>NC_143553.1:30822500-31147500 GCF_054136105.1 Typopeltis vanoorti
CTCTGAACATGTTCTTCAAATGTTCTTGCAAAGATGCATCGCAAACGTTTCCTATCCTATGAGTGGCATAGGCTATTTGGTTTCTCCTTCATGACAACGATATCTATTTTGCTTTGTTTTGTTTTGTTCTACAACAATTCCTGACAAAAAAAGTATGATTGTTTTTTGTCGATGCTCTATATGCTCCTCAAGAAACCTGGGAGGTAAGGGCTAATCCTACTAAATAGTGTTGAGGGATCAATCCTGCTATTTTTGTTTATTTTTTCCAAAATTTAAGTTAGTATTGAAGGAAAATTAATTTAATGATATTCACACGATTCACAGACTACACTTGTGGAGTTCAAGAATACAACTTCTGAAAATCATTTTAAAAATGTCATTAATGCCTGTTCTCTGTATGAAGCAGGAGTCATTTGATGGTAAGTCTACTCATGAACGGTTGGCAAACTACAACACCTTTATTACTGTGGTCAAGGATATTTTGGAAATTCTGCCTCTAGAGATCCAACATAGAACTTTACAGCCATTTCAGGTTTTCAGTAAATAAGGTGGTGGTCTCACAATGGGAGAGAATAATCGATTCTTGCATAAAGACTTTCGCAGACGTTCATACTGCTTTGAAAGCCGGCTTGATTGCCACATTCCCCAAGCGGCAACCCAGTCAGAAAACTAAGGTTAGGAGACTCTTAATTGGAAATGTTATCTGGACTACAACTCTCGTCGAAATCCGACTAACTTCAGTTAAAAAAAAAGTATCGAAAATGTCGTTGTGTATTTCGACAAAATCGCGAATATCCTTCTGACTTCGCTTCTTAAGCAGTGAAGTACGATTTACTTCTTAACATATCTGAAATAAATTCATAGATTATACTTTAGCCAGCTGTAAACTGTAATAAAACAAAGGATGTTCCAAGAGTTATCTGAAAAAACATGAATCAATAAAGTGAAAGATTTTAAAAAAAAAACTAGACGTTCCGAAAGAATGAGGAGTTTAAGAGACGGGGTTAATGACAATTGCTTGTGAGATGAAAGTTGATGAAGAATTTTGCTTTCCCATTTAAACCGTGGTAATGTCAGTAACATCTATTTTATCTTTTCCACCACAAACATATACGTTCGCATCCCGTCTAAGATGCGAACGTATATGTTTGTGGTTTAAAATGACTTTTCAACTGGTCGTAATTAACTAATCTCATATGAAGATAGCACTATTTTTGCTTCAGCAAAGCAGAAAAAAACCAGCCTAACCACATGAAGTTTACAGATAAACTCGCTTCATGGTCATAGTCGCAATTTTCATCAATCTATTTTTCCAACCTTGTTTAATTTAGAAAGGATAGATAAAAATCAAAATTTTGTTAGTGACCACTGAAGGCATTCTTCATTCTCTTTTTTGCTGAAATTATTAGCAAAATATATTATTTTATATTTTGATGAATATATTTACTTATATTAAGCTCATCATCACCATTATTACTACAATTTAGTTATCATGGATACTTAAATTGACCAAAAACTATCAATGGACTACAGAACAAAGACCCTGTTGATATTTTACCAATTCATTCTAGCAGGCAAGTACTAGTAATAGTTTCAGGATTACGTCTGACAGACAATTGTTGTGTTTATTTTTCCTTAAATGTTGGGTTTATCTAGCACACCTTTCCTAATAGTGAAATTATCTTCATGGAGATTTCAATGTTCATAACTCCAAATCACTTTCCCTTTCAAGCTGCACAGGTCAATCAAGTAGAGATGTCCGCATATTTGCTGCCACCAGTGGCATTACACAAATTATTCACCAGTGTCATGAAAATATTTCAAGTAGTTGCTCTTGATTTTTCAAGAGGGATTTGATCAGGTCTGATACAAAGGCCCATTAAGTTAGTTTTCATCACATGTTCAGCAGCTGGGTTTCTGGACAGACATTATGTAAGATGGATGATGGTTATGCTGGATTCCATAACACTCTGCTCTTTCACTTATTTTTTTTTCTCCTGTTTGCTGCAAATCCAATCTTCAGTTTTCTTGATAACAGTTCAGTGCCCTACACTTTCTCATTTTACAAACCGTACATACAAATCAAAAAACTTTCTGAATATCAGAATATCAACTTCTGCAATCGTAAATTCTGAACTTAAAATCATTCTTTGGTGAGAATCTAATTACCTTACTGAAGAAGTGGAGGAAAAGTAAAAAACTAGAAGCCTGGCGTTTTATATGTTGACAATTAAATAGAACCGAGTACAAAAAAGTGGAAGAAGTAGGATTGGACAAAAGTTACGACCAATAGCTTTTGCAAGACTGACTATCTATGAGACAAATTCTCTGATTTTAGTACTTTCAAAATCAGCTTTGGATGCATTCATAACTTTCTTTGCAACTCTTTCGGGGGCTTTGGTATAAACAAAAAAGGAAAACAGATACTTCGATGAAAGCCAGTCGAGATGTGTTCGTGTATAGCCTTGGCACACTTCTTACGCCCTTAACGCTTAGATAAGAGATAATAATTTAAAGTGTAATGAGAAGCTTTATGCTTCCATAAATAAGAATTGTTTCAGCGATACGTCCAGCGCAAATGCTTAAATCAAAAGACTGAAAGCAATAATCTAAGTAAGGAACTGGGGCATCTATGTCGCAAAGACCATCCAGGCATTCTTATCATGCCAGACAACACGGGAAATAGAGTGATTATGTTAGTGTTCCTCCACGGGAGAAAGAATCGGCAACAGACTGCAGTCTGGATTAGTTAGTGGAAGATCACATCCACTGTATACTTACAAAAGTCACTAGTGAAGAAAGATCGAGAGTATTCGGAGAGTGCTCAGAGATAAGTTTTAGGAGATAAATTTTTAGCACAAGATGATCAAAAGAATCAAAGCGCTTAGCAGAATTTTCAAAACGATTAGGCTCATGTTACTCCAATTTTATACTTAGCAATATGAACAGCAAGACTGGAATATCAGGAGCTATCCTTTGATACTAAATTCTCAAACCAGTTTAAATACAAAATGAATAAATAAACTATAAACTACATATAGCAGCTTTCAGTCGATTATTAAAAAAAAAAACATATGACATCGTGAAGACTACAATTAAAGGGTGGTTAAATTGTTTTCAGTTAAATTTTTCTGCATTTAAACTAGTTTGAGGATTTAGTATCAAGGGATAGATTTTGAAGCAAGCTTGCAGTTTGCATTCCTAAGAGAAAAAAGCTAGTATGTTGGAAAACTGAGAGAGATATATATACACACACACACACACACACACAGAGAGAGAGAGAGAGAGAGAGAGAGAGAGAGAGAGAGAGAGAGAGAGAGAGAGAGAGAGAGAGAATGTGTTTCATTGGGTTTCTGTTAGGGAAACTAGGTGCATCTTAGTAGAAGGAAGACGGATATAAACATATTGAGATTGGAACTAAGATCACACGGATCTGTGAAGTGAATCTGTGAAGATTTGTATGAAGAATCTATGAAGATCTGTGCAGTATCACTGTGTGCACTGTATGCACTGCACTGTATCACACGTGTGCACTGTAAGTACAGTGCATACGTGTTTGAATAAAATATCAAAATTATGGTAAAAAAATTTTAAAAAATAAACATGAAAAAATATTGTTTATTATCGATAAAACTATACAGTTCGGTATAATTCAAAATTACTTAAAAATAAAATCCATTATCATAACCCCAATAATGTTCTAAAATAAAAACTATACAAATGTTATGTCTTTAATCGTAATGCCCAAATATTTAAAGAGACGGAGTAAACACGATAAGCGCTACGAACACTCTACTGCTGCAAACTGCATATAAACAACAGTGGAACTGCGCGACGGACAGTGCCGCATTACGCTAATAGCTCACATCTCACTATGACGTGCATATGCTTGCGCGCGTAGCAATATGACACCGTGGTAAACGAAGTGCTGCTAGCGTCCTTCGCCCTCCTGAGTGCTACAGAATGGATTTTTATTATTTTTTATACAAAACAAGAGAATTATATAGGATTGTTGATGATAAAAATTAATATTACAAGCAAATATAAATAAATTAATAAATATATTTATATCTCGAGAAACGTTGGGGGTGCTGCAGTTCCGCAATGCCGCCCCTGCCTGATAGAATACTAACAGCAAGATTACTCACTAGCTGACCTGGAAATATTCCAAAGCGTAACCATTAGGTTCGATCCAGTATAATATCTAGTGGCAGGTTTGCAAAACGAGCTTTCTAAAGCTGTACTCTCGAAATACATTTTTTAAAGCTTTACCCTCGAATATTGGGTCTCTCCATGATGTCTCCATGAGCCTGAAATCACGTGTATCACGTGTATTGTATGCCGGAAGAAATGTTGAAGAAAGTCTAGGAGTCTTTTGTCTGGAATCCAAGCAAGATTTTTTGCAATTTCGACTTCCAATATACAAATTGGTAGTATTACATCTGATAATGACACTCGTCTATCATTTTGTGGTAATACCATAGAGTTTTTACTTTTCCTCTGAAATATGTGTACATTACTTACGTTACTACACTTGAAGATAGTGTCGTCTAGTGAGATAGTGTATTGGTGCTAGATGGGAGCGGGATAAATCAAGGGTTATTACTAAGGTGAATGTGTAGGAGCGGATTTAGTTTTTCAAGCTTTCACCTAAGTTCCACCATTGGTACAATGACAAGGTTTCTGAGGTATAGTCCCCGATATTGCAATCAAGTAATATATTTTAGATGTCTTGAAAAGAATGCTTCAATCGTTATTTTGGCCAGATGATCGAATATAATGTTTATTTTCAATTTTCCAGACATCACAAGAAGATGGAGATCCATAGTTCAAATTCAGAAGATTCATCATCACCACGACCATTTTTCCCCAACATGTCTTTGTGATGTAAAGAGTGAGTCAAAATTATTCACTTTATATAATGTTTTTCAATGTCTACTGTTCAATTGCAGCAAGTTTTATGACACGCAACTTAATTCATTTCATTTGTACGGCCGTCCATCCATTCAACCAGATACTGTTAAATTTAGGATGTGCATTTTCTAGCACATAATCTTGTGACTGCAGGCATCTTAAACTCTCGGCTGAAAGAATTAACTGACGAATAATGGATGGAATTGACAACCATTTTAGTCCCATTCTTCTATGCTTTTCTTCAGTTCACGTGGTCTGCGTATTTCTTTGCTTTCTTCACCATAATATTTCAGTTTTGTAATGATCAATCACAGTTGACGGGTGCTCTAATCGCTTCACACAACTGCAGCATGTGTTCTTCCAGCCTACTCCAAAATGCACTGGCTTGGAAAGTCAACGGACACCCAATGGACAAGATGCATCGTTCGTACCATGTAACGAGTCTCAGATGTTTCTAGTATGTATAAATTGGAGGAATATGATGCCCTCAAGTCAGTGCAACTGTGGTTGAAAAAAAAATGGCTACGAGAAGGGAACTGGCAGAGTTTGAAAGAGGCATTGTGTATGATACCATGTTGCAGGCCTATCTGTTTGTCAAATTGTTGACAAATTGGGCCATCCCAGATCAACAATCAGGGATACCATTCTGAGATGGAAGAGCGGGGGAGTCGACTGCAAGTGTTACCCACTAATGGCAGTTGTAAAATTAACTGCCATTCTTTGGCCGATACGTTGGATGCGGAGTTCTGGGCCTCGACTGGAACACGAATCTACACAAAAACATTCAGAATCGAAGCTCACAACATGGGTGTCCATGCTAGGACTACAATATGCAAGTCCTACGTTACCCGAACCAATATGCAGTCTCATTTTCATAGTGCAAAAAGCGTGTACAGTGGGACGTGGAAACTTGCAAAGCTGTGTTATGGAGCGACGAATCACGCTGCACTCTCTACCGAGCTGATTAGGCGGGTGTTGCGGATGCTCTGTGAACGTCTCTTACCAGAGTGCGTAACCTCAACTATGAAATTCGGAGGTGGTGATGTAATGGTATGGTTTTGTATTTCCTGGTTTGGCCTCGGAATTCTGTTTATAGTGCCACGAACATTGAACTTCGAGAAGTGTCTAAACATTCTGGACAATGCAACGCTTCGTGGCGTTTCTACGGAACTGACCATTGTCTCTTTCAGCAAGACTGTGCACCGTGTCATAAGGCTGCTGCTGTAACTGCATGGTTTGTGGATATGAATGTCACAACACTTGACTGGCCTCCACAAAGTCCTGATCTCAACCCTATTGAACATCTGTGGGATGAACCAGAGCATCGAGGGAGGTCAAGGAACGTCCGCCTCACCACAATCTAGAACCTTATTACCTGCCTACAGGAAGAATGGTCCAAAATGCTCATTGATCTCTATCGTACGCTTGTGGAAAATCTGTCCCGTAGGATTGCTGCATTTGCCGCAGCCAAAGGAGGTCCTACATCTTATTAAGGAGGGCGCCATGGCAGCTTGTTCCACACAATATTGTGTACGTTAAATTCTTTCCAAGCAGTGTAAAATAGCTTAGAATAGATGAAAAAAATATAAGATACCATTTTAACAAATTTCTTGAATAGTCAATTAATTAACATCATTGCAATATAATATTAACAGGAAAATATTTCAACTAGTTAGGCACAATTTTTAGTAAAGATAAAAAATTAATTTGGATATAGACGATAGAAAAAGCAAAGCTGGTATAGTGGGAAGCTATTTGAATAAATGTATATGGAATAAGAGAGAAATTAGCCAAAAAAAACTAAACTAGCAGTAGAGAAAACAGTGTTCAAACCAATTTTAAGCTATGGATCTGATAGTTCAGTTAGAATAAAGCACTTGATCAAAGATTAGAGAGCGCAGATATGAAAGTTCTGAGAAAAATTAGGGAGTGAACAGATGGCATCAATGGTAAAATCATATTAAAAATTAAGATATTAGAAAGGAACTAATTGGCATTCAAGAAAGTGAATCTAATCTAAGGTGGTATGCCACTTAAATAGAATGGGAGAGGAAAGATTAGCAAAACAGTGTGATGCCAAGATGGCAGGAAAGAGACCCAGAGGAAGACCAAGATCTAGCTGGGTTGATTGTCAGAAGTGCCTTAAAAGAACGAAATTTTACATGCAAAAATATTGGAGTGATGACAAGTAATAGAGTAGTGTAGGAAAATTTTTGAAACGATATTATTAATAACGTAAACTTATTCGCGTAGTACTATGCTGCCATGATAGCCTGAATACTCCTTGAGGGTACATATCACTAAATCGATGATGTTTAACATTATTACATTTACAGGGCATCAAAAACTACCCGTAAAACAAAATATCTTTACATGTACTATTCGATAAATCGAACTTATACTTCATCCATGTATGAATTCTTTCTCCAGGGCAAAATTGCCAATGTGCTTAATAAGGATATTTTCAGACATTTAAACTCTTGCATAAATTTTATTCCTTATAAGACAAACCGGAAAAGGGAGAGATTAGGATTGATAAGCGCCTCTGTATTTCAACATGATTTAAGATCCCAAAGTAATATGATTGATTCCATACCGTTGTTGGAAGAACAAGAGGACAATGTGCCCTTCTATTCGAAAAAACTTCAGTTCGATTCTGGTAATGATGAGAGGAATCATTATATGGACATTTTCAACTGAAGATGGTTAGCCGCTATCATATAAAGATAACAGGGTTTTTATACACGGAAACTCGTGTTTTCTTCCCACAAGCAGGCAAATCAGCCAAGAGAACACATGAAGTGAACATACAAAAATAGGCTTAAAGGACAGTAGATAGTTATGTGTGCTAGATTATATAGTAAGTAAATGATAGATTAAGTAGTGCAGAGCGTATACTACATGGTGTGGAACGTCATCTCACAAGGTCTTTGGAGGTGTTACCTAATAATAATGTTGATGATGATGATGATCTAAGAGAGAGATAAGTCGAGCATAGCCTGCGAAATCGTGAACGAGTTCAGTGAAAAGTAGTCAAAGATCAGAACTGCTTCTGATATTTATTAAAATTCTTAAAATCCGTCGATAACTAAAGCATCTAATTTCTAATAATAATAATAATAATAATAATAGAAAGATTGTGTGTTCAGAATTGCATAGTTTTCTGTAGTGGATGAAACACTACTCGTTAGACGTTGAAATCGGAAACGAATTCCATGAGTTAAATACTGCGCTGCAGCTAATTTTTGTCTTCGAAACACCCCTCTGCATAGTTTGGTGAGAAGTTTAAAAATATACTCATCACTAATGACTTCTTCCCTCTTTTTCAACAAAATGCGTTGAATTTTTTTCTGGAGAGTATTCCATGAAGAGTATTCTGTGAGCTGTTTTTCCAACAAATGAGTTGTTGAACTAATGAAAGACTTGCGAAGGCGGTTGGCCACTAATTTTAAAGCTGTTACACTCCTCTGCAGCCATGCAAAATAAAACATTTCTATGAAATTCCTCTCAATAATAAAACATTTCTCTGAAATTCCTCTCAATAATAAAACATTTCTCTGAAATTCCTCTCAATAATAAAACATTTCTCTGAAATTCCTATCAATAATAAAATGGAAGACCCACGCCGAACCATGCAGGCTTTTCAACCAGATCCGACAGAATAGAGTAGTTAATTCTTATTCACGTAGTCTGTATATTGCATGAGTTCTTCTGGCTCGTTTCTTTTGTGGAATGAAAACCCCGAATTTCCGGGGAGAGAGAGAGAGGGAAAGAAACTCTTCCACTTCCATATGAGACCAGCTAAATTCATCTTCAGATGAAAAGTCCTGATGAAGACTCTTCTTTAGACAGATCTGACGATCTCTTGACATCGTCAAAACCGTCTGAGCTGCGGAGGCTCAAAAAATTCCCATACCTTGCATTAAAAAATTACCGTGGGCGAAAAAATAACTGCTTTCAGACAAGTGTTTCCAGTTAATTTGATGTGTCAGAAATAATTTTTGCCATAATGCAATTATTTCAGCGGTGTTTTTGATGAATTATTATTATTCTTAATTCAAAGATCTAAGCAATAAGCATGTTTAGGCATCTGAAGGTATTAAAACGTTAATCTGTCATTTATGGAACATGATGAAAACACAGGTAGAAAGAGTTTCGTTTTTGGAGAGGAGTGGGGAGGAGAGAAAGAAATCAGAATTTATTCCACTTTTACCTGGTAGCAGATAGTTCATTTTTGTCATAATAGTTACTAAGCCTTCGAACTACGCTTTCGGTAAATAAATATACCTAGAGTTGAGATGCATTACTCATGGTTAAAACGGAGGGGGGGGGAGGTGAACTATCATTTTAGCTTTTTATGTGAATTCGGTCCAGGAAAGTAGTAAACCAATAGTAAATTAGTACCGTAGTACGGTAAGATGGTTAAGGGTTCGATAATCCAGAAACCGTGCTCTCCATCTCTTTAAACTACTGGTTTAGCTCCTGAAACAAAAAATGAGCTGCACGCTGTATAAATTTTTCTCCCTTAATCTTTCCATTTTAAAATGAGTTGGTATCCTCGTTAAGAGTTTACAGACAATTTTAATGCAGCCGGCTCATTCTTCTGTTGCATCTCCTAATGGCGGGTGGTATGTCTGTATATTTTGTTCATGGAGCCAGATTTGTCGGGATGAAAGACTCTGCTACTTCCGTATGAAACCGGCTAACTTGCCTTCTGGATGTATAATGGATCTTTATTTGGATCGTCCTTATAAAGGTTCTTCGCATCCTAGAAAGAATTTGAATTTAGGCTTTTCCAACCAAAGGATATCGTCGTAATTGACTGAGCTATGAAGGTTCTCTGTTTAAAATTACGGAAACAGATGTCCCGATGTGTTTCGGTCAAGGACAATTATATATTGTCATTGACAGAGCCGTGCAACTGAAGAAGTTCAATCGATAACGACAAGCGACTGGCGTTAATTTGCAAACTACGAAGAAGTTTATTCATGTGAAATGCATAAACTTCTTCGTAGTTTATGCATGTGAAAATGTGATAATGTGAAAACATCACGCGGCGTGCGTCGCCAGAAACTGGGAGGAATAAATATATCGCTGTAGAAGCAGTGTTCAATAGTAACGCTCTGTATGAATATAACAAACTGTATAGTAATCTTTTACCATTACGAAATTAATTATTAATATTTTTCTCTGTTCAAATTGAACCAATAAATATGAATAGAGTATTTTGCAGATGACTCGGGAATAAGCAAGAGTAGATTTATTTTTATTCTGTTTTATTTGCTGATTTGCAAATTATAAAAACACCACATATATATGGTCTGAAACAGAACAGATTGAAATGTTTCAAGAACATATGTCTTCATCATCAGAAATGTGCTTAATTTCACTTTCGCCGAAGTGTTCCCAAAAAACATCCGCTCTACAGTTAAAATTGAGGCCTGAAGAAACTCGGATTTTTTTTCAAGGATTTATTTAAACAATTATTTTCTTTTTTTTCTTCTTCTTTCTCCTGTTTTCTTCTTCCTCGGTCCCTTAGCAAATTAGAAACATAAAAAACTGTTAATTTGCTCTTAATAAAGTAACTACGTTCGTAATTACTGCTGCTGCAATTAAATGTTGGATAGTACAGTACAACGTGAACGAAGAAGAAAAAAACATCCACCAACTGTTTTAATATCCATAACAAGATTAGTATTTTAAAGTATTAAAATTATCAGTTTACTCTGGATTCCTTCTGCACATCAGTCGTTTTGACCTCGTGGCATACTGGGGCTTGCGTACTTTGAGATGTTGCTCATTATATAACTTTCGAAATAACAGAAAAGGATGATCATAAAATGGAATATTAAAAGTAATCAGCGACAATGATTTAACAAAGCATAATTTGTCTGGCAACATACAGGGTATTCGGGATAAATTTGACATATTTATAATTAATTATATTTTTCCGTAAGTTACATGTATTAACACACACTTCTCTTCATTTAAAAGTTTGGACCCTTCTTCATTCATATACAAGATGTCAGAAAGGATGGATAGCTGGAACCCACCTGAATCATGGAAGAGAATAACTTGTATCATGATGATTCGTGCCCGCCATCAAAATAAGGATATTACGACTGCTGCCCAATGCTCCCTGAATACAGTAAAAACAATCAGGCATGAACTAGAGACTTGCAATGGTGATTACGAGGATGTAGCAAGAAGAAAGATCCCTAGCAGACGATCTGATTGCGTTCGTACAGCAGAATTCCTCGCAAATCTGCAGGAACAGGTGTTGAAGAACCGTGGCATTGGAATTCGGGCTTTGTTCGTGGAGTTGCTAACTGTAGTCAAGCCCTGGATAACAAGGGTAGCCAATGGTAGGCCGTATGTATGGCAGCAGGATTCGGCCCCTTGCCACACCTCTGGGAAAAGTCAAAAATGGTTGTCTGAAAATTTCTACGACTTCACCAGTCCAAATGTTTGGCCTCCAAACTCCCCAGACCTTAACCCCATGGATTATTTTGTATGGGGCGCAGTTGAAAAAGACACCAATCGCACTTCCAGTAATACAAAAGCCCAGTTAATGGATAAAATTAAAACAGTTTTTGCGGCCCTTCCCAGGGAGACTGTAGCATCAGCTTGTTCGAGGTTCTGAAGCAGAATTGAAGCTGTGATCGATGCTAATGGTGGTTATTTTGAGTAAATCTTGTTGATAGTATTGTAATTAACTCTGCCTGTAATGTTTTTTTGTCAATTCATTAAATTTAATAGATATAAAGAAGATTTTCTTTTTCCTTACGAAACTGTCAAATTTATCCCGAACACCCTGTAATTCATTATCATAGCACCTGGAACAAGGGTAATTTGGGCTTATATACTGCAGAAGATTTATTGTCATTCGCAATATTATTATACTTTTGTATCTACTTTTATTATACTTCTATTAATACTTTTGCACCTATAATGGTCTGATCAGATTTGCACTAAAAAAATTACATTTAAGAATTTTTATAAAGATTTTGAAATTATATATATATATAGGTACGGAGGGACTGCATTGTACCAACAAACAAATGGTAGTTCAGCTTGAGCCAATATTGAATGAAATAACGCGATATATTTTATTTTAACAGAGATTCTAAGTTCGAAATTTTATTACATTGCGTCTATCAAATGAAGTTATTTCTTTGTGTGGTTTCCAAAAATTACATATTGTCATTGACAGAGCCGTGCAACTGAAATAGTTCAATCGATAACGACAAGCGACTGGCGTTAATTTGAAAACTACGCAGAAGTTTATGCAACAAAGTTTTATGTGAAAACATCACGCGGCGTATGTCGCCTTTTGTCCCCACAAAAAAGGATTTAATTTACATGAAATGAAAATTGAATCCCTTCTTGAGAGAAAGATCACACTCACATCACTTCCCTTAACTTGTCATAGAATACACGGGCAATACAAGGTTAGTCAAGTGAAACAGAGGAATGGAGTATACTGTCAACTATAAAGCTATGAATAGGAGTTGAAGTGAGTGATAGCAGGTTATTTATGTACAGGACAAAGAGAGTGGAAAAAGGTACCGGGTCCTGAGGTACTACTGCACTGGTGAGGGATCTGAGGATAGACCACTGCCAGCTATAACAGTGAGCGACTAGAGGAAGCTAGTGATCCATTTGCAAAAGGTAAAAAGCAAACAATAGAATGACAGATTGGTGAACATGCGTCTATTCCAGACACGATGAAATGCCTTAGGAAAGTCAAAAGCACGTGAGTTTCTCCAAAATATTTCCACGCCTTGAATCTAAAGGCGGATAGTGTAGACTAAAAGATCAGCTGTGGATCGAGAGTGGCGAAATCCATGCTGCGCATCACTAATTAGGCTATTTTTTATATTACTCCCACACACGAAAGGTAGAAGAACCTATAGCAAATAAATGCCGCATGTGGGAAAATTAGGTAACAGATGCTAGTTGCACAATTTACATAATTGATTTTACAGATTTTATAATTACCTGTAAGAGCAAGACTAATTTTGCCTCAAGATTAGTTACAACGACTATCGATATCTGACACGAATCACGCTTCAAATGGATTAGTTAGAAGAAGTTGCAGACAAGGATTTAAAACGGAAATTCCGAAGTTTCCATTCCAACGAAAACAAAAACGTCGAGAAATACATAAAACAGATTAACTGTAGATGTATTCCTATTCGGCAACGCTCATCTTGTGTAGTAACGGAAAAGGCAATAGTGCTTACTTAAGGCGCCTGTTGTTTAACTGCTAATAGCATACTGTTGAGTGTTCGCTATTGACTAATAGCAGACGTTATACGTTCCGACAAATAAAATATTTGAGAAGACTACAATAATCATAGTATATGATAGCGTAGATTAAGCTCAGAATTTCGCGTATGTAGGGGATCAGTTGTTTGCTCATTAAGTCTGTTTTTATTTATTTTATTGAAAAAAAAAAAAAGATATGCTGCAACATCTCTTGATTGCGTGTGAGTCTCAAGCATGCGTGCGACTGCTCTCCAACTATATACAAACCAGATATCTCTTGTGCACAACAGTGGATTCGTTCCGGATGACATCGCTAGAATTAAACCAAAAGTTATTTTAAAAAAATATATTCGAAAGGCATGACAGTGAAATTTCCAACACCTCCTGACCTGTACAATCTCCTGACCTGAATCCTTTCAAACATATGCGAGAAATTTTAAGAGGCACGTAAAAAACAACAGTAATAACTGTGTGCTTCTCCCTGTTGTTTGCAGGACATATTGTTGAAAAAGTGGTTCGGAATCAATTTCTCGACTGTAAGCCATGCTTTACAGAAGCAGTTTTCTACACTGTAGATTGACCAAATTGTTACTGGCCATCAAATAAAGTACATACGAAGAAAAAAAAAAAAATCAGTGTTTGATTTTTTTTGTCTCCGTATATACTTTACTTTATAAGAGAAAATTAAAAGTTTAATTTTATCTATTATTTAATAATTTTATTAATTTTGGAGCTTCATTTTGAGTCTACTGGCTTGCTATATTATCTTCTCTGTTTCTTTTAACCTTTTATTTATCCCTTCTATTTTTTATGAACCTCACCTACGAATGGTTGTAAACCTGTAGTACGTTAGTATGTAAGCGGGCTAACGATTTTATTTTTGTTTCTTATATATTTTATTTATTTTTATATAGTACGAAAACCCTGATCTGTTTTCAAGTCACTTCAGGCTTCCGGTAATTAGAGCGGTGGTTTACACCGAGCGATGATATTCATCTTACACCTTTAATATTTACCTTACATCTTTAATGTTTAGCCTATATAAACAAAACAAAAACTTTATGTCCTATTTCCCCCAATCTCAAGAAACAAATTCGCAATACCTTATTTCAAGAAGTAATATGTTCGTTTACTTAACATTATCTTCGAACGCTTTGTCTTTTTTTAAAGCATATTTTTCTTAAAGACCGATATGTGAAAGATAATATGACATCAGGCAGGGGGCCAACATCAGATGTGCAACTGCTGTCGATGATGCGAAGATAGCAGGCCAATCAGGGATACTACTGATATTCAGCATTTACAAAATGATTTCAATAGGCTGGAAATTTGGGCAAACGAAAATGGCTATCAGTTTAATGTCAGTAAGTGTAAAGTTATGCACTTTAGTGTGATTAGATTTCCAGCGGCATATTATATTAGCGAGGTTATGCTACAAGAAACTGAGGAAGCAAGGGATCTTAGCATATTGATGGATAGGAATTTGAAGTTCAAAGATCACATAGCAAAAGTTGCAAATACAACACAGAGGATAATTTCAGTGTTGAAACGAACCTTGATATCTAAGGATAAGGAAGTCATTTTGTGTCTTTATAAGGCTTTGATAACACACCAGGATTTGAAATCAAACCAGTGCGCGGGTTTGATTTCCCGGATTTCAAGGGAATAAAGAAGCTGTGGAAAGAGCGCAAAGAAGAGTTACAAAGATTATTTCGGGATTATGGGATTTAGATTATGAGGACAGATTGCGAGTATGTGGATCACAGACTCTGGTTAACAGGAGAAAGAGGGGTGATATGATAGGGGTCTATAAACTTTTGAATGGATGTTATGAGATATCGTCTGATGAAATTTTTCGCTATATGGAAGGTAGGGAGAGAATAAGGGGGCATCCATGGAAGTTAGTTTGTTCACAGTCAAGAAAGGGGAAGAGCTAGGTTTGTTATGAGGGGAATAGTTTGTCTTTAGGAGTAGTGAGTGCATCTGATGTGAATGAATTTAAGGGACGGTATGACAGATGGTTTGGGTGACTTATAGCCTCCCTCGATGAGTCCTTGACTCCCTGGAGGTCTCAGATAATAATAATATTGATCACTATCCATTCCGTTAAACATAGAGAAACACTTCCTACTCTTAACGAGCACAAGTAAGCATCGAAATCGAAAATGTACTATTCACCACTCACTTCGGTACTCGTATGGAGCTACAGTTAATTTAAACATTCTGACCAAAAGAAATGCACTTAATTGATGGTGTTATCTCTTGTCGCCCAAACATTATAATGTTTTAGAAAAAAAAAAGGATCTATTTTCCCACCCCATCCCATCTCACCCTCATGAATATTCTTATTAGAATACCTATGTGAAGCTTAAGTAACATTCACATATAAAACTATAGATGAAAGGATGGACAATGACAAAATCTTGAAGCGCTGATTTAATCAGTATTTCAAGATTTTATTTTCAGGATTTGCTGCATTCCCAATTTAAAATTTCATAATGAATATGGGTCCGACTTGACTTGATCTGAACTTGTAGTTCTGAACTTCAGATCTGAACTTGCTGGAGAAAAAACGATTACATCGTACAGTTCAGTCTAATAAATTCTGGCTGGAGTCCACTTGGATGCTTCTTCTGACTCGTTTAAGTCCGGATGATGTAATCTTACAGCAAATTTTCGATATTCCAAGATGCTTTAATGAAGTTGCAATTTCGTCGTGGTTTATTGCTCGTGTTCCTCATAGAAGAAAATATAGCAGCTGAGATTCCCGTAATTGCTGTTGAAAATACTGCGGGCCACGACGGCTCGCAGTATTTTCAATATCATTTTTTCGCAAATATTTCCATTTATCATGGAGTTGCTTTTAGATATAACGTAGGACTTCCAGTAAAATGTGATCCACTGTGTCTGTAATTCATTTCATTTCATTCCCTGTATCTTACCTGTGCCGTTGGGAGACACACCATATGGTGCAAACAGCTTTACCGTTTCTTGTAGATTGGCCTATCGATGCCTCGTCGGTTAACCAAATATAGAAGAGAAAAGCCGAGGAGATGTGCATGAAACCAACGCAGAATTTCAGCAGTACACCGACGTTTAAGGTTTAAGATATTAAATTCACTGGATATAAAAGTAAGAATGCGATTCTTCATTATGAAACTCTTGCAAACGTCGTGGGCGGAACATGAAGACTGGATGAAATAAGGAAATACTAGCACGTAGGTTGAAGAGCGCTGAGCGATTTGCATAGTGCTTTCCACCACATCCACATTCTGTCTTACAGTACGCTTAGTAATTGATGACGCATTCGGAGATAGGTCACTTTCTCTCAGCAGTGAGTAAACATAACTTTGCTGAACACAGGTCGATCCTAGGTTCTTCGTCGTAGAAATATCGTCGGTATTTCTCAACGCAAGCAGCGGCACTGACATAAAAATAAAAATTAAAAAAAAAAAAACAGTACACGAAATTTGTTTTAAGGATTATTCATAGGAATATCATGGCATGTTTACAGCTGCTTCCGACACTGATATAACAGTCTAATACGATACGCCCAATTGCACAATTCTGACTGCACACTTTGCTAGCAGAAGTGCTACTGGTCCGCTGGCTTGAAGTATGCTTCACGCTTCGTATGCTACTTTGTTATAGTTCTGTTCCTATTGGAGCCTCTGTAGCTTAGTCAGTATTTATTATGTTGTTTAGTTTGAAAGTGGCATCGTCAGTAACGACGTACATCGAACTTGGGTCTTTGATTTGAAAACCTGAGTGTGAATCTCGTTTAAGAAGTTAAAAAAACTTTATAAAGCAATTTCAATTGAAGGTGGTCAGCCGGTTCTCATATGACGGATTTGGCAAGGTTTTTACTTCCCGAAAACTTGAATTTTTCATCCCAAAAATCAGGAAAATCCCAGAAGAACAGACGTAATTATTGACTTCATGGCTTTAGTGAATTCGCCCATAATTCCAAAACGCCGTAACAAATAAATCAAACTGTTCAGGACCGGATTTCCCACTCATATGATATTTCTGACTTGGAAGGACCTCAGGAATAAAATCTTGCAATACTGACATAGTCTCGAGACAATCTGTATGTAAATTGACTGAGCATCAATTTGCTAAAAGAAGCGATAATATAATTTATAAGGGATAATAAACAAAATCAACTATGATGTATCCGTAAAATACATCTATCGTAGAAACAAAATAAAAATTAGGTCACCACCAGCACAAAGATATAACTGTAGTTTTCTCTATTCCGCCTGGCTTTTTCGGTAAAGTTAATCAGTTCATTAGGTTGATCTCTTGTCATTTCAACGTCTTTATAAATGGGCTTTCGATAATTACCCTTCTAGTCCATGATTAGAACATTAAATCTTTATACACTAATATTAATATTCCAGCTTATACTATCCTAACTCTCTTTATAATATCTTAACTTTCTTCCTAATCTCTATAACTGTGATGCATCTATATTATATATACAATGCATTAACTCACTCCCAATGATATCATTAAAGAATAAAGGTTGTTCTATCTGCATTGTTTGTATCTTTTACTTGGTTGGAAAGACCTGGGTTCGAACCCGTGTAGGACGCAAAGAACGGTCTCGTACCGAATCGCGGTTATACGATAAGTTTCTTACCATCATACTAATGAATGTGAATCACGTAATTTGTGGGTTGGTTTTCTTTTCGCTGTTTTATTTCGATGATTCCTGCAGTCACAAGCTCATTCATTAACATTCCATTTTATTGTTTCAGCCGGTTAGTACTCACCTTTCCTTTCAAAAGTTATATTACGAATTATAACCTAGTGCACCGTATCCTTCTGCCTGGTTACAAAATTAAAAAGACAGCTGATCAACGTGAATCCACAAAATAGGAATCCAGATAAGTTGCTGTTCTTTCTTCTACATCTCTATTTCCTTCACAAATCCTTTAATATCCCGATTACTTATAGTGGCTTTAATTATAGACTTTCTTAAAATAAAAACATATTTAATCTCCGATACGCAGCAAATTTATGTTAACAAGAAATTGCAACTCAGCAAGAAAATGCCCTTAAGACATGATTTATACCTTTCATACCTTTAGTTACATGGCATATATACAAGAGTAAATTTAAAATAATACTAAAATAAAAATAAGAGCATCTATTTTTATTAAATATACAAAGATAAATTATAGAAACTATAGTAATATTTTTCAAAGTAATCCCTTTGGTTTTCCAAGCACTTGGTAAATCTATCCACAACTTTGTTGATGCTATCAGAGAACAGACAACATAACCTCGCATACTTGGCTTCAGGAACAATGTTTTGTCGTTTTTCTGCAACCAGGTATTCAACGTCTATTTGATTTCGACATATCACAATGTGAAAAATGTATTTTTAAAGCCCAAAAGGTGATAAAATAGGGGAGGACGGAAGGTTAGGTCATGGAGGAATATTTAGATTAAAGTTCTGGAATTTTTTAAATAGTTTCATTACCTGAATGAGATCGAGCAGTTTTATTAGACCAAAAAAAAAGCAATTTTTGATAGCAATCGTTTGCGTATAGTGTGGATATCATTTCCCTTTCAACCTTTCTGCTCATTCAGACAGTTTCATTTGATATCAAACTAAAGAAGCAAACCCATTTTGGAAATAAAGCAGCCCCTCTATCACAAAGCAGGCTAAACAGATCTTAGGATTTATTTGATTAAATAAGGATTTTTAATCTGAATTGTTAGTTAGAAACTAACTATACACCCATCTTCTCTGATCAAGTCCTGTACCACGTCCTAAGCCATCATTACCTTAAAAATGAACAAGAGTATGTCGAATTAATAATCCTTCCTTAATAAAATAAATCTCATTTAATTAAGATCTCATCAGCCTAGTTGTGATAGAGGGACATCATGATAATCATTAGTATTGATGTAGCACATTGTTCACTGGCGATGCAATCGGAAAAACGGAACTGACATTATTCCTCTCGACTGTGGTAACGACTCAGAATAAACAAGGTAGTCGTGTTTATCTACATAGAAAGAATCATGACCTTGAGACCGCAGTGTCCTTAAATGCAAACCATCTTTACTATTTTTTTCCTCCCAACACTTTCATTGCTAGCTACGTTTCTGATTTACTGCTTAAATGTTTTGAATCAAGGTCCAATAGCACTCGAGTTCAAAAGTTTTAACATGATCCCCAAAAAACAGTCAATACTAACAAAGGTGAGAACCACTATGACGTTGTAGTGGTTGTACTGAATGCACAGTACCGTAGCGTCGAAAATCGCTCCCTAGGACGGAGTTCTAACTACAAAAAAAAAAACACGGATACTGTACAACAGATAACTAGAAACTAAATAAATTGGTTCACGTAATTGGCATTACCTTTTTTTTACTACGTTTTTTTATTGCTAGTAAATGTTTCAAATCTTTCGTACTTGAAAATTTGTGAATACGTTACTTTTTTCTTCCTTAAATTTATTACGAAATTTATTTAATGGTCGGTAGGAATATACATACGTCGAAGAGATCACAAAAAATTATTTACGAACTTCAGAATTGCTTGGACGTCTTAGGATCAAACTAGAAGTATTTCTAGTACTTCAAATAGCTTTTGAAACGCCCACTATCAATTTTAGTCGCTTAACTCAATACCGAAAATAAAGGTATTTAATACCAATATTAAAAAAAAAAATGCTCCTTGTGTCCAAATACACTGCTTAGGAAACGGCGCCTGAGGCAATGGCAATGTTCGCCTCGCCTACACTACAGCACTGCATGCACCACATTGTCATCTGGGAAATCTAAACTGTGGTTATGAAAACATACCGTCAAGGGTTAGCTCTAAAGATGACGCACGCAGAGATTCAGGAAAGAAACGAGGAATTTGTAGTATTACTCTGTTCTGAGTAGTTTAGACAGGATGCATGTTGCATATATGCTTTGTTTGTTTGGAATCGCGGAAGAAGCAACTAAGGTAATAAAGCCAATATACTATGTCAGTAAACCACGTGTATTCTTTTGGCCGGTTCCTGTTTTGCCAGGAAAAAACCCTGCCACTCCATGAGACCAGCTAACTCACTTTCCATATTTTTTTTTCCATAGTTGAAAGTGAGTTAGTAAAAAATTATTTACGAACTTTTGAATTGCTTGGACGTCTTAGGAACAAACTAGAAGTTTTTTTAGTACTTCAAATAGATTTTGAAACGCCCACTATCAATTTTAGTTGCTTAACTCAATACCGAAAATAAAGGTATTTAATACCAACATTAAAATCCAATATTATTGGATTAGGACGATTATTAGCTTCCTAAACACGATCAAAAAAGTCTTCCTAATACTGATTGAACTATGGAGGCTTCTGAATATATGTAATGTCATCCTGAATTACATATAATCTATATGTATATGAAGCCCTCATAAATAGACGGCTATCTATCTATCTGCATTTCATCTATAGGGGGCTTCTAGATGAAACAAATGCGGAAATGTCTCTACGTATGTCTATGTCAACAGTATATGTTATGAGATTTTCATAATTAACATAAATGAGTATGCATTTCACATTTGCAGCATATGATGACACAATTCAATTATGTTTTTTTTTTTTTGTAATTTTTGTTATTTGTAAATGATAGTGTACTCAATTTTTAATTTCCTTTGAATAAATAATTATTTATCAAAGAATTTTAATTCCTGGTTCTTGACATTGAATATTGATATTTAAGTAACTTAAATATCAATATTTTAGCTAATTCATCTCTACTAGAAGTAGAGATGAATTAGCTAAAAGTCACGAACAACACAACTACACTTTTATAATCAGTGTGTGTGTGATTCTATAAAGATCACTTTTATAAAGGTAATCAAATATTACTGTTTCAAATCTGTGAACATATGCCTAGCTAATGAACATAAAAAATATTTTTGTACATAATGTAAAATTTAAAATTTGCCATTAGATCAAAATAGTACAGAAGCCTACTGCTCAGCATCCAGCTGTAAATTTATTACATAACTCGATCTCCAAAGTAAATTAATGCATAGTATGGCTGACTGACTGGCAGACTATTAGAGATTATGCTCGAAATTAATATTTCAGACTTCTGGTTGTGAGGAAATATTTGGTTTCGAGAATTTTTTTGGCTTCTCTTACCTTCAGACACTGTTTTACAGAAGACGATCGTCTCCTTGAAATAATAATATAATATAATCTCCGCCACTTGTGAAGATTAATCGAGTGAAAAGTCAAAAGTTCAAGGTCAAAAGAGAAGGACAAACATGGCTTCTCCTTAAAATTGGGAAATAGGAAAGAAAAGAAATTATTTTATTAAAAAAAGAAATAGTAGACACAATTGTCAGTTTTTTCTAAATCATATTTTTCTGAATAAAGTTTAATTCTCGAACAAAGAAAGCTGCAAGCACTGATTTACTTCAAATAAAATTATTTTAATAATCAGATTCGCTTGATCATTGTGGGAGTTTGGGAACTATGATAACAGTTGTTTCCTCAGTTTCTGAATCACTGATTTAAATTGCTGAATCACTTTTCTGCTTGCGCAACCATTAGGAATCTCTTCTTTACTAGTTGCTAAGAGATATAACTGTCAAAATTGCTGTAAGAAGCGAAAAGTAAACTTGCCAGTGAGATACATATATCAAAAGTCATTAGTAATTATCACTCGTATTTTGTACGTCGCAGACATTGGAAGTCCAGAAAGTTTCATACGGGATGGCAGGGTTTTTTATTCGGAAAAAAAAAAAAAAAAAAAAAAAAAAAAACACGCAGGCAAAACACGCGGGCTTCCTGGTCTTCGCTGCTTCGGCCGTAATTCAAAACTTACTGAATTCCAAGCTATTGAGCATTCGCTGTAAGGAATATTGCTTTGCTTTTGATCAATACAATGAGCAGTCAGAAAGAGAGAGAGATTTGACGGCTTAATGGAATCATCATTCCCTATTAATTCAATATACCATAACCAGATAATCAACAGACACCATTCTGGATGCAAAAGCAGGATCTGCCCCTTTTCGCAATGCATGATGAACAGCCTGGAAGAAGCTGGTGACATTGTTGAGTTCTGAGTGGTCTCATCTGTGGATTTTCTTCTTTTTTTTTCACTTTATTAGTAGTATTAATCAAACAAAAGTGGTAATTTTTAATGTAATATGAAGCGATATGAATTCTTAAATAAGGCGCACGTTTAGAGGGAAAACATTTCAGAAATTGAAAAAGGCATTATATTGTTAGTGAATAATCTAATGTTTGGAATCGTGAGTGGAACTTTGGAAACTCCTTTTGTCTTTTTAACGATAGCTGGCACTACTTAAAGCAAACAATTTTAATATACACCCATTACTTGACATCAGCAATTCCCACAATCTTCTCTAAATCTTGACCCGTAGGAAGCTAGTTACCATCTCTTCACATTTCAGCTACAAACTCAACAAATGTTTCTTCTTTTCGTTCATTCAATTACAACTTTTTGGAACAGTCTCCTTTCGTAAGTTTCTTTTATAAAGAGAGCAATCTGCAGGTTTTCTTTCTCTTCAGTATTCTCACTATTGCTGACATTGCCTCAACGATGAGCTGCTCTGTAAAATGCGTACTGCACTCACTTTTACTTCGCAAAACAGGATTTCACTTTTCTTCACGATCCAACTTGAAGAATGTTATTAGCCTTATGATAGTTACGACTAATATATTATGACTAATACATTACGCAAATAACATGGCTAATTATAGAACACTAAAGGAATCATTATTATTATTATTATTATTATCTGAGACCTCCAGGGAATCCATGACTCATCGAGGGAGGATGTAAATTACCTAACCCAGCTATCATACCTTCCCTTAAATTCATTTACACTCGATCCATTTACTACCCCTAAGGGCAAATTATTCCACTCACTCACTGCTCTCTGGGAGAAAAACCTCGTTTTTCTCCCAATATAACTCAGATATAACTCAGAAGCAATTATCTTCTGAGTTATATTTGCAACTTTTGCTATGACCTTGAAACTTTAAATTCTTATCCACAAATGCACCAAGATCCTTTGTCTCTTCAGTTTCTTGTAGCATAACCCCGCTAATATAATATGCCGCTGGAACTCTAATCACGCCACTTACTAACATTAAACTGACAGCCATTTTCATTTTCCTAGATTTCCAGTCTATTCAAATGATTTTGTAATTGCAGGATAATTTTGTAATTGTCAGTATAATATATAGAGTATAGTAGCATCCCTGATTGCCCTGCCTATCTTCGCATCATCAGCAAACAATTGCACATCTGATGATAGACCCTGCTGGGCGTCATTGATGTATAAATTGAACAATAATGGCCCAAAAACTGAACCCTGAGTTACACCACCGGTTATTTTTTTTATTTATTTTTTTATTAATCTTTGTACTGTTTATGGGCAGTACTACCCTTACATTACGTCCAGACATTTCATCCAGACTTGATATAGGCTTAAGCCTTTACAAGTGTTTTTCCCTATGCCTGTTCGAGTTATCATAGTAGTCATTCTCTGGTGGCAACGCGTGCCACCAGTGTGCCCTGTAGGGCCCTCAAGGAAAGAACTTTTATATCATTTTGCGTAAGCCCAAGCTGTTTTAAGTCCTTATAACTATCTGCACTCCAAATGCCATGTAAAGAGATGGTGGCGCTGGTAAACCTCGGAGTTGCCCCATGTTCCTCCCGTATCTTACTAACTAGATCTGGGTTATTTTTATAATAGTTTACTTTATTATTGTGGCTATAGGCTAGTGGGCGCCCTCTTCCCACCACCTGGGCATCAACTACCCAAACGTCACCACCTCTTTTAATCACCAAGTCTGGCTTACGCAAACCCGCGGAATCAATGCCCTGGCTCGAGTAGGCAGGGCATTGATCCTCGTCCTGATAAGGTCAATATACGCGAACCCAGGGAGGAGTCTGGTGCCATCCCTTACCCAATCATGCTGGGGAGGCACCAGATATGACTCTTTTAAAGGAGCAACATATGCAGAACAGTGCAACGGAGATGCCCATCTCTTGTGTTCTGCGGGTGCTGCGGGAGCCATGATCTAACGGCTGAACGGATAGCCCTGTCCATTCGGCACTGTCCTGAATGGACAGGGTAAAAGCAAGGTAGGAGATAGTAGGAAAGGAGAAACAGTCTTTGCTGGGGCTTGAGAGGAGCTTTCCTCAAAGAAGCGATCCCAGCTTCTAGGATAGAAGGGACAGACCTTCCCTTTGGGGTGAACATGATACCGAGGTATCTCCACTAGGATGGTCAAAGCATGCAATGGCCTCCCGTGCAGGGAAAACTCTATAGTCTCGACCTTAAGCTTCTTGTCACGACCAGAGGGGACAAGTGCTAAAGAGCAGGACTTCTCTACATTAATAGAAAGGCCTCGAATAGAGAAGTCAACTGCCCGGTCAAGGAGTTCCTGCAAGCCTATCAAACCTGGCAGATTCACACCCACTGTATACCACTTTTTGATATCTGTCTGTCAACCATCCCCTGATCCAAGTCAGTAGATTATATTTTAGTCCCATATTCTCCAGTTAACACAGCAGCCTATCGTGTGGTATCTTATCAGATGCCTTAGAAAAATCCAACATTATCATAGTGTATTCATTCCCTTTATCCAACTCGGCTGTAACATTGTTATAAAATATGAGCAAATTGCTAAAACATGACCTTCCTTTAGTAAAGCCATGCTGTTCCCTGCAGAGTATAGAATGTTGGTCTACCCATTTCTGTATGCTAGTTCTTACCAACTTCTCTAAATTCTTCACTACCACACCAGGGATACTAATAGGTCGGTAATTAGACGCATCAGTTTTTGTACCACCCTGGTGCAATGGAACTATCATACATTCCTTCCATTCCTGAGCTGAGACTCAAGTTATACAAATGTATAATATAATCATATACGAGTATTTACTTATTCGTGAATTTTTTTAACCTGTCAGTATAATCTAAATTGGCATATCTATAAGATTAACTGTGATTTGCATAACATTTTTCTTTTTTTTTTTATTTTATAGAAGCGTAACTGCCATACCGAGAAATTCTCAATGTAGTGGGCGGGGAAAGATAGGCCCAATAATTAATTATATTATATTGACTATAATATTATTACTATTCAATTATTTCTCCAGTAGCAAACAAGATGAAAACGCTCAAATTAAAGAAATTAGCATAATTTTCATGCAAAATATTTCATGCTTTTTAGCTTAACCAAAACTAGACTCTACTTACGTTTTTCTAGAGTTTCATTGTGGCCTCGAATGACGTCCATCTGCGATTGGATGTCTTCGATCTTGGCTTTCATCGAATGCACTTTATCGAAAGAGGTTTTCATCTCTTTGGTCAAATTCATAACTTCTTTTTTCAGCTCATTAATACGGGCATCTTTTTGCTAATATATGCACATAGATATATATACTCATGTTAAATTTATTGTCATTTAATGTACAGCACTTTTTTTTGCAAGCTATTCTGTTTCAGTTAAGACAAGCTAAACACCTGTAATTTGATGTCTGTTTATCTCCATACTTTTTTTTGACAGTTAATTTTTTATTTATAATTAGACGTATCATTATGCATCAAGTAAATTGCATAAAACAATCAAAAGCACAGGTCATAAGTTTTATAAAAACTTAATAAGCAAATGTCAAATTTTAGTGGAATGAAAATGAATAGCGCATCTACTTGTATCACTAACATGATATTTTTTGCCGGCCTGGTTGGCCGAGTGGATAGCGTGTCCACTCTCCAGCCCAAAGGCTGCGTGTTCGAATCCCGCCGTAGGCATGGATGTTTGTGATTGTCTGAAATACCAGTGGTGGTCAGCAGTAGATGGCGTTGGTGTACTTGCAGTCAGTTGGTGATTGAATGGTGGAGACGAAGTTGTGGTGTAGGTATCCTCCCTCGATGAGTCTCTGAACTCCCTGGAGGTGTCAAATAATAATAATATATAATCTGATACATGTTTCTGTTGAACAGGTTGTACAATATCCAGATTTTCATATGCTTTTCCTGTCTTTATATTTCCCAAAAAAGAAAACGGTGGACTAGTGAAATCGTATGGACCCTCAGAAGCCAAACCGAGCAAATTCGTATTATAAAAGAATCATATTATAAACATTATTCTTCAAAATTTAGCTTGAAATGCATGAACAAACAAATATTATGTAGAGTTATTTAATACGTAGGTTAGTCGTTTGGTTTCTGAAAAATTAAGAACTAATCATGTGATAGGGTGCTAAAATTGAGAAATTTACAGAATGTGGAGTTGATCAGTTTAGCTTATGAGAGACTCAAATGACGAACATTATGCGATACTTGAACTAATCAGTATTCATAATTAGAGTTAAATTATTGCGCAGATTTTGTTGAAGTTTGAAGGGCGAACATTTTATTCAGAATTTCATCCTACAATTAACACAAAATCTATTAATTTTAGAAAAATACATGACTTTTACAATCGCCATTGTTCCTTCTGTATCGATAATAAACATTTTGACTTGATATGCGAGTTACTTGCCAAGGTGTTGGAATACTTCGCGAATAAGCTCGTCGTCTTTATAACATTGTATCAAATCATGCCAGTAGAATGCTATTTATTATAAAATCTACCTTATATATATATATATATATAAAATGATATTTTTATGTCACGTCTGTATGTCACGTTTTGAAACTCAGGGGCTACTCTGAGTGCCGAGTCTTCAAAATTCAAGGAGAACCGGCCTACCAGTCCGGAACATGGAGGGTTGGACGCCGTATTTTCCTCATCTGGGAAGATGGTGTCAACAACCTCAATTTAATTTTGGACCACCTAAAAAAGTGTCACGAGAAAATCTCTTTTACCTTCGAACTGGAATCCGATGACTGCCTCCCCTTTCTAGACCTGAAGCTTACCAGATGTGCTGAGAGTATCAAAATCTCAATTTTTAGAAAACGTACTCATACTGACAGATACTTTCATGCTTCTTCCCATCACTACCATGCACAAAAATTTTATATTATTTCCACCTTAGCACACTGAGACAAATCTTTACTTACAGAAGAAGCAGAAATTGAAAATGAACTCCTTTTTCTTAAAAAGAATTTTAGTAATAATGGTTTCTCTCCTAATAAGATTGACAAATTTCTTTCTCTCAGTCACTCAACTACTTCTGAAGATCCCTCTTCCCCCGGAGCCTTCATCTCTTTGCCTTATATCAGCTCTCTTTCACCAAAACTGGCTAAAATTCTCAAGAAGTTTAACTTCAGAACTTGCTTTACTACGCTCCCAAAACTTTGCTCAATAATTAGTAAACCTAAAGAGAAACATCTTCCAACTCAGTTTCCAGGAGTGTACAAGATTTTATGTGATTGTGGAAAGCCATACTATGGCCATACTGCTAAATCCCTCCTTCTACGTTTGGAAGAACACCGTAGAGATATTTCCTACAACAGGACTAGAGCCAGCGCTCCCTCTCTAGCCACGTTCTCTTTTCACTTAACTCAGACGAAGGCCGCCAACCCATTGCGAACTGGACGCAAAGTTCTAACATCCAAGTGTGCTATGATGAGCTTGAGAGAAAGATTGTCGAATCTAGAGAAATTTCTTTAGATTCTTTCCGTATCAACAACAGCCTAAGTTTTAATCTCTCTGACGCACACGTTGCCTCTTTTCAATATTGAAAATAAACGTAGACTACACAGCGTGTAGTCTCCGTTTATTTGGAAACTCAAGCTCGCATTCTGTTTTCAAACACACTACAGTCTTTTGTACTCGTTCTGTTAATGCAATTTTAAGTCTCTGTAGTTTTTTATATATTTCTTTCATTGTGATACCTGAAGATGTTGATCAATTCAACAAAACTAGTAGTATGTTTTCAAATAAACCATGTCATCTCTTTATCTCTCGGTATCAGTCATTAAAACTTATTAACAATATTTCCCACCGAGTAAAAATGAATAATTACAATATATATATATATATATATATATATAATATTGGTTTTATTATATTTAGATACGTTGACGGTCGCGATTTACTGCGGCTTGTTTTTTTTCACGTGCAACTGTTACAATAAAACGTATTATTGGTGAGATTTGTTTTTATTATAGTTTCGAATTATTGTCATTTATTATTTTGAATAATCACTTAGTGTTCTTTTTATTTTCTTTTTATATAATGTATTTATATAACCTGTGAAATAAAATGCATTGTTTAAGGTGCTTTTCAACATGGCCACGAAGAAAAAACTAAAAAAAAAAAAACAGATGAGCATCGTGACTTTAAAACTGAATGGACTGAATCTTTCGCATTTATCTCAAACTCAGATGGCCTTCCAACCTGTATTATTTGCCAAGAAAAACTGACGCACAACAAAAAGTCAAATTTGGAGAGACACTTCACGACAAAACATGCCATATTTGCCAGAAAAATATCCCGTTGGTGACACGAGAAAGAGAGCAGTTGAAGAACTTCAGAAAAATGTTGAAAAATCAAGTTCTGTATTTAATTATTGGAGAGACTCTGCCAATGATGTTAATATTGCAAGCTTAGTAGTGAGTCAGGAGATCGCTAAGAGAGGAAAACCATTCACAGATGGTGAATACATCTGCAAATGTTGTTTTGTTAATGCATCTGAAGAACGTTTTCTGGATTTCAAAAGCAAAGCAGAGATTTTAAATAAAATTAAAAACATACTGTTATCTGCCAGAACATTAGCAGATAGGACAGTTAAAATGTCCTCAAATGTGACCAACCAACAAGTCGAAGACGTTAAATTAGCTTCAGCTTTATCAATTATGGTAGATGTCTTGCGACATCAAGGACACAGCCCAAGTTTCCCTTTTGTGCGGTATATATCATCTGAGGGTCCGAGAGAAGAACGTCTGGGATTATTGCCACTCAAGGGCCAAACGCGTGGAGAGGACATAGCAAATGCTCCTTGAATGCATGGAAAAACATCATATCCCACTCAATAAAATTATGTCAATTGCAACCGATGGTGCAAAACGTATGACATATAAAATGGTTTTGTTTCAATTTTAAAAGGAAAAAGTAATCGTGAAGTGATTACTTTCCATTGTATACTCCACCAAGAAGCACTTTGTGCACAAGCATTTACAGAAGAAATTGATAAAATTATGGAATTGGTAATTACGATTACCAACACCGTTATAGCAAGGGGACTTGACCATCGAAAATTTAAAGAGTTGCTAAGTGAAATGGAGAGCGAGTATTCAGATCTTCTCCAGTACAACAGGGTTCGATGGCTTTCCAGAGGCGACATGTTAACGCGTTAAGCATCTTGCATAAATAAAATCAAACTATCCCTCGACAACAAGGATGTTCAATATCCAGAATTAACAGAAGACCAGTAGTTGCAAAAATTGTACTTTATGGTGGACGTTACATCACAACTGAATCGGCTCAATCGTAAATTACAAGGCAAGGGAAATACTGCTTTTTCAATGCTAGAGGAAGTTATTTCGTTTGAAAAGAAATTGATTCTGTTCGCTGAAGATTTAGAGAGGGGAACTTTAGTTCATTTCCCAAACTTGTCTCAATATCGCCGAGAAAACAAGGCCTTCATTAACAAAGATTATTTCAAGACAGCAGTTTTAAACCTGAGAGAATCTTTTCTTCAAAGGTTTCAGGATTCAGAAATAATAAAGCGACTCTAGATTTTATTACAAATCCTCTTAATGCCAATGTGAAGGAATTAAATTTTTCTACGTTTGATATTCACACGGCTAATTTTGAAATACAATTGCTGGACTTGACAAGCAAAGACTTATGGAGCTCCAAATTTGTACGTCTTGGTACTGAAATAGAAGAACTGGAAAAAGAAAAATTCAGTCTGATTTCACAGCGCAAGCAGACTGCTATAAAAGAACTACAGAAGGCAGACTCAATGATTTTCAATACTTGGAACAGTCTTCCAGACTCATATCATGAGTTGAAAAAATGTGCATTTGGTGTTCTCAGTATCTTCGGGTCTACATATTTATGTGAGCAATCGTTTTCTAACATGAATTTCATTAAATGTAAATTGAGGAGCCAAATTACTGATGCCAACTTGGAATGGTGCCTTAAATTAAAAACGACTAGTTACAAACCGGACATACAGAAACTCTCTAAGGAAATGCAAGCTCATTGCTCACACTGATTAAAACAATGAAAGCAATTTTTTGTGTGATTTTTAATTCATTTAATAAAGATATAATTAACATTATAACTTGTTATATATTACTACTATAAATTTACTATAATATTACTTTAAATTCTCCTTATTTGTAAAAATATATTTATGGCTCTCGAGTAATTTTTAAATTGTTGTGAGGGACAGGTTTGGCTCTTTCGTCTCAAAAGTTTGCCGACCCCTGGTCTAGATGATTAGGCCATATTTCTTCAGCTGTGCATTCAAAACTAAAATTCGCACAATAGCTTTACAAGTTTCCGTGGATGAGAACAGTATGAAAAGTAAAAGTATTGTTGAAGTCTCGATGTATTGATAAATATTTCCATGCGATGTGCTGTATTACCATACGGGTGTGGAGGGTCTGGAAAGTTCTGATAAATACCTAGACAGAAATTATAGTCGAGCAAGTGATATAACCACAAGAAAGAACATACTAGTAGCAGAGTTCTGAAGATAACTTATGTTCTTTCTTGTGGTTATATCAGTTGCTTTAATATCATTTTTGTTCTAGGTGTTTATCAGAACTTTCCAGATTCTCCTCGTATAATAGTAATACCCGCACACAGTAGTATTAATAGCTGTCGACATATGGCACGGTTATGTTTATAGACCTTGTCGCCTGTGGAGATTATTATAAAAATAAAATAATGGATTCATGGTATCTAAAATTAATATCACAAAATAGATCTGAACCACTCGAGTGAAAGCCTTCCAGGCAGTCATCTTCATGCAAATAGCATACGTTTCCATGGTGCAACCTTTAACGCAATTCATATTATACATATTCGGAAAGGACTGCATTATCAGAAACACTACCTAATGAACTTAGAGGCTTCCATAAATGTCACTTTTTTGGAAGGCTTCCCCACTCCCTTCCCTCTGTCATGTCATAAATTAAAAAAAAAAAAACAACAACTTAGTTTTGCCTTTAAGATTTCCAGACAAAATTATTTCTGTTTCTGTAGCGTCATTAACTGATACTTTATTCAGCTGTCCGAAGACCTTAAGGATTTAAACAAAATCTTTGAAATATTTAATGGTTACTGAAATTTTAACATGCTGTGCGAGTAATTTTTTAAAAAATCATTTTTTAATAAATCCTCGATTCCTTTTGAATTTTTTATGACATGATTTCATTCCGGATAAATGCTATTCATGGATCAAAAACGTTACATTTTCCTTAACTCTTCTATCCCTTAAGAGTATGGCAATTTAAGAATGGGAATGTCTTCGAATATCAGTCTAGTGAATGTTGGATTTCTCTAAGATTCGTCATTTGCCTGTTATTTCATGCACTTAAATACCCATCGAAGTAGCTCCATCAAAACATTAAAGAAAAGTTCACTATTCGCGCCATTATTAAAAATATTTGCGCAAGTTATCTACAAACTGAGCGAGCATAGCGAGGTTTTTTTTTTTAATGGTAAAGAGTTCACAACATCCTCTTCATCCCTTTAATGCAAACTTCACTTATGGAAAATGAGAAAAGTCTGGAAATGGCAGGTCTATAGAGCATGTAGAACAGCAGTAGTGTCGTTTTTTCGGGCAGAAATTTCCGTGCATACAACGTCGTGTGAACGGGAGCATCCAACATGTTTTGACATGATTGAAGCGAGATCTCGAACTAAGTTAGGTTGCGGAGAGCAATGCAGCTATTTTCATGAACAGATTCATGATCTGAGACATATTCTCACGGTTGACAATAGACTATTCCAAAGTTCAGCGTCATAAACAGACAACACTTCCACTTTTGAACTGGGGGAGGGGGAATGAAGTGTTTAAGTGCAACTAATGAATTCCTCTTTTGAAAGCAAGTTTTAACCTCTCAAACGTTTCTGTAGTAATTTTTATGTAAAGCACAACACCTTTTTCTTTGAAATGTGTCACTTTTGAAAGAGCATACACTACGCAAAGGGGTAAGTACATCACAGTTTCATTGTACATTACAGATGTTACCTCACAATGACACAAGCTAAGTACAACTTTGAAATAAAAGACGAATCATCCAATCGATTCTTTTTTTTCCTGTCTAACAGAGCAGTTTTATTAACTAGAAGTATCACATAAAAGTTATTTTGGAAATATCTACATCACACTTCTTGTTTCTTGGTCTTCCTCTAGGTTCATACTACCGAGTTCTTTCAAATATCTCGACTTCCCTTCCATTTTAAATATCATATCAGATTACCCGCCTAAAGTTACCTGACATGGTTTTTAAACGGAAGGGAAGTCGCCTAATAATTTTTATGGAAATATTCTAACTGTTCTTGAATATATTTCACATACTTACTAATGTCTTAAAATACACGTCTTTCTGGCATTGTTCATTTCCTTAGGAAAGTTCTAATTTGCCAAAAACAAAAAACAAACAAACAAAAAAAAAAATGTGGTTTTTCAGTATAATAATGTATAATAATCAGGTGCTTAACTTCAGAAAAAGAGTAAGTTAACAATTTTTATACTTATGAATTTAGTTACATGAATATTTGTGAATTTTAAATAAAAAATTATTATGTAAAATGAACGGAGGAGATTGATCTCTAGAGCTGTTTTTTTCACTTTGCCGAACCTTAACTCATTCCCGGTACTAGCATGTGTAATAAGGTTTCCAATATTTCGTGAATGGGATTTCTTTAAGATACATTAAATTCTGAAAACTTAGGAATGAAAATTAATGCGAATAAAAATAAAAATGTATTTACCTCTACTTCCACGGATTTCTTATGACTTAACTCTTGCATTTCTTTTAAGTTAGCCATCTGAGTTTCGTAGTTCTGCTGCGATTTTTCAAGTTGACTTTTCGCAGATTCTAATTCCTTCTGTGTTTTTTCTTGTGCTCTCTAAAAATATATATTATTCTGCTATTGTCTGATTATTCTTATTATTCTGTATTGTCTGAAATTCTAAACATATATTTTTCATTAGCTTTCAAAGTTATGTTACGTAAATCCTACCTGAAATAAGTGTAATTTCAGGTTAGGTCCATCTTCAATATGAACTACCTCAATAAAAATTCAAACCCAAAAGACAGCATTTCTGCATCTTATTGGCGTTTACATAGTTTCGGTGACCTAACAAACCTTATGATTAAGTCACTGATTTTTAGACTAACTGGAAACCTGGAACAAGTGCGGTTTTCTCAAAAGTTGGAGCTCGTTCATATTTGTCATCGACTGTAGATTGCAAACAAATATTTTAAAGAAATGTAATCATAGTTGGCAATTATGTTATCTAGAGCAAGGATAAAATATCTGTTTTCTTCCATCTCACCTCATCTTCTCTCAAAGTATTTGGTTCAATGGCCTGTCATGGCAAAGTAATTTAGTTCATAGAAACGTAATTAACACCATGATAGTGATTAATTCAGTCCCCAAAGTTCTGAATGTCTGTAAATTACGTGTATTTTCTGGATGATTTCTAACTTGCGTGATGAAAAAACCGAGTTGAGAGGGGAGGAATAAATCTGTCACCTTCACTTGAAAAGCCCTATAAGAGTGCTCGTTCGTAGAAGGAATTTAAACAGGGCGGCTCGTGCATAGGCACTGGGGAACTGCAGCAGCCCCAATTTTTCTCGATATATAAATATATTTATTAATTTATTTATATTTGCTTGTAATATTTAATTTTATCATCAACAATCCTACACAATTCTCTTATTTTGTATAAAAAATAATAAAAATCCATCTTGTAGCACTTAGGAGGGCGAAGGACGCTGGCAGTTTACTATTGTCACATTGCTAGTACTGTATTTGCTACGCGCGCAAGCATGTACACGTCATAATGAGATACGAGCTATTAGCGTAATGCGGCACTGTCCTTGGCGCAGTTACAGTGTTGTTTATATGCAGTTTGCGCAAGTAGTAGAGTGCTTATCGTGTTTACTCCGTCTCTTTAAATATTTGGACATTACAATTAAAGACATAACATTTGTTATAGTTTTTATTTTAGAACATTATTGGGGTTATGATAATGGATTTTATTTTTAAGTAATTTTGAATTATACTAAACTGTATAATTTTATCGATAATAAACAATTTTTTCATGAAACAAAACAAGAAGAATGGATTTTATTTTTAAATAATTTTGAATTATACTAAATTGTATAATTTTATCGATAATAAACAATATTTTTTCATGTTTAATTTTTACCATAATTTTGATGTTTTATCCAAACACGTATACACTATACTTATAGTGTGTGTGTATATTTCGAAAGTTGCGGCACTCCCCACGATTTCAAGCCATGAGCCGCCAACTGGATTTAAACTCAAGTCACTTCAACCCAGCGGGCATCGTTGTTATCGACTGAGCTCGTGGAAGCTTTCTTCCTAACGAGATAAACTTTCTTCTTTGCTAAGAAACTAATACTTGTGGAAGCACAGAAAAGCAGCGTGGTCTTTCGGTGCTGAGAACTGAGCTACTTAAGACAATACCAAAAGTAAACAAAAAAAAACAATATTTTTAAAAAAATATTGCAGACATTGTGCTTTTATTTCATCTCTCATCTTCCTCATCATGAGGAGGATATTCATCTTCCTTATAAAGTATCAGGCTCGATAGCGTCTTACGACCAATTAGTTTAGTTTCATATAAACTTAATAAGTATTATGACAGGGAGGTTAATCCTGTATGTTATCTTCCATATCTGTCAAAGCTGTATTCCGTGTTTGAGTTATTCATTTGTGGGATCAAAAAACTCATTTCTGGAAGAGAAACTTGAGACCTGCTAATTAACGCTTAGTTAAAAGTCCTCATAATATGTTCCTCGCATTTGCGATGGGATTCGAACCCAGGACTTTCAAACTAATGAGAGCGTTATCTTTTCTAATACGAAAAGAGAAGGAACATTGTCCTGTGTTTCGTTACGGAACTGCGTTATGCGTTCAACTATCGTAATAGACACTTTCGATTTCAGCGGAAGCTTGAGAGAAGTTTCTTTTTTTAACCACAGTGATACTATATATTGATTTCATTTTCCAAATATTGTGGCATTTTTAAGTGAAATAATTTTTAATTTCCCTTATTTCACTTAAAACATTTTTAAGTGAAATAATGGACAGAGACGCTATGAAAGGAGAAAAATTCTTAGGCATGTCGCCCATAAAGAGATCATCCATTTTTGCCATAACGTGGCCTCGACGGTATCCCGTACACCATACTCATTGGACTCTCTTCTGGCATGATCAAATACTACAGGTGGCAGCAGTATGCGCCAAACTATTCGGGAAGTCTCCAGATTCGTTTCCATCGAGCTCAGCCTACGGTTGTTTCATGGTCGCCAGATTGTATATGGATTCGGGGTTACGATTTGAATATGGGAGACTGAAAGTTAATGCTGTACTTTCGAATGGAGGACTCTGGCATGTCTGGCATTTCCTTGAAAGAGTGCTATTAAAATAGAAAGGTTTTTAATAATAACGTCTGATTCATAGCAAAGGAATGACTGTAGGTCATAAGAAAAGCGCGTCAATATACAAGGATGTTACTAAACATTTTTTGGATATTGATACCATTCATTATCACAATGAGTGGACTTAGAAAAGTTTTTTTGGAATAAGTACAATAGACTTAATTTTGTTTGGTCTAATTTAACCATTAAATGGTTCAGTTGAAACGATTCTATAAAATTTAATAGTGAATCTTAATACCAAACGTCAGTAAATTGCATCAGATCTAGGCAGGAATTTTATGATTATTATTTCAAATTGTTTTTCACAAAAACGGAATTATAGCAGGGAAAAAAAATAATCTTTCAATAATCAGACTTAAATTATGACTTTAGCTTAAAAAGATTTTATGATTACTTAGATACAATATCTGGTATTACTCGGGGCAGTATTCTATTGTCCATATGTCCGTCTCTTTTGCAAAACTGTTATGATATCTGTAACAAATTGGTCGTATTACAAAGAAGTATAAGAAAAAAGTATATAGTATCTTGGGTAAAAAATATAAATAAATAAGAGGACGAATAAACTGCCGACGTGGTTGGCTTAGTGGTTTGTGTACCCGCTCTCCAGCCGATAGGCTGCGAGTTTGAATCCCACCATGGGCATGGATGTTTGTGATTGTCTTTAGGCAGGAGATGAATTTCATCTCTCGGTGTGAGACCATCTTCACGCTTATTGGAGGCCTGAAGTGGCTTGAAGAAGTTCCATGTTTGGTCTCTAGAGCAGGGCTTCCGGACTATCTAAAAATAAATACAAAGAAAGATATAAAATTCATTAAAAAAATCCTAAGCCCACACACCGTACAAAATGTACTATAGGCTTATAATAACGTTTCGTGGGTGGGAGCCACATAAAAATAAAAAATAAATATAAAGAGTATCAAGAGTTGAACACCATTTACGAAACTTCTACCTGGTTTGCCGTTTTTTGCTTTTTCCACTACAAATTATTTGATTGTATGGAAAAAAAAAAAGTCAGCAAATTATAATAGGCAGTACTAATGCCAAATTTTATTACATGGAAATCTAATCATTGCGGAATTATTAATATAAGTTAATATAAGTATAATTAAATAACATCAAGCAAGATGTAAGTTACTGCCATATTGCAAAAAAATAATCTGATTGAAATAAAAACTGAGATGGACAGACACATTTTTGTAATAATTCCATGTCAATAAGATCTCCATTCAGACTGAGTTGCAGAATAACTTGATAATGAGTGAACAGACAAACATATAAAATGAATCTTATAGCACCTACGCATGTTGCAAAACGCACCTAAGAGTAATAAATAAATAAATAACTATTTACTTATAATATTCTACCTTACCGTTCGCTCTTTCAGCTGATTCTGCAAACTAGATACGATGTCTTTTGACTTCAGGTCCTCCTTTTCGAGCATATCCACTCTTTTGTTCTGCGTATCCAAGTTAGCCTTTGACTTTACCAAATCTATCTCTAGCATAGTTCTCCTTGCTGCTTCCTTTTCGGCCTTCGATTTGTTTAGGTGATTCTCTCTCTCCAACTGTATAAATTAAGGAAAATAACTATCTGAAAACGTTATCAAAATGGAATGATCATAAACAACTAGGATGGAAAATGCAGTACAAAAAAAAGTCGCAAAATAAAAGAACAGCTTACAGGCGTAATGTATGTATACATAAATACAGAAACACAGTATTTGTGGAACTATACATAGACGTAAAGGTTTCGAAAATCCCTCTGTACCATACTAGAAAGACGTTTAATGGGGTCGAGTTCTGGTAGCACTATTACACTGTTGCAGCCATTCCTGAAGAACATATACATTGTGATATGGTGCATTATCCTTTTGGAAGTGTCCCTGCCATACATGCTGATTGATGGAGGATTGTATTTGGTCGTCAGTATTGAAATAGTTTATAGATAGATACTCATGAGAGTTTTAGTAAACTTACAGCATATTCGCATCCTAGGTAAGTTAAGATTACTGTATTTATACTTTTAAAATTAATTTTATGTATATTTTGTGTGTTTATTTTTTATATACTTAAGAAAATCGATTATAGAACCCACACTATTTCAAACTATTATATTGTGTTAGGGTCAGGGGACACGAGATGGCGGCAGTTGTCTGCTGTACTTACTCTCTTTACCAGATGCCTTTTTAAAAGCATTGATGGTCTGCAGCAGCTATTTCTGAACGGCTACTGATGGAGATTGACTTCTCAATCTCGAAAAGTCAGTTGTAACGAAAACGACCTCTCCAATAAGCGGGACGCTAGTCACGCACCCAGGCGATGAAATTCATCTCCCACCTAAAGAAAATCACAAACATCCATACTTGGATTCGAACTCGCAGCCTGTTGATTAGAGAGCAGATACGATAACCACTTGGACAAACCAAACAGTACCAATCAGTCCTTGAGGAGGGCCAACAAAATATTCTTCTAACGTCACTATATAATTAGTCTTATGACAGGTGTATCCGAAGGATCACACACACAGACTACCTTCTGTTTCTACTTTTCGTCCTGATCAAGTTTTCATAATTTCATTCTATTCGCTAACATATGAATAGTGGGAGGATGCGAAATTTTGAATTATAGCCGAAGCATCTACGACTACGAAGCCAGTGAATAATATCTATTAATTTCATTGTGTGTTTCATCCGCATTGCCGGATAGAAAATCTTCCACATTTGCAGAAGGGGCTGGCTAACTCATCTTCAAATGAATAGACCTTATAATTTCTTCGCATCCTGGAGATTCTAACGAAGGTCATTCCAGCCAAAGGTTATCTTCGTTATTGAGCTACGGAACAGTACTTACACGTTTAGAGTACTCAGCAGTCTGGAATTGAAGTGTAAATCTACGATGGCATGTTGTAAGAGCACCATAATTGCATTCCTCATCGTGAGTTGCGCAAATCAAGTGCGACGTTGATAATAATCTAGAAACTTGACGAAAAATCCTAGTTGTAATAAAAATTTAAGTACGTTTATTCTGTTTTCTTTGTGATCACCTATTGCCATCACCTTCCTTATCTGTTAGTGTTAAATTGATGACTTTTTTTATTGTTCTCCAGTTGTTTTTTTTCTCAGATAGACGATAAGATGAGTTACTGCAAATAAGTTGATTTCCAACGTTTAAGTAGTGCTAACGCCGCCTGTGCAATGTGGAGATGGTTTTATGTGAGCGGTATTGAATAAGGTGACGATACTGCCTGGGATTAACGATCAAAATAAATTACAAGAACCATCCTTTCCCGTTAAGTAGTCCCAAAATCAAAACTTTTCACTCTCCACTTTTAAGTGCCTTTCTTTCTATTCGTGCTGTGCATCCAGATATTTTGCAAACTTTACCTAAAGATAGCCTTCTAGGTTTCTTTCTTCTTTTTTTTTACACTTTTCTGCCGTATTGCATTGATTAATGAAAACGATTAACACTTCTGATTTCTCTGTTACAAATAAAAACAAACAATAAAAAAACATTAAAGAAGGCATTCGATACGATAAATTGATATGATAGTGGAATTAACATTCTCCTTCTGTATCAACAATCATGGAAGTTTGGAAGAAAATCAAAAAGCTAGGAGAGGAATTCTCACTCAGCATTACTCTTCTGGGTTGGTATCGCATTTTTGCTCTTCACACTTTCCGATGTACTTAGTATAGTGATATTTAACCTGTGTTCACAAAAATATTTTAAATAAAATTCTAATTGTTTGAATTTTTTATTATATTTTTTCATAATCAAGTTGCAGTTAATTCTTAAAATTAAAACGTATAAGGTTATCATAATTCTTATTTTATTAATTAATTATTTTTATTATTATTTTTATTATTATATTTATTTTATTATTTTATATTATTGCTTTATTATTTTTAAATAAAGTATTATAATTTTAAAAATTTTAATTCACTTTTATACCTAAACATCCGCATTAAAGTTGGCAGTACTGAGTGTGGTTCGATAGAAATAACGATTCTATAAGTGCTGAGAGTCTGAAGACCGGTGCTCTAATGCATTTCAAATAGCCTGAAAATTAGCTCATATTCAGCCTGTTCCTAAGAGGAGAGACAGCGACACGCATATTTATCATCAAATTACCGTCCTACTAGAATCACTTCGATCCCTTTCAGCAATAATAAGCAATTATTAATTGTTAATTCCTGCACGAACTGAAATTACTCATAATAAATTGTTGCGTAGTGAATTCCATCGCTGTCTATGCATAATGGATCTTCTTGAATATACGTCATTGAACATATACCATAAACAAAAGTGAAGGATCTCTTGATATGCCTAAGACGTTTGATCATGTTTAGCATCTTTCAGGCTCTCTTCAATTTTTATGATCTGAGTTGTTATGGTTTGTAGTGGATGAATAAATTTCATCTAACATCATGCAAGTAAACTTAGAAATCCAGAAATTCAGAAATATTTTTAACAACCACCTCCTTCAACTGAGAGTAATCTCTATTCGCACTATGCTGATGATAGGCTTCTATATCTTCAAATAATGATTTTCTTAATACTTTTCATTAAGTAGGCATTAAATAACTATATTTACTTGGGTGTAAATTCTCTCTCTCTTTTCTCTGAATCAAGTGTTCACCGACGAAATTAATCTGCTACAAATCTTCTTACTTTTTCTTCTAAAAATCTTTCAGGTTCTAGAATTTTCGTATAGAACTAACACGAAAAAAAGTAAAACTGAAACAATGTTATTGCTGGAGAGAGAGAGAGAGAGAGAGAGAGAGAGAGAGAGAGAGAGAGAGAGAGAGAGAGAGAGAGAGAGAGCTTTTTTGTACCCGTTTCACGCACTTATTTCTAATGATTTCCAAGTTTGTTTACGAGATCTAAATCATCCCTTGATAAAAATTTAAACTCTACCTTTCTTGGAATAAATATGACGCGTATATGGTCCCTCAGCATACAAAAAAAACTAGAATTGCTATGTCAAAAAAAAAAAATCAGCTAACGCCTTTTTATTCCCGTATATACGGGAGTAGGCGAGGCCATTTAGCCCTATCTAACTTTTGGAGACTGAGTGGGCAGTTCAATCTCCACTGGTACCCAATCAGAGACAGATGGCCCAAGGCTATCACTAATTAAGCGGTACGCAGTGAAGAGAGACGGCTCAAATGTGCCGCCATCTCGTGGTCTCTAACCCTAACACAATATATTTAATGTCTGAAATAATGTGGGTTCTACGGTCGATTTTCTTGAGTTTACAGGACGAAAAACCCGAGTTTCCGGGAGGAAAAACCTGCTTGCCCGTGCCAGAGATCGACTAACTCGGGAACCGGTCGAAAAAAGGCTTAGAAAAATTTCCTCTAGTCGCCGACTAGACTCGAAACCAAGGCTTCCTTCGTGCGGCCTAGCGCGATGGTGTGCAAACGCCACATCCACTGAGCTACACAGGCTCTCTATGTATGCAAATATATTTATGAATGAGGATTAAAAATGTGATGCATAAAAGTTTTGTAAATATCCTTGAATCTGTGTCGATAAGAACAGTGAAGTTGATTAACGACTCGAATAATATCGATTCACTCTCCTTGTTATCACTCTACCCACCCAACCACCTACAAACATACACGTATTCAGTATCAGTTGCAATTTCTACATATGATCATAGTTGCCGTGTATTCCTTCTTGACATATTTTATTCTGTTGTTCTCTTCTTCTATTATTGTTCTTTGGAACATCCTCTCTTTCTGTTCAGTTCCTTATAAAAAGTATATATATATAAAAAAGTAAATATAATCGAGCGCGTAGAACAGCGAAGATACAACTATAACGAATTCTCTTCAGCTGAAAGACGCCTTAAACTTAAGTTGAGTGGGTGTGGTTTGTACCTAAGGTACTACAGAGCCCAATATTGTGCTGTGTGTGTATATATGTGCGTGTGCGTAGACTATCTCTTAAACTTATTTTTATCCTATACCAATAACTCTTTGCGGTCAGCTAGGAAGTCTGTAAAAATGGGCAGAAAGAAAAGCAAGGACTGTCCACCATGTTTTTTTTCTTTCTCTAAATCGCTCCTCTTTCACAGACAGTGAATAGAAAGGATGGAGATCATAGTACGCCAGTTATTCCTTGATAAATGAGCAAACAACTATAAACTAAATGCTTCGGTAATTTAATTAATGCGATGCCTGTGCATTACTTTTTTTTTAAAGTATCTTACCCATTGTCAACTGTTTTGCAATCAGACTGTTAGTGGTTCCTGACACTTAACAGACTGATCTGATAGGGTGGATAGTGCATTATAGCCGTCGTCTAGAGGAGAGTCGAGTGTATCGTAGGTTGTATGCAATCTAAAATGAAGTATATCCGACAAAATTACTATCAAAACAAAATTATAGATTTCATGAAATAATCATAAAATTTTCACTGGAAGATGAAGAAAGTGAAAGTTTGGTGGCATACAGTGATAATACGTAGTAACTTCTTCCAAGTAGTTTCCCTTCCTTTTTTCCACTCAAGATGTTACTTCTTCCCTGTTTACTACTTTATACCCTATATAAATCCCCCCAATCCGTTAAATAACTACTTTGTTATAAGAAGAGCAGTTAGCACACTACTCTCAAATTCGGAAGGTGTACAATAATAAAAAAAACTTGTTGTCCACAAAAGAGTGGTCAAGGTAACTGATAAACGTCCTCAAAAATTCGCTGTGACCGCCGCAATCTCACAGATAATTTGTTTCTACTTCTTTCCACTGAAATAGTATATTCATTATTACTCACTTTTCCTTACTCCAGCAAAAAACGCGAGTAGCAGCTTGGATTCGTCCAACTACAACCTGCCGAATCAAGAACTTCTTTTCTCTCATTTCCTTTGTCACGCTAGTTAGCCAAGTAGATAACGCTATCGCTCTCCACTCAACAGGCTGCTCGTTGAAATCCCACTGAAGCATAGATGTTCGTGACTGTTGTTAGATCGTAGAAGATTTTCAATGTCTATTGCAAGACATGACCAGCTGGTACCTGGTATATCCCAAGTACTAAATTTCATTAAAATTCGTCCGGAAGATGGAGTGTTTTTGCATGCATGTGGGCAGGTGTGCAACATAAATATAATGGGTGTCTATGCACTTTGCAAAAATCACCAAAAAAAAAGATATAATAACAATTTAATGATAATTGATTGCCATTTGATTATTTCCTACCAGTTCAAGCTTCTCTGCTTGATTTTTTACTTCAGTATCCAGTATATCCTTAATTTCTTCTACAGATGCTAGCTGGTCTTTCAAACTTTTCACTTTTTCTTCTAGCATATCCTTTTGAACAGTTAGTTCTTCTTTTATTCTCAAAAGGTACCTGTAACAAAACGTATTTTTGTAATTTTCACAGACTAGTAAAATCTATAAATGCAAAGCATGTACAACTCTATTAATGCTGTATAAAATTACATGCTAATGTGTTTCTTACTTGACAAGTTTATTTCATAATGTTACATCTATGTAACATTATGAAATAAACTTTTTCGCAGTGTATCCTTATCTTCAGAGATGGATGGTCGAAAAACATTCTGAAATGTTACTTTGTTGTTGGTAGGGCTTTTATTATTATTAATGCTATTATTATTCTTGGTTTTGTATAATTATTAAATCGGTTATAAATAATGATCTTTAGTGGACTTGTGTGGATGATACTACCTAAAGAGTAACTAGGACTATATACGCAATGCTGATAAAAGTATTTGAACACCTAGTTGTGTTCAAAAAATTCATTTTAATTACATTTCTATTACTGAGTGGGACAATATTTGGCCTGAATGATAACAACTACCTTTCGGGGCATGCTTTAAACTAATTTCTCATACGTTGCAATAGGAATATTCTTCCATTCTTCGCACAAAGCTACCTCCATTGTGGTCTGGAGCGAATTTGGCGTTCTAATTCGTTCCGAAAATGTTCGATGGCATTGAGGTCTGAACGCTGAGCCTGCCAGTTCAACATTTCAACGTTGATTTGTGGAAACCAGTGTCCGACACGCAGTGCAGTATGGCATGGAGCACTCTCGCGCTGAAACATACAAGGGTCACTGACGAAGTACTTCTACAACGTTGGAAGCATGAAGGTGTCCGGCATGTCCAGGTAGCCGTCAGACGTCGTAGTTTTGGGCACGTCCACCAGTGGACCAAGCCCCATCCAACTGAAGCACCTGCATGCCATTACCGACCCTCCACCAAACTTGACAATTGGAATGATGCAGTCCTGTGGAACTGTTCCGCTGGTAATCTCCAGATCTAAGCATGATAATCAGAGTAAAGTTTAAGTAAAGATAATCAAGTTGAAGTGGGGGGGGGAGTGCTTTCGGTTACCACGGCAGCACTTCTGCCGTAGTAAGTTGGTTTTATTTTTTTAACAAAAATAAAAAAATTTCCAGTTTTTGATTTGTAATGACCACTCAGAATAGTTCTGTTGAAACTTATTTGAAGATGCTTTACGAAACAAATTCAATCACTTAATTATGACTTATTTAAAGAAGTGAGTTTTTTAAAAATTAAATCTTACTTTTGATCTCCTGCTGAAGGTTCAGTTTCTATAGCTCTCTCTTCGATAGTCTTATTGAGTCTAGCAAGTTCCTGTTTTAAAGAATTTACAGTTTCGTATGCATTTTGTTCATTGCTGTACGCATTCTCGACTGCATTCCATGCCTTTTCAAGTTCCTAAAATAAAAGGGCAGAAGTAAATGAGTGTGTCTGCAATATTAATAACAGTTCCCCCCCCCCGTGTTACTGCTTTATATCTGGCGGAGATCTCTGAATGAACAAAAAATGCATGAATTCAGGATTTAAAAAAATAGACAAAAAAAAATAATAACAAATCAGGAAATGTTTGCAGACAGTTATAAAAAGATGCAGTTCATACCGTTCTTGTATAGACTTCATCACAACAGTTGGACACCAAGAGCTAATTATGAATAAGTGCTGAAGCCATAATTTTATTTTGACATTAAATTGGTTGAATTGAAAGGACAAATGTTAACAGTGATTCTAAATACCAAATTTCATTAAATTCCATGCAAGGAGTGTGAAAGGTGGAATTATTATTAGAATTTATCATTTTGAGTCGCTTTGTCAATAAAAACAATCAAATTGAGCAAAAGATTAGCATGTTGATGACATGCTGACTCGTTTTTTGTTTAAGTATTCTAAGTTGTACAATCCTCTAGGGTACACACCAAAATTCTCAATCATTCAGGAATCATAATAACGACATATGCTTTTTCAAAAAAAAAAAAAAGTATGCTAGTGTGAAACCGATTCGAAAAATTTTAATAGAGATCCTAAGTGCCAAATTTTATTAAAAATCCTAGTCTGTGAGAAATTATCAATAGTAGTTCAAAATACTTCGCCATACTTTACCAAAAAAAAAAAAAAATGCCGTTAATGGATTTATGGAGTTATTTCTTGTTTTATTTAGAAAAATATCTGAATGAAACATCAAGGATAACATATTTTATCTATTTCTAAATCCCAAATATTATTAAATTTCATGTACCCTGGGAGGAGTTATTACAATAAGAATATTTTCGACACGTTTTATGATTTTGTGCACGTGTAAATAGTCATGAAATAACAAATGGGATGCAACGTACATTTTTGTAAAGATTCCAAAAAAGCAAATTTCAGTTAGATCTGTTCAGTATACCTTACATACCGTGTAGTAGGTATTTTAAGCATTGCGAGAACTTAGACGACGAAAGTCGACAACATTAGTCATATTAATTACATAATTAATATAGGATGTTGAATTACATTAAATCTCATTAAAATATTTAAAACGTTTATCCATTTTGTAAGTTATTAGTTTTAAAATAGCAACGCTTTGTTTATTGATTTTTATTTTTGTGCTGTGTTAACACAATATAGTTGTGTTAATACACGAATACAAAACACGTGGTGACAAATATTTTTGGTAATAATACACGAATACATAACGCCACATCTGCTAAAACAAATGTGCCATTATGTATTCATCTTTCCACTTCAATATACTGTAAGTTCTTGAGCGAAGTACTTAGTGTTGATTTACACTCGACCAAAAAAATATCAAAATATCGATAAATGTTCTTTAATGTACACGTCACATACGTATAAGCACCTATTCACATTCATTTTCATCGATCCATCTTACGTATACAGTTTACTCAGAGACTCTGATGGACTGAATTTACTGAAATTTGGTACGTAGAATTTTTTCGATCCATTCTAATTATTTACAAGCTCACAGTGAGGAAAAAACGTGTCGAACTTATATACTGATAACTCCGCTCTGGCTAGATGGAATTTAATAAAATTTGATATTAGAATGTTCACCAGACGATTATCCATAAGATTTGATTTGGGTTTCAGTCGGCAAAATGATTCAGCAAATATTAATAATTCAACACCAGCAGAATGGAATTTAATAAAAATAACATTTATAATTTATATCTAAACCGTATTATGATTTATATTAAACTACTTCTCGTGAAGACAGCAAATTTAATATGGTAATAGATAGAATAAGCAATGGTAGTGCGAGCCGAATAAAGTGAAATTAGTCAAAACACAAAGCTAGTAGTATACAAAATAGTGTTCAAATACTTTCTACTTATGGATCTCACAGCTAAGTTAGAAATAAAAACAGTTTATCAAAGTCTGAAGACCGCAGATATGAAAGATCAAAAAAAAATTAAGGGCCTGAAAAAAAATATGATCTTACCATTAATGGCAGAATCGTTTAAAGATGGAGATGTTAGGAAGGAACTTTATCATTAAAGAATGTATGAACAGAACTAGTCTAATATGACATGGCAACGGTGGTAATTGTATATGGTAATTGGTAACAACGTAATTGTGTATTACCGTACTAGTATGCAATTACGTATCAGTTCGTTAATATTCTACATAAGAAAAGCACAAATGATCAAGGTTTTTGAAAAAAGATACCACTTAACTTGGGATAGTGCTGCGAGAAATAGAAAAACTTAGTTGATTAAAGTTTTTCTATTTGCCATCAACTCAAGTACAATATTGTTATTTTTCGCGAAACATGACTACACATTCATGAATAAATGTTTTGCTGTGAACAGTCCACTTAAGTTACTTAAATAAAGAGCCAATAGGCTTCATTTCGGCGATGTAACATTATTTAAATTAAGGGGATATTAAATCCCACATTATTTCAAAGTCGAATAAGAAACTCAAAGATCGGAATCAAACAGTTTTATGCCGAATATAGTAAACTATAAAAGTTTGGGAGGATTGTAGCGTAAGCTAAAGCACATAGTCCAACAGTAGGGCAACTAGTAGCAATGGTGGGTAAAGTTCTGATCGCTATTCTTAGTATTTCCCATAATGTAAAACACATAACTTAAATAAAGAGCCTATTGGCTCTTTATTTAAGTAATTTATGGGTGTACCTTTTTGACAACTCGTATAGCAAAGTATAAAAGTTCTTTTCGCTATACCCTTGGTATTAATAATTTAGTCTGCCTATTCACTGATGAGACCTCAATGAAGGTCGAAACCGGTCTGGGTAGTGACCTCCCACCATAATGTATAACATCATATATCTCCTAGGAGATGTGTTTTACATTATGGGAAATACTAAGAATATTCATCAGAGCTTTACTCACCTTTGCTACGAGTTGCCCTAGTTTGTACTATGTACTACGTGCTTTAGCTTACGCTAGTAGTCGCCGATCAGGGTCGAGCCGTGCGGTTATGCAGATTGTGCGCCAGACAAGGGCGTTTGAAGATAGGGGCGCCATTTCACCACGGGAAATAATAAAAAAAAATATTAAATTTTCGTATTCTTGAATTATATCGTACTATATAAATTACACAATTACAAATTATAGTTAATGCAATAAAAATGAAATTTTAAATCAGTCAGATTATTATGAATTCTTAATAATCTAACAACATTTTTAACTTAATACATCACCAGTTTTATTATAATTTGTTTGAAGTGAAATGTTATCAATATTACCACAGATTTTATTTCACAGAGTAAGCATCGACTCAGCGAAAATTTCATAAATATTCTCACATGTTTATCATATTTTTAGTGGAAATTGTTAGTTTAAGACAGACCGTGAATTCATTCTTATGCTATGCTTTGCCCAGTAACGTCGACAGGATATAGCATAGGGGCAGTCTGTCTCACGGCGCTGCTTAATAAGGGCACTCGTTCAGCCGTATTACGGCAACAAGATATTTAACAAAAATGCAGAGTTTAGTTAGCAAATAAAAAAGGCGCCATTTTCCATTGACAGTGAAATATGTGCTTATTATATTTTATTAATAAAAAAATTATAGTCATACATACTAAAACTAAACATTTTAGATCCCACTTATTAGATACTTAAAGAAACAACCCATAAAGTATCATACGATGTGAATTTCATAAACTTTTATAGTCTATATATATATATATATATATATATATATTAAATTATATTATGCATGAATTCTCCTACTCAAATTGCTAGTCTCTATCGCCTCGAATTTCACATTGGAGTGATAACTTGCTCTCTGCAGTAAACAATACGCCATCCCAACAGCCATTATACTGTATAAACAGGAAAACCAATTAGTTTTATCATGTCACTAAATAAGGTTCACAGACATTTGCAGACTGTGTAATATATTTCTCAACAAATAGTGCAATTACAGACAACTGAGAATATAAACACTAACTAATGAATCCCATCTTCCCTCCAACAGAAACTGCCATATACACTCAAGCAAACCACATGTTGCAGGTGCAACATATGGTTTTGCTTGACACTACCCCGTCATGAATGTATTGAAACTAAAAAATATATAGTGAATGCATTTCAGATATTATGGAAATCGGTTTAAGAGAATTAGCATTTCAATTCAATTGTCAGCTTGTTTTGTTTTGTTTGGGTCGCGCGATCTTTTGTTAATACCGCACCAATCATATGCACTTCTTAATAGTTGCTTTTTCTCTATTGGCCTACAATCGCGCACATCTTTCATTTCTCATTAGTAATTTGTCAAGGATTGTTCATTATGTATCTCAAGTCATAAATTACTGGTAATTTTTGCTTGATATAATGGGAAAGAAGATGACTCTATTTGGGTAGATAACTTTGATTCCATACAAGGAAACCGCTCTGGAGGACAGAAGAAATAATACAGAATAGAAGCTTCTTGGCTTCTATTCTCCATCACTTGAAAATACCCATTTTCAGTTTTTTTTTCTGAAAACTTTAGTTTCCTAAAATCCCCGCATATATTATTATTATTATTATTATTATTATTATTATTATTATTCCGAGCAACTCCAAGGAGTCTACAAACTTATCAAGGGAGGCCCTAACATCATGTCAAGAACAACTATTCGACTTTCACACAGTATCTATCATACCACGCCTTGAACTCATTCACGGTAGTAGCACCCACAACAGACTCTGGCAGCTTATTCCATTCATTCACCACTCTCCAAGTAAAAAACCTAGCTCTAACACCCCTGCTAATCAGATTCTTTCCCAGCTTCCATGTATGGCTCCTAGTCCTCCCACCACCAGTCCTATTCTCAAAAATATCTTCTGGATTAATCTTATAGAAACCCTTCAGTAATTTGAATGCCTCAATCATATCACCCCTTTTCCGCCTATCGACCAATTTTTGCAACCCACAAATCTTCAACCTGTTCTCATAAGGTTCATTCCACAGACCTGCTATCATCTTGGTCACTCGTCCCTGGATCCTCTCCACCTCCTCCCCATCAAGAAGAAACCCTGGCGCCCATATCTGGGCACAGTAGTCTAGATGGGGTCTTATCAAGGCTCGATACAGAGGAACAATAACTTGTTTGTCTCTGCTTGTTGAAGTATTTTTCAGAAGCCAAGTGATTTGATGAGCTGATTTAGCCACTTTTTGCAATGTGTCCCCTAAACTTCAATTCCCTATCCAGCAACACTCCCAACTCCCTGGCCTCATCAATCACCTGGAGTACGGTTCCACCAATGTGATATACTGCTGCTATTCCTTTCACCCCAAAACGCATAACCTTATACTTTGCCACATTAAATTGATATTCATTTTCTAGCTCAGTCCTCCAAACTATCCAAATCATCCTGTAAAATTTTGACATCCTGTGCACTCACAATTGCTCTACCCAACTTTGCATCATCAGCAAACAAGTGAACACTCCCTCTCAGATCCTTTCCTATATCATTGATGAACAAATTGAAAAGTAGTGGTCCAAAAACAGAGCCCTGCGGCACACCACTAGTCACAAGCCGTCTTTTGGACTCAACTCCTGAATAAACCACTCTCTGGGATCTCTCCATCAACCACCCTCCTATCCATCTCACCAACCCTATATCCATCCCCATCTGCTCCAGTTTACTGATTAGAGTTCCATGTGGTATCCTGTCAAAGGCCTTTGCAAGGTCCAGTAGAATCAATGTAAACCCATTATCTTTATCCAGTTCAGCCGTCACTGTGTTATAAAACGTGAGCAAGTTAACTGAGGCATGATCTACCGTTCACAAAACCGTGTCGTCCCCATACAATATCCCATTTTCATCTATCCAATCATGTATTCTTTTCTTGACTAATTTCTCCAAGACCTGGACAACGATTCCTGATATGCTAATCGGACAGTAATTTACAATAGCAGTCTTGGAACCTCCTTTATGCAGTGAAATTATTTTCTCCTCTTTCCACCCCCCTCTAGCCTAACCCAGACCCGAGACTCAAATTAAACAAAATGGTCAAGGGTACTGACAATTCTTTAGCCGCTTCACGTACGACACGAGCTGGTATACCATCCAATCCCACAGATGTATTGACATTGAGGTTATGCAATAGACTACTCACCTCCACTTCATTCACCACAATTCCCATATAATGTAATGGTTCATTCATTCATATATCTCGCAGGACGATTTTTTAGTTTAATTTTAGGAAAAAAGTGCGAGTTATAGTCGAGTAAATGCGGTAATTTTTTTAGCTTTCAAATTGTTAAGTATGAATCATTGGTTAATGACTGGATTTATAAGATGCACAAACGAGAGCAGATATAGAAATAAGCAATTTCACTTCTTTCATTGATGATAAATTATTTATATTAAGTTAAAATGTATAGAATCTTTATATAAATTTTGTTCTATTAAAAATAATTTGTTTTTGTTGTTTAAATGTACATCTAAATTCAAATAAAACAGACATTTACAATGAAATATATTTTTACTTAAATATAAAGAGCCAGTAGGCTTCATTTCGGCGATATAAACATTATTTAAATTAAGGGGATATTAAATCCCACATTGTTTTAAAACAGAATAAGAAACTCAAAGATTGGAATCAGAGAGTTTCATGCCGAATATAGTAAACTATAAAAGTATCGGCGACTACTAGCGTGAGCTAATGCAAATAGTCCAAGTACGTACTACAAACTCGGGCAACTCTCAGCAAAGGCGGTAAAGTTCTGATCGCTATTCTTGGTATTTTCCATAATTTACATTATGGTAAATACCAAGCATTAGCTCACGCTAGTAGTCGCCGATACTTTTAAAGTTTACTATACTATATTCGGCATGAAACTCTCTGATTCCAATCTTTGAGTTTCTTATTCGGTTTTAAAACAATGTGGGATTTAATATTCCCATAATTTAAATAATGTTTATATCGCCGAAATGAAGCCTATTGGCTCTTTATATTTAAGTAACTTAATGGGTGCACCTTTTTGACAACTCGTATAGCAGAGTATATAAGTTCTTTTCGCTATACCCTTCGGTATTAATATTAATATTAATTTGGTCTAGCTACCCACTGATGAAGCCTCAAAAAAAAAAGGCTGAAACCGGCGAGATGCTAATATGAGTTCGCTCGCTTAAGGTTTCTGCCTTAAGGGAGCAATTTGAGTCTCCGGGGAAAGTATTCTCCGGCACAGCCAGCTGAGGGGTTTTGTCGGTGAATGCTTTTCTTCGGAATATGAGCGGTTCTGCTTGGTGGTGGTGTGTGGGTGGAAGGCCATCATTAAGTGGAGCCAACGCTGAGATGGATGGTTTTTCTCCCACGATTGAGTGGCCTAGGGATCGTCCGAATTTTTAGACGGCTTTACTTATTCATAAGGCTGAAACCGGTGAGATTGCTAATATGAGTTCGCTCTCTTAAGGTGTTTACCGTAAGGGAGCAATATGAGTCTCCGGGGAAAGTGTTTTCCGGCACGGCCGGGTGAGAGGATTTGTCGGTGAATGGGTGGAAGGCTATCACTGAGTGGAGCCAACGCTGAGATGGACGGTCTTTCGCCCACAATTGAGTGGTCTAGGGATCGTCCGAATTTTTAGAAACAGCTTTACTTATTCATAAGGCTGAAACCGGTGGGGGCTCCGAGAGGTTCTGCTTGGGGATAGGTTTTTGCCTGTCTCTGAGTGGGGACACCGCTGGGAATATGGCTCTGCTTGGTGGTGAGGTGAGCCCGCCACTGGGTAGAGCCGATACTGAGAAGTTCTTCTCGGTGACGGGGTGAGCCTGTCATTGAGTGGAACAACGCAGAGTTGGGCGATCTTTCGGGATCGTCTTATTTTTAGAGCTCGCTTCACCTATACATAAGGCTGAAACCGGTGGGGGGGCTCCGAGAGGCTCTGCTTGGGAATAGGTTTTTGTCTGTTTCTGAGTGGGACCACCACTGAGATTATGGCTCTGCTTGGTGGTGGGATGAGCCTGCCACTGGGTAGAGCCAATACCGAGAAGTTCTTCTCGGTGACGGGGTGAGCCTGTCATTGAGTGAAACAACGCAGAGTTGGGAGATATTTCTGGATCGTCTTATTTCTAGAGCCCGTTTCACTTTTACATTCAATAATGGCTGAAACCGGTCTGGGTAGTGACCTCCCACCATAATGTAATAACAGCATACATTTCCTAGGAAATGCGTTTTACATTATGGAAAATACCAAGAATAGCGATCAGAACTTTACCACCTTTGCTGCGAGTTGCCCGAGTTTGTACTACGTACTTGGACCACTTGCATTAGCTCACGCTAGTAGTCGCCGATACTTTTATAGTTTACTATATTCGGCATGAAACTCTGATTCCAATCTTTGAGTTTCTTATTCGGTTTTAAAACAATGTGGGATTTAATATCCCCTTAATTTAAATAATATATTTTTACTTAAATATAAAGAGCTAATATGCTTCATTTCGGCGATATAAACATTATTTAAATTAAGGGGATATTAAATCCCACATTGTTTTAAAACCGAATAAGAAACTCAAAGATTGGAATCAGAGAGTTTCTTGCCGAATATAGTAAACTATAAAGTATCGGCGACCACTAGCGTGAGCTAATGCGAGTGACCCTAGTACGTAGTACAATACCGGACAACTCGTAGCAAAGGTGGTGAAGTTCTGATCGCTATTCTTGGTATTTTCCATAATGTAAAAACACATTTCCTAGGAAATGTATGCTGTTATTACATTATGGTGGAAGGTCATAAGGAATGTAATAACAGCATCCATTTCCTAGGAAATGTATGCTGTTATTACATTATGGTGGAAGGTCATAAGGAATGTAATAACAGCATCCATTTCCTAGGAAATGTGTTTTTACATTATGGAAAATACCAAGAATAGCGATCAGAACTTCACCACCTTTGCTACGAGTTGTCCGGTATTGTACTACGTACTAGGGTCACTTGCATTAGCTCACGCTAGTGGTCGCCGATACTTTATAGTTTACTATATTCGCAAGAAACTCTCTGATTCCAATCTTTGAGTTTCTTATTCGGTTTTAAAACAATACGGGATTTAATATCCCCTTAATTTAAATAATATATTTTTATTTCTTATTATTATTATTTTGATAAGGGTACTTTGAAAAGATACTTGGTAATAATGAAAATTAAAGAAGGGGTACAAGGATATCTGAAGTTTCAGAAACACTGATCTATCCAAAAATATTTAGTCTGAAACATAGGTGTATATTATGATGTTCGTTTTCTTAAATTCCGCTTAGAATTTGGATAGACGAAATAGCGTCTATCCAAACACGCACTTACATTTTTTTCAGCGTCATTTCAATTTTGAATGTGAAACATATTGAGTGTATTGTGTATTCTGCGTTTAAGTGACTTTGGACAATTTTTGACTTTGATTTGAATTGCGTACTCATTTTTGGATTTTTGATAGACAAATGAAATTTTAAAGATAATAGTTTATAAATTATAAACATATTAATCAGCTGAGGGACCATAGCTAAAAATCCCGTATATATGTGGGGTAGACTATCTGCGCGTCAGACTGACGCGGATCGAATTAAATTAATAAACATAGGTTATTTATGATCTAAGAGTGTTTACACATACTGCAATTAGCCCTTTCTTGATACTTTTTTGGTGTATTTTTGTATAATTTAATTTTGTGCGTTACAGTGCAGTTGCCTTTTATTACATTAAATATATTTATTGTTGTTTAGTAATTTTTTTTGTGAATTTGGATTATTATTCACGTAAAGTAAGTACGTCTGTTATATTTTTGCTAAGTTTGAAAATCAATTCAATTGTTTCATTTTAGTTAATTATGTTATTTTGAAAACAAAAGATTTTTTTATCCTATGTTGGGTAGACGTCTAGAAAATAAATAATGTTCAATAAGAGATTTATTTATATATTTGTTCTTGTTCTGGTTGGAAGACATTGGGGTTGAGGTCCTTTTACTACTTTCTTTAATAAATAATTTTAATATTCTAGAAATTTCTTAATTATTAAACAATTACCAGAATGTAAAAAATATTAAATAAATATCACTGAGAAATCAATCTGTGGCTAATATCTCTACATGTTAATTTTCAAAAAATACCTAAAATGTAAGCATATTTATTATTCAAAACATCTGAAAAATCAAATTCTGTAATAAAAAAAAAATAGTCAGTCTTGGGCCATTCGCCTTAAAAATAATAGTTGGTTAAGGGGTTAAAAAATAAGCTTAAGGGAAAATTTCAGAAATTATTATTTATTTTGGTGGACAACTTTTAACTCTCTTCTTATTTTAAACTCTAGCCAAGTGTGTTAACCCCTAGATGTCGGGAAAAAAGCCAAAGAGTTATCTGGTGCACAAAACAGGAAACGACAATTGCAGCGAGTACAACTGGAACATAAACTGGCTGGATCGCTGAATAAATTTTTAACTTCAGGACCACATAAAAAACGAAGAACAGAAAGTTCTGAGGAAGCAAGTTCTTAGTGTATCTCTACTCCAGAAAGAGAAAGGACACAAGGTAACTATGAAGAAATGAATGTCACATGCGAAAATGAAACTGGCCTGACTGGACTGTCTACAGAAGTTGCAGGAGAAGAAATATTGGATTCCGATTCAGCGAAACACGAAACTTTAAATTTTAATGTTAATGATCCAGGTACTTGGCCGAATCATATAACTACCAAAGTTAGAGATTGTTTAGTTGAGCATTGCGCGCGTCATGTAGTTAATAAATAATTTCCCAAAGATGAAATCTGGCCGCACGTTTTCCGATTCATACTATTATCGAACTTTAGCAAATGAAGAAAAACTTTTACGAAGTTATTTAGTTTACTCAGAATCGCGAAATTCGGTTTTCTGTTATTATTGCAAAATATTTGGTAGTCAAAATTCCCAACTTACTAATGAATACGGCTGTAACGATTGGCAACATTTGAGTCATATACTAAAAATACACGAGACAAGTTCGACGCACATTAAAAACTGTTCAAAATACAGCGAACTTAAAATGTCGTTGATTAAGAAATGCACTATTGATTGCACACAACAAAGATTATACGAAACCGAGAAAAAATATTGCAATCTGTTATAGAACGGTTAAACTACATAAAACAATATTTATCAAGACAGTGTATAGCTTTTAGAGGTTCTTCACAAAAACTTTTTGAAAATGATAACGGCAATTTTTTAAAGTTAGTAGAAACTGTCGCTAAATTTGATTCGATAATGGCAGAAAAATTGCATCGCATCCAAGCATCACAAAAAAGGAACATTGCTCATTTTTTAGGTGATAAAATACAAAATGAAATCATCCGTATAATTTCTGAAGCTATAAAACAAAAAATTTTAGAAATGGTTAAAGAGGCGAAATATTATTCATTAATTCTTGACACTACTCCGGATATGAGCCACGCAGAACAATTATATATTGTTATTAGATTTGTTAATTAAAATAAAGATACAAATATAGCAGAACTTTTTTGGGTTTTCAATCTATAGAAGATACCACAAGGACTATTTCAATTCATAAAAAATTATTTAAAATTATTGAATATTAACATTTCGGATTTACGCGGCCAAGCTTATGATAACGGTTCAAATATGCGAGGCAAACATAATGGACAGCAGAAAAAAAAATCCTTGAAATAAATTCAAGGGCTTTTTTTTTTATTCCGTGTGCTTCTCATTCATTAAATTTGGTAGTTAATGATGCAGCTAAGATACCCTGTGAAACTGTAAATTTTTGGGGGATAATACAGGAATTATATAATTATTTTTCAATATCTGTGAAACGTTGCGATATATTAAAAAAACATATTCGTGTTTTAAATTTGAAACCAATTTCTGCTACTATGTGGGAAAGTAGAGTAGAAGCAATAAAGCCATTTAAAAATAATATTAAGGAAATTTACCAAGCTCTTTTTGATATTACGGAAGATGAAACTAAAGATATCGATTCTAGAGTTCAGGCAGACAACTTAATTTCAAAGATTTATTCGTTTAAATTTATCTGCTCTGTTCATGTTTGGTACGAAATCTTAAGTCTCGTAAATGTTGCAAGCAAAATAATGCAGAATCCGACATTTGATATAGGAAAAATTACAGAAAATTTTGATTATGTTATACGAGAATTAAATACTCGCCGAACAGACCAATATTTTCAAAATATTATTATAACTGCAAAAGAAGTAGCAAGCAATCTTAATATTGATCCTATTTTTCCAGACATTGGCAAAAGAACAAAAACAAAAATGTTTGGTTACGAAGCATCAGATGAGACAATGCATGATCCTAAACAAAATTTTAAAATAAATTTTTTCTTCGCGATTTTAGACACGACAATAACTTCAGTCACGGAAAGATTCATACTCTTAAAACAACATAGCGAGGACTTTAAAGTTATAAGAGACATTAGCAAATTAAAATATTTTACCGATGAAGATTTAATGAAACACTGTAAAGATTTGCACTTTAAACTGAACAACAATTAAGATTCCGATAATCGCGATATTGATGGTATGACTTTATTTGAGGAATTAAAAACTTTGCAATGTTTTATTAAAAAAGAGTTGGCTCCTCAGGATGTTTTAAATTATATATATGAAAATAAATTAACCGACACGTTTCCGAATACTGCGATTGTGATGCGTATTTATTTAACATTACCAATATCCGTAGCATCAGGGGAAAGAAGTTTTTCAAAACTGAAACTAATAAAAAATTATTTACGGTCAACAATGTTTGGAGAGCGTCCAACGGATTTATCAATTATATCAATTGAAAATAATATTATGGATTCATTGGACATTAAAGATATTATTAAAAATTTTGTGGCGGCTAAAGCAAGACAGATAAATATGTAAAATAAATCTACATTTATACTAATTATATAGTTATAAGCATATCTCCAAAATATCTTTGTTATGTAATATTTCTTTTTATATTAAAATAAAAGTAATTTTTGTTTATATATATATATATATATATATTCTGTTGTATTAAGCAATAAACATTTTAAAATGTTTATTGTTAAAAATTCCTTATTAACGAATTTCAGTGATTACAATATTCTACTACTGTTAAATAAAATTTATTTTTATATATGCGCATAAACTGTTTTGTACTTTTAACAAAATAAAATTTTTCGCAAAAAATTTTTCATGGAAAAAACTTATTTTATGGGGGCGCTGAAACACGTTTTGCACAAGGGCGCCTCCTACCCACGGCGCAGCACTGTCGCCGATTATTTTATAGTTTACTATATTCGGCATGAAACTCTTTGATTCCGATCTTTGATTTCTTATTCGGTTTTGAAACATTGTTTCAAAACCGAATAAAGCCTATTGGCTCTTTATATTTAAGTAATTATATATAAGTGCACCTTTTTGACAACTCGTATAGCAAAGTATATAAGTTCTTTTCGCTATAAGTTCTTTTCGTGGTGTGCCTATATATATTGTATATACAATATGCAATATATATGGGCACACCACTCTGGCATTCGTATAGTGAAGGTACGTAAATTCTTTTCACTTAAACTTTGATACGAATATCACTATACGAATGCCAGAGTGGTGTGCCCGTATGCCCGTATACAATATATATGGGCACACCACTCTGGCATTCGTATAGTGAAGGTATGTAAGTTCTTTTCACTTAAACTTTGATATCATCCAGGTCTACTTACTCACTGATGAGACCTCAAAAAAGGTTGAAACCGGTATGGATAGTGACCTCTCCTCATAATGTAAAGCAGTATTACATCTCCAAGGAGCTGTGTTTTCACATTATGAGAAAATATCAATGATGGTGAGGGAGCTTGCTCCACCTTTGCTTCGAGTTGCCTTGGTGTTGTACTACCAAGTGGTCACTTACGCTTGGATTCGCCATAGTTCTTCGGCATGAAACTCGTAGATCGTAGTTTTCGATCTTAGAGTTTCGCATACTGGCTGTAAAATAATAAGGGATTTTTGTCCCCTTAATTTAATTAACTTCGCCAGAAAATATAGCCGTTTGGCTTTTCATCTTATTGCAACACAGTATTCTTCAGCAAAAACGAAAACAATGATTTTAATTAATCGGATTCTTGCGCGTAATTCGATTAATATAATTTGTAACGAAATTTAAATTTGTTCCTTTTATTCCATTAGCATCAGTGCTAGTAATTACAAGGATCGAAATATTTTTTCAATCATGATTCAGTATTTTTCCAAGACCGGCATAAACTCAAAATTATTGAAATTGAGCAATTTAAAAGGGGAGGCATCAGATATGGTGGTAAATGTTTGTGTTCAAACTTTGAAGGATTTGAAAAGCGATACTAAAAAATGCATCGGATTTGGCCGACAATGCAAATATTAATTTTTGGGGCCGAGAAAGAAAAAGGTACAAATAATGTGTACACTAAACTAAAAACAGAAATTGGAGCAGACATTGAAGGAATTGGATGTCCAGCCCACATATTACACAATACATTACAAACCGCGGCCGATCAATTATCTTGCGATGTTGAACAGATTATTTTAAAACTATTTAATTATTTTACTATATACACTATAAGAACAGAAAGACTAAAAGATTTTTGAAATTTTGTGGATGTGGAATATAAAAAATTACTAAAACAAGATGGTTATCGCTGCTACCTGCTAATACACAGTGCGGAGCGGAAGTTGGAGCGCCTGCAAAACTCTTTCCAGAGTGCCTCGGTTAACGGAAACAAGTGTTTGAAAGGAAAAATAAGCGTAAGAGTGTGAGAGTTTCAGAAATGAAGGAAAGAGTGTTGTACAGTGACTCGTTAGTAAGAGGTGTGATAGATGAGAGTTTAACTAAATCGTACTTACGAAATTTAAGGATGTAAGTGAGAGTATTAGAGTGCAAAACCAGAGGGTGAAAGAATTGATAGTTGTGGCGGGTACGAATGAATTGAAAGGAAATAAATTTTTTATGAGAGAGGACTTGAAAGTATTGTTAAAGGTAGCGAAAGAAAAGAGTGACAGAGTTAGGATGGTGAGTGTTGCCGCGGTATGACAGAGAGGAATTTAGAAGGAGAGCCATAATCGCAAATGACTTTATGCGCAGGTTATGCAGACGGTGTGGTGTGGAATTCGTGGACGTGTGAAATGAGTTTGATGGGCGAAAGGATTTGTACAAGAAGGATGGCTTGCATTTGAATGGATTTAGTGTGCGGAGACTGGAAAAAGTGTTGCTGAATGAAATGAAAATGATTGTGCAGAACCATGGAAACTAGAACTATCAAGAAGTGGGGGGGGGGAGTGGATATGCGGACATCAGTGAGACAGTTGAGTGTAAGAATGTATATAATGTACCCAAGCCAGTAATAAGGACAAGAAATCAGAATGGAATAGTTAGAATAATGCATCAAGATAGAGGTGGGACAAAAGGACCTCTGCATTTCATGTATACTAATGCCAGGAGTATTAGGAACAAGAAGGAAGAATTTTTGGCCTTGGTTGGCTCTTCCTGGCCACAGGTTATTGGCATTACTGAAACATGGCTGACGGAAGTTGATATAGTTAGTGGGATAGAATGTGTAGGTTATAGTGTGTTTAGGAAGGACAGAGAGAATAAAATGAGGAAGGAGTGTTATTGATGATAGCTGATGAACTGCAACCAAGGAGAATAGAAGTTGAACTGTAGGATAGTGAATAGTGCATATTTAAGGCTATTTGGAGTGAGATTGAGACTAGCAGAACAAAATATACAGTTGGATGCTACCACAGACCAGGTGATGGAATAGATGGTGGAGATAGTATGCATAAGAAATAGATGCAATGAGCTGAAGGAGAGTAATTATTATGGGGGGATTTCAACTATGGTAACATTGATTGGAAGGAGGAGCAGATACATGTGAAGAAAGAACTGGATTTTATTCAGTTACTGAGGGATAACTATCTGAGACAGCATGTAATAGAAAATTCTAGGGGTTTGAGAGTGCTTGACCTGGTAATAGCATCTGAGAATTTGACTGTAATGAATATGACCATGCTGCCACCTACTGGTGAGAGTGATCACAAGGTCTTGACCTGGGAGGTAGCTAAAGGTGTAGAATTCTCGATTAAGACAGGGTATACGTGGAATTACCATGTTGGCAAGTATGACAAGCTTAGGAGATTGTTTGGTTCAGTGCATTGGCATGTAAAACTGCAAGGGCTGGATGTCGATAGGGCATGGGAAGTGGTCAAGGAGAATTTGCAGGAGGTTATGGCTGATTGTATACCCAGGGTCCGAATAGTAAAACAAGTACGGGTTAAATGGATGAATAATACTATTAAGCTTGAGCTGCAAAAAAAAAAAGAAACAACTGTGAATTTAAAGAGAAAGGTGACCGGCAGGCACACGAACGGTGCAGGCCAGAAGGGTAACGAGTGTGGTAATAAAAGCAAATGCGGATTATGAAAGGAAACTGGCTATGCAAGCCAAAGAGAGTCCCAAACAGTTCTTTCAATATGCTGCAAGTAAAAGAAAAACTGTACATGGCAGAATGATTTTAAGGAATGTCGATGGCAAGGAGGGCACTGAATCAGTTGATATCGTGGAATTACTGAGTGAGCACTTTGCAAGAGCATATCATCCAGATGGTGACATTGAAAGAATGAAGGAACCAATAGTTTATACGGGAATTGTAGTGAATGAAGTGGAGGTGAATAGTTTATTGCAGAACCTTAATGTGAATGCATCTGTGGGATTGGATGGTATACCGGCACGGGTCTTATGTGAAGCGGCTAAAGAATTATCAGTGCCCTTGACCATGTTGTTTAATCTGAGTCTCGTGTCTGGTTTAGTCCCGAAGGTGTGGAAAGAGGCGGAAATAGTTCCACTGCATAAAGGAGGATCCAAGACTACTGTTGTAAATTACCAACCGATCAGCATATCTTGACATATCGTTGTCAAGGTCTTGGAGAAAGTAGTGAAGGGAAAAATACAGAAATGGATTGATGAAAACGAGATACTGTATCGGCGACAGCATGGCTTTGTGAAGGATAGATCATGCCTCAGTAACTTGCTCAAGTTTTATAACATAGCGACGGCTGAACTGGATAAGGGTAATGGGTTTATAGTGATACTGCTGGACCTGGCTAAGGACTTTGACAGGATACCACATGGAATTCTAATCCGTAAACTGCAACATATGGGAATGGATAAAGAGTTGGTGAGATAGATAAGAGGGTGGTTGATGGAGAGATATCAGAGAGTAGTTTATTCAGGAGTAGAGTCCAAAAGATGGCCTATGACTAGTGGTGTGCCGCAGGATTCTGTTCTTGGAACACTACTGTTCAATTTGTTCATTAACGATATAGGAAAGGATCTGAGAGGAACTTTCATTTGTTCGCTGATGATGCAAAGTTGGGTAGGGAAATAGTGAATCCAGAAGATGTCAAAATCTTGCAGGATGATTTGGATAGATTGGAGGTCTGGGCTAAGGAGGATGGATGTCAATTTAATGTGACAAAATATAAGGTTATGCATTTTGGGGTGAAAAGATTAGCAGCAGTATACCACATTAGTGGAACTGTACTCCAGGAGATTGACGAGGCCAGGGACTTGGGGATGTTGGTGGATAGGGAGATGAAGTTTAGGGGTCACATTGCAAAAGTGGCTAAATCAGCTCATCAAATCACTTGGTTGCTCAAGAATACTTTGTCGAGCAGAGATAAGCAAGTTATTGTTCCTCTGTACCGATCCTTCATAAGACATCATCTCGACTACTATGCCCAGATTTGGTCACCTAGGTTTCTTCTTGATGGGGAGGAGGTTGAGGGGATCCAGAGGCGAGTGACCAAGATGATAGCAGGTCTATGGAATGAACCTTATGAGAACAGGTTGAAGATTTGTGGATTGCAGAAATTGGTTGATAGGCGGAAAAGAGGAGATATGATTGAGACATTCAAATTTCTGAAGGGTTTCTATAGGATTAATTCAGAGGATATTTTTGAGATAAGGACTGGTGGTGGGAGGACTAGGGTACATCTATGGAAGCTGGACAAGAGTGTGGTTAGTAAGGGTGTTAAAGCTGGGTTCTTTCTTTTTAGAGTGGTAAATGAGTGGAATAGGCTGCCAGAGTCTGTTGTCGGTGCTATGACAGTGAATAAGTTCAGTGAATGATAGGCGGAAAAGAGGAGATATGATTGAGACATTCAAATTTCTGAAGGGTTTCTATAGGATTAATTCAGAGGATATTTTTGAGATCAGGACTGGTGGTGGGAGGACTAGGGTACATCTATGGAAGCTGGGCAAGAGTGTGGTTAGTAAGGGTGTTAAAGCTGGGTTCTTTACTTTTAGAGTGGTAAATGAGTGGAATAAGCTGCCAGAGTCTGTTGTGGGTGCCATGACTGTAAATGAGTTCAAGGCAAGGTATGATAGATACTGTGAGAATGTCGAATAGTTGTGTGGACATGATGTTTAGGTCCTCCCTCGATGAGTCTAAGGACTCCCTGGAGTCCTTGGAGTCGCCCGTAGTAATAATAATAGTAATATATGTGAATATGTTTTTTTTTTATACCTGGTCACAATGGTAACGTGGAAAGAATATTTTCCTTAATGGAAATCCAATGGACGGAGGATAGAAATAGACTTTCAATAAATACTGTTCAAAGTATTCTTCAATATCTAGAAAACTACGATTTTAATTGTCTTCAAATGCATGATTATTTACTGAATAACAAGGCTCTATTGAAAATGGCCAAATCTAGTGATAAGTTCAAAAAAGAAAGAGTAATATTTTAATTAAAACAAAGGATAACTAATATTAGTTTTGTGATTTTTAATAGTTAAAATAATCCCATGGTATTATTTCTTGTAGTTATAATTTTAAAAAATGTTTTTGTGATTTTCTTTTCTTTAAATTTTGTGTTTGTGCTATACTTGATTCAAGTATAAAGTCAAGTAACTTGAATATCTAATATTTTATATTTATCACTGTGATTTGTTTAGTTGAGTTGTAAGATCTTTATAAACCAAAGAATTTTTATATTTGTTACTGTGATTGTTTTAGTTGAATCGCAGAATATTTATAAAACAAAGAATGTTTTATTTGTCTCTGTGATTTTTTTTTTGTTTTTAGTTGAATATCTCGTGACTGTGATATTTGTAGTTCATTTGTAGAAAAGAAGATGTGTAGTTTTAGTTTGTTTGTTTTTTTTGTTGTTGTCAAAATTTCCTCGATCCAGTCCTGTGTCCCGGTTTGACAACCAAGAAATCTGACAACCCTAGTCAAGGCACAAGGTCACGCAGAAAGTATACCCCTCCCCCTACAGAGAAATAATAGATTAAGAAAAATCATAACACTTGTCCTTTCAGATAATCAAGCTCAGCACCAGATAACAACCTCGTATTTGCTTCATTTGGCGATATCAAATGGCATTCTGTTTCTAGTTTTTCCGCTGTAGTCAGGAAAGTTGCATTTTACGGAAGGATTCCCTGTAACTTTGTGCTGACCTGCAGCATGTACCACACAATGACAACTCTTACAGATGTGCTCTGAAAATATATGGGACTGGATTTTGTAGACGCAGTCTCGTTTAATTCTACTACTACTTTGACTTCTAGTAAAGCCCATTATATTTTTAATCTTATGGAATAACAGTAAATGCTGTTTGTGAAAGTGATCACAAGAGACGAGAACAATTCCTGACCGATTACTTCGAATTTCAGTAACAAGAACGTGTGTCTCAACTTAAGAACCATGAAAACCAAAAGGATTTCATTATGTTGGACGTACTCAAATAAAATGTGACGATTGAGTCTAAAGCATGCATACACGTTCCTATATACTAAAACAGTTGAGGGATGACTTTTTTTTTCACAACTTCGTAATTTTTCATGTAGCAATTGATAACTTTTGTTTTATTTCATGGCGTCGCAAATTCTTAATTAGCTCCAGTTATAGATTATATTATTACATAAAAATAAATATTTTCTATAAGTGAAATTATTTTAAAGTGTTCAAGAGAACAATATTTCAATTAAGAAGAAAAGCCAAACGGCTTTTCTTTTTAATTGAAATTTCTTCTTCTGGGTAGTGACCTCTCCTCATAATGTAAAGCAGTATTACATCTCTTAGGAGATGTGTGTTTTTACATTATGAGAAAATATCAAGATTAGTGAGGGAACTTGCTCCACCTTTGCATCGAGTTGCCTTGGTGTGGGACTACCAAGTGGTCACTTCCGCTTGGATTTGCCGATAGTTCGTCGGCATGAAACGCTTAGATCGTAGTTTTCGATCTTAGAGTTTCGCATACTGGCTGAAAAACAATAAGGAATTTTCATCCCCTTAATAGAACAATATTTCGTTTTCATTCCGAAGTGATTTAACGATCATCTTATGAGAGACAGAATTGCAGAAATCCATAAGAAAAAATAAAATTCTTCCTCTGTGCCTATCTCTTTTTATTTCGAAAATTTTATCAAATAAAAACAGATAAATCTTTTAACGCACTTTTATTTGGTGGCGACACACTTTTAGTTCTCACTTTTCTGGAAATCGGTTGGCGGAAGCAGTTCAATGCCTCTCAAGTCAGAGTGATTAGACGAAAAGTGAAAAAATACGGCAGACAGTTTGCTTTTGTCTTGTGTTCTGAATCATAACTGGTACTACTGCGTGTATTACTGAAAGTTCTATAGTTAATTTTTCTGATTTGAAGGTAGCTAGTCAACTAAGGAAAGAATAAAAAAAAAAGGAAAGAAAAGAAAAGAAAAAAGAAAAAACATGGGAAATAGAAAACTTACTCTTCTTTTCAGTTGGTATATGTACAGTTATATTCTCGATACTAAAATAGTGCTGTGCAAGCGTTATCGGTAGAGAAAAAAAAAATCAGGCCGAGTGGATAGAGTGCTCGCATTCCAACCAACGTTTGGTTTCGAATCGTAGGGTAGCATGGATGATTGCGACAGTTTTCGCTTCTGAAATCCACCATTCTATTTACTGGGGGCCTGATAACTTGAAAAATATTCCATATTTCGCTTTCTACAGCAGGGTTCCCAATTCTACTAATTACTACTTACAGTATTAGTTAAAATTATACTAGTTACACGTAGTACTGGGATTCACATAAAGAAATGAAAAAAAAAAAGCGATACAAGAATAATCGGTACGTCATGTTTCATGTAACACATCAATATTAAATTTCCTTGACAGAGTAAAATATGAAAATCGAACACACAATGTGCTAATGTTTAGGAACCATACAACTTAGTTTGATCAATAATTATTTATTGATTTGACGTCCGTAGACGCCGTATGGTCACTTCCGTACCTCATTGCATTTTAGAAGCGAAGTCTCCTGCTACAATAAGTGATAGGGTTGCAGATTCCCTTTCCACACAGTTTGTGGGACAATCACAAACATCCATGCCCACGGCGGGATTTGAACCCGCAGGCTGGAGAGAGAGGACACACTAACCACTCGGCCAACCAGGCCGGCTACAAATAGTGAATAACGTTAATTTGAGTTAATCAATTATAAAATTATTCATACTCTATTCTTACCAGCTTCAACGTTGCAATCGAATATTGATCTTCGCTCGATAGTTTTATTGCAGCGGCTATCTTCTTATCACTGACAGTTAGCTCAGCACTCAGTTCTCTCCATTTCCTTACCAACAATCTTTCATTATCGTGTGTCTTCTGAAACACTTGACTGATCTTTTCCAAATCCTTTTGGTATTGCTCATATTTTTCATCCAGTGCAAGATCTTCAGAAATCTGAAATGATTTAAAAATTATTGCAGCTCGAGTATAAAACTATACTATTATTCTATAAAACTATTATTTCAGCACTTTAACGGTGATCGTGCAGTGATAAATAGCGTAATGGCTAAAATATTTTTGATACTGGTAACGGCTTGTCTCCGGCTTCATATATTTGTCACACAGGTCTAACGTTGGAAGTTAGATTTTTTTTTTTTTTCAAGTGAGACATGGGCTTTAAACCATATCACACTATACGCACTACATGAAATTAATGTACATATTGAATATATGATGAATATAGGAGTAAACAAGTACCTTCAAAAAACGTGTACTTTCCTTTGTGCAACAAGGGAAACACTTTTTTCTCAGAGGGTTGCAAATGATGCAGCAGCGTTATAACAAGAGTATAACACTTCGTGGGGAATATGGCGAATAATGTGTGAGTTGCACGGTTCCACCTCAGTTCCTTCATGGTGATTATCACAGCTTTTCAGCATACCCTCGTATAGTAATAAAAAGGGTATTCGATAATATCTAATGCAATAAAATGCATTTACTTATATTTCGACATTTAATTTATCGGACATCCTGTGCTCATTCTATTATTTTAAGCTCAGATATAGTCTGATTTCCAGGATCCTCTTTAACTTGCAGCAAAAGCAGATGTGTGAAACGAGAATATGTCCCGTGAGTTCACTTTACATACCTCTATTATAAGTCATTCTTGTTATATAGAATTAAACTTTGAGGACTGAAGGCATATATGAATGCTTAGTATCCTAAAAAAACTATAGAACAATGAGCATGATGACGCATCATGTATTCTGAAAGACACTTTCAGAATGCATTAAGATTACCTATTAGGTATACATTTTGTCAGATAAGTATAGGCAGTTCTAGAATATTACATGACTTTCATTTGATATGGAATATACTGTCCTTCCTTGTAATTCAGCAAGCAAAGCTGAATTACCTGACTCATACAGAGGTGGCAACGGTTTCCTCCTTAATTTGGGATTTTGTCTCGAAAAACAAGCAAATCATTGAGAACTCACACAATTAATAAATTTAATACACTGATCTAATAGCCTTAAGGTTGGAATGAGGTGGAATTAGAATTATTGCTGAAGCTACAGCCACAATATAAAAATCAAACCCTTGCAGAAGAGCTGAGTTCTAGGTACTGGTGAAATGTTATGTGCTGTAGGATGAAAACTTCAACGCTTTAAGCTCAACAACTCAAATAATCCACTCAAGGAAGATTATGACATCACAAAAATCTTGTAGTATTTGTGTGTGTGTGTGTGTGTGTGTGTGTGTGTGTGTGTGTGTGTGTGTGTGTGTGTGTGTGTGTGTGTGTGTGTGTGTGTGTGTGTGTGTGCTTTTACTACTGATTGCGCCATTGCATAAAGCTTATGCTGTTAAGTGTAAGTGTAATTATAGTGTACATGTACTTTGATAATACTGCTTGTATAAAGTCTAAACAAAAGTTGAGTGCTCTATCGATTTAACAGTTACTGAATTAATTTATATTCTCTCATTTGTTTTTCATAGTTTCAGTTTCGGATGTGTCATATTCAGTACGTTATTTTACAGGGAGGCATGTAGAGAGGTAGCAGGAGCATTCGTTCTCTAACTTGAATCAGTCGATGATGGACAAATTCTGCTCCAGGGTGGAATAGGAAAGATAATTAATCAGGTTACCTATTTACTTCCCGACGATTATTCCATACTAAGCAAATAGTTCTGTTTTTATAATTTCGACAAGTCTGCTGTTACTCTCCCTTATCAATCAGATTGGATCCACCCTTGGATCTCTTCCAAGATTTAAATTCTACTACTAATAGTCAGAATAAATATGACTTACAATTTAGCTTGTTTTTTAACTTACTTTTTGAAGCTGTTGGGCAAATTGTTTAAATGACTCCTCATCAGCTGATAGCGAAAACTTTTCTGGTGGTGATCGTAGTGTGCTTTTATTTGTAACCTGCAAATTAGGGGGAAATAATAATAATCAATGCAAGAATAATGAATGCAATAATGAATGCATGAATGCAAGAGAAAGTGAAAATTCGCTTGATTGTTATTTCCACTTCCAAAAAGAGTAATCATATAATTTACATTTCTCATATAAAATACTGTATTTTGTAAAGCATTGTTTGTTTAGTTGTTATTTTAACTATTCATATGATGACGTCACCATCTCAGTGACTGCTAGTTTAAAACCAAAAACTGTATAATTATATACTTCATATTATTATTATCATTATATTTATTGTATATTTATTTATTATTGTTTATATAATAATAATAACACCTTATTTTAAAGAATATTAGCAAAGTTACCTTATTTCTTCGAAAGATTTACATTTAATGTATGAGAAATTGTTTTTGATTTATTCTTTAATATTATCCGCTGAAATCAGACAAAAGTTCACTTACCATTAACGAAACTGTAATGCCAGGACAGCAGAGACAAATATTAAAATAGATCAAAACGAAGTCTCTGGGAAAGGTATAAAAATTCTCAGTGTTTCAAGGGATCCATTGAAAGCTTGTTGAGGGGAAAAACTTAGTTATCCAACCGACTGAAATAGCTTCAAATAAGTAAATAATAATAAAATTCTTAAATCACATGATTCATTTCTAAGGAAATGTATGTCATGCTTCATAGTTATTCGATAGACAAAAGCATCCAATAAGGGAACAGATATAATGAATGTGAGAATTTTGAGATACTGTTGGCCCAAGTATTGTATATTATTAAAAATAGTACCATATTTTATATATTACATCATTGCATACTCATTATGTGATACTGGAGGGCACAATCAATAATGTCTTCATTCACCAAAGGCGTTTTGAAGAATCTTGTTCAAACCGTTCGTAAATCGATAGGCAACCAGTATACACCCTCTCAATCAATTTAATGTATGATGAAGGGCTCATGAAAATTTAGTTTTATCGAACTAAAATGAAGGGAGTGGGAGGTGGACGCTTCCTCCACAGAAACACCTGCAGGTCGCATCGTTCACCCGTTTTTGACTAAATTTGGAATATAGTTTCTTACATTGTTAAAGGTATCCCTCAGTGTGCGAATGTGCATAAGCCCTTCATCAAATAATAAACAACTCTATTCCAAATTTGATCGAAGTCGGTGAACGATAGTGTTTGCGGAGAAGGGGAGGAGGTGAAAGAGGAAGGAAGAATAAAAGCGACACCTTTTTAATACAAAAAATGCACTTGAAAATAGCGAAAAACGGCGTTTTCTGTTTTCAGTGTGCTTTTGTTTTCATTCTTTTTTTATTATTATTTTTTTTATTTTATTTTCTTTTTCTTTTAAGTAAATTGGCTTTTAACGTTCCAAATTAAGAAATCTATGTCCGGTTGACTACATCTGTCTAATAAGTAGTGACCAGAGCTATTAATAATATTCAACTTGGAAACGGAAGCAGGTCAAGTTTCAATTTTGACAGTCATTCTTGTAGTATGCCCAGTCAGTACTTGGTTTAGAGTCGCGGCCCTGAACTTACGTGAACCTATAATGCTCTTTCTCCTGCAGGCTAGCATAAGGGAAAATATCAACAGCCTACGCAGACCTATTCCGATATAAAACATTAATATCATATATTGAATAAAACTATACAATGTTTTATATTAATTATTATATTATATAAAATATCGTAATGGGGAAGATGTTGGGGATGAACATCCTCAGGTCTGTTATTTAAATCAAATAATATGCAATGAAAACTTTCCCTTCAAGTGTTCAATACTGAAAGTGAGTAGGATAATAAGAACAAATAAAAATAAATAATTCATCATGTTCATGCCTCAATTAGGAATAAAAATAAGGTAGAGCGATTTAGGTTTATTTCCAGATAATAGATTAAAAATCACTCTTCATACATTATTGTATGAATTCTATGTTCCGTTTGTTCTGGATGCCAAAACATGATCGACAAAATCAAAAACTGGCTGAAAAAAGTTCTCCTAGTGGGCAATTAGGATCGACCTGATAAAGTGTTACAACAGGTATGTCAAACAAGCCGCCTGCCGACAAGTAACATGCGACCTGCCAAACTTTGTAACCAATATGGTTATTTAACTTTTGACGACACCGAATTAAATAAACATATTTAAAAAAAAATTAACATTTCCACTTAAGATTATTTTATACGCCAAACTACTCTGCAATTTCTAAAGGAAATAATGTTCTATTTGTCATTTCAAAAAATCTTGTTACACCACTGCATAAATATCGAATTTAACCGAATTTTAACGAGCAAGCCTACGTACGCCGCTACATCCGCTGACCACAGCAATCGGAGGCTAGCCGTTAGCAATTTTCAAGTCGTAAGAAAGTGTAGTATTTTTTTTATAATTAATAAAGAATTTATAAAAAAATAATGTCGAAACCTTCAACCAGTATAAGTAAAAAACGATTAATTGAAGAAGAACATCGTAGTTTTCAAGAAAAATGGGAATTGCAATATTTTTGTATTCAAGGGGGGGGGGGATGTCTGATATGTAGAAACTCTATTGCAGTTTGCAGAGAATATAATATTAAAAGGCATTACGATACAAATCATAAAGAAAACCATGACAAATATGTTGCGAAACTTCGCGAAGATAAATTGTCAGAATTAAAGTTAACACTTCAAAATCAACGAAGTGTATTTACCAAACCTATTGAAGATAACAGACCTACGGTAAAAAAAAAAGTTGATATCACATTTAACTGCAAGCAAGTCGAAACCACTCACTGAAGGGGAATTTATTCGCGAATGTATTATTAAAGCAGTTGACGTGTTGTGTCCTGATCAATTAAAGAATTTAAAAATATAAGCTTATCTCGAAATACCATTGCTAGCAGAACTGTTGATATAGCCGGGAACTTAAGGAATCAACTAAAATCAATAATTCCAACATTTCAGACCTATTCCCTTGCAATTGACGAAAGTACAGATGTACGGGATATCGCTCAGCTGGCTGTTTTTATTCGCGGATGTGATATGAACTTAAAAGTAAGTGAAGAACTTCTAGAAATTATGCTTATGCATCAAGCAACCACTAGAGTTGATATTTTGACTCCCTTATGGAAGTTTTGAATGAATACAATTTACCGTTAAAAAAAGCTAGTTTGTCTTGCAACTGATGGTGCTCCTGCCATGAGACTGGTGTTGTTACAAATTTAAAAGAAAAATGCAAAGAACAAGGTAATAATTTTCAACATTTTCATTGCATTATTCATTAGCAAACATTATGCTCCAAAGTTTTAAATATTGGACATGTCCTAAAAAATGTCAGTAAAATTATAAATTATATTCGTGCACGGGGGGTTAATCATCGCTAATTAGTAACTTTCTAGAAGATATAGAAAGTGAATATAGCGATTTACCTTATTATACAGAAATTAGATGGCTTTCCAGTCATAAAGTTTTAAAGCGATTCTTCGAATTGCTGGACGAAATTACCATATTTTTAGAATCAAAAAATTATGAATGTGAAATATTAAAAATTGATCAATGGATAAAGGACCTGGCTTTTTCAGTTGACATTACAAGTCATCTTAGTCAACTTAATCTTAAGCTACAAGGCAAGCATCAAGTAGTTACCGTATTATTTGACAATATTAACATTTTCAAACAAAAATTATTACTTTGACAAAAACAAATTCAAAAAAGAAAATTTATCCCATTTTGAATGTTGTTAATCATTATTACAAAAATCACCGAAATTAAAATTTTCAGAATATGCCAATCAAATTAAGTTATTAGAAAATGAATTCGAAAGAAGATTTTTAGATTTTAAGAAATATGAAAATCAATTTCACCTATTTACTTCCCCTCTATCGATTGATGTTGAAACTGTTGATGACAATTTACAGTTGGAATTAATCGAAATTCAGTGTGATTCCGCATTGAAACAAAAATATATGGATGTTGGAATTCCAAAGTGCTATAATTATTTATCAGTCGATAGATACCCCAATGTGTTATGTGCAATTAGGCGTATTTTAGTTATGTTCGGCAGCACATATTTATGCGAACAACTATTTTCAACTTTAAAGAATAATAAAACTGCGGAAAGATCAAGATTAGCAGACCAGCATGTGCAAGCAATATTGAAAATAATTTTTCAATACAGCTCAACAAATTCAACCAGATTTCGTTAATGAAAAACGTTGTCAAGTTTCTTCAAAAAATGATATGTATAATTTTATTTAAATATGTAAACTTTATATTTTATACGTATTTTTGTAACGTGGTTGTATTTTGTACTTATATACTCTAATGTTAATATTAAAAAATCTGTTTCCTCTTCATTTCGAGATTTTTTTCTGTTGCGTATAATTCTTAATTTGGCCCTTGGAGGTAAACGAGTTTGACATGCCTGTGTTACAAGAATACGCTTGTATTTAAAGTAAGAAATCCTCTTTCATTTTATATTTTTATACTGGCAATGAGTGGCCTATGTATGGTCAAAAATAATAAAACAAAACACACATTTTAGCAATTAATAATCAATATTACATTACATAAGTTTCACTTCAGGACAAACTATATATATATATATATATATACATATATATATATACATATGATTTTTTTTTTTACCTTGGGGATAATATATATTAAGGATACCAAGTAATTTTATAAACTTGGGTTTTTTACTCCTTCTCCCAAGTAAGCAAAACAGTTAAGTTTGCGCCTGAACGTAGTTCAAGTCTAAAAGGTAGTGCAACACCAGGGCAACTCGTTGTAAAGGTGGATAAAGATCTGATCACTATTCTTAGTATTTCCCATAATGTAAAACACATCTCACTAGAAGATGTATACCGTTATACATTATGGGTGGGGGAGTCACTACCCAGACCGGTTTCAACCTTTTTTGAATGTAAAAGTGAAACGGGCTCTAAAAATAAGACGATCCCGAAAGATCGCCCAACTCTGCGTTGTTCCACTGAATGACAGGCTCACCCTGTAACCGAGAATAACGTCTCAGTATTGGCTCTACCCAGTGGCAGGCTTACCCCACCACCAAGCAGAGTCATAATCTCAACGGTGGCCCCACTCAGAGACAGGCAAAAACCTATCCCCAAGCAGAGCCTCCGGTTTCAACATTTTTTGAGGGTAAAAGTGAAACGGGCTCTAAAAATAAGACGATCCCGAAAGATCGCCCAACCCTGCGTTGTTCCATATATATATATATATATATATATATATATATATATATAACTGAATGAAATCGAATATGTGGTTAACAGATATAGTTCGGTATTGTTGTTTTAAGTTTTCATTCCTCTCAATAGATTATTACAGCCGCATGCTGGAGAGACTTGCGTGAGAACGATACCGCTGCCGTCGGGTTTGTACCCTGGTGGGGATCATCTTCAATAACAAGGTTAAAGAATAATTCCGAACTAAACGCAATCCAACAGGACCTCTAGGGCGACGGGACAGAAGAAATATTCTATATTTGAATGGTCGGCATGGAGGAAGAATGTTGCAGGATCCCCATTCAACTTGACTTCTACACCATTGCAATTTGATTTCCTTCAAGTATTGTCTGTTGTAGTGCACCAACATTCCTACATTGAAAGAGGTCACGAAAACGGAAGTCTTTCACACATGGATTACCATCATAACATCCACACAAGTTCCTCTGGCGATCGGTACGTTCAATCAGGAAGCTGCTATCGAATCAAACGTATACGATGGATGTTTGATTCGATCATCAAATTTGATGACTGAGGCAATCAAGCATTTTGGGAGCTGAAACCATGATGCGAGCAGAGCGGATACGTTTTCTGGATCCACTATGCTCACACCAAACGAATAGGAGGTCAGAAAGGTGTCCCAAAAATAGTCTGCCTCATTAACTCCTGATGGGATAACTGCGTTCAAGAGAATCATCATTCATCGACAGATGAATGATGATTCTCTTGAACGCAGCACTTGCTGCGCTCTTGCTACGTACTTGCTTTGCAAACTGATATGTTCGGATACTTATGGATAATTTATAAATTGGATTGACTAATTCACTAAATGGACTATCCTTGAAGCGAAGACTTAACTTCAATATAGGTGTTATTCCAAAAATTCATCATACCTGAAATCGACAGCTGGGAAAGAGAACACTAAAGAAAATACACCTTCTTGTAAAAAGGGAGATAGAAAAAAAATTATTCATGAGGTGATTTCCTATTAAAAATTAGCTTTTCTGTCATCTATCTGAAGTAACTTTTGGAATTAAACAGTGTCTTTTAATCTAATCTAATTTCTGAAGTTGTCATCACGCTACAGTTATTAATGCATATACCTGGAACTTGGATGCTGATAATGGCTGAAAAGAAGTTTTATACCAAATTGAGCACTCTTGTATAATATTCCCAGTCAATACAAAGTATTTTTTTACGACTTCAATGCCAGAGCGGTGAGGATTGACTTACTCTGGCAGGGAACTATTGGGAAGAGTGGTGTTAAAAAAAATCAAACTCAAATAGAATTCTGTTGAAGTAGATTACTGAACACGATCTTATCATCACCAGTACACTTTTGACCAATGAACAAATTCAAGACACCGTGAAAATACCCCGCTCAGGTCACTGGCATTTGAGTGATATTGTCATTGTTATGCTAGTGCTCATAATTATGCCTCTTTCATAAGAGCCATAACCGGTGTTGAGACTGGTGGACTAATCATCCTTATCTTGGCGGCAATCATGATTGTATCAAGTAGAATGAAATGCAAACTACACAGTCAGAGAATTAATGCTAATGCTTTGAAATATCACACAAAGTGCGGCTAGTTCTAAGGGTATCTCCATAGCTAATTACTCACTCACCATCTTGAAAGTGTTGAGCACCATTGGCTGCCGTTATCTACAAAGAGATGATTCGCTTCCAATCTAAGAAACACCACGACTGCTTTGATGAAAATTACAGGGAAATCTAGCTTCGCATCGTTAAGAATATCAAAAGTATCCATGCCAGGCAAAATGATCTCAACAGGACTTTAAAAATAAAAAGTCACGGCAGGAAAGGCAGCTTCTGAAAAAAAAATTCATTGGTGGAGGTTGGAAAAATCTAAGGAAATACAGCGCCTTGCTGACATTTGTGATACTACCCACAGCGTCTTTAGAGCGATGAAAGCATTCTTCTGCTCATTGTCGAATCCCATGCGAATAAAGGTCAGATCGAGTTTCTTTAACGACACTGTCACAATGAGTCCTGACTGGAGAAAACATTTTAACGATCTCCTCAGTCAGAAACAAATGTTACAGATAAAGTTGTCTATAATATTCCCTAAAATCTAATTAGGAATGATTTCAATGCTTTGCATCTTTTGGCTGAAGTTTAATGTTATCAAGCAGGCGAAGTCCAACTGAGAAACTGATCCTAATTCTGCTCAGATTTTTGAAGAAAGAAAGTGTGGAACTTAAGAATCAGCTCCGCAGTCTTTTTGTTCATTTCTGCAAGTCATTAAATAACTAATAGGATATTGAAACCGAACTTTAAGACACCGTTGACAATTAAGATAAGATAAGTTAAGATATCTACTCCAAATGATTCAGAGTAAATACCTGTCATCATCTGGATGGAGTAACCTAGACTAAGAGTAATGTTAAGTAAGTTAAATAAACCTCCCAAAATGACACTAGAGTGTCAATAAATAGAGTCGATTTTCTCGTATTTAGTCAAGCATTTTTCAAATCTCGGCAGTCATATCTCAGAAAATGTATAAAAAAAATGATTCCTTCATGAACGAAATCTTGATCTGTAACCAAATTCTTAGTTTATAGGACTACTGTCATCTCCTTTACCGTGTGGATGGGAAAGTTTGATCACATACCGCTGGTAAAATATCACCACTTGTTTCGAAGGATTCCTAAACATTCAGTGAAAAGACAGGCTCATTATCATCAGCGGTTTGAATGAAGCTAACTACACAAGTACTACTGGGGCAATTATCATCTATGGATAACTTCTTTTGGTTTGGTCATTCATATCCAGCAGATACTCATCTTATAAAACAAATCTTTGTCTCGGAACTGATGGAAGACTAAAGAAGAAGAAGAGAACAAAAGATTCCCCTCAAGGATAACCTCAAGGTAAATATGAAGAAGCGTTAGGCGACATAAACAGTTGAGACAGAGTGGTCAAATAAAATACAGTATCTGCAGGCTCTTAACATCTTGAAACTAAAATTTATGGTGTGCCATTGAGATTGAAAAGAATGGAAAACAATAACAAAGCATAGAGACTGAGAAGATAAAGAATCAGAAATAGGATAGCACTAGAAATACCTCTTAACCATCAATTCCTTCTGGAAGCATATGTCACCACTGTGTAAGGTTGTGTAGATTACGAATAGGTCTCTAATCGGATATATCTAAATCCACCCGTAAGTGGATCACACTCCTAAAATTGTGACAAACTCAGTTGCTGTCATTGAACTGAGTTTTCACTATTTTAAGTGTTTCACAGTTTCAGTTCATGGCTAATTAGTCAAAATAATTTATTATACAGTCGTTGAGTTATATCAAAACTTAGAATGCGTTTGAAAGATGAAACCAAAGGATTATTATAGCGAACAAGAACAAAGAAATGAAATGTTGTTCACCACAAATGAAAAGAATTGATCAAAATCTTCACCCAAATAGTGGGCAAAGTGTTATTCTTCCGTACACGCCATGATATTATTTTCAACGATAAGAAACTTATCAAAATTACTAGAGGATGATACAGTATACTCACAACTTCCAGAAAATTAATTTTTAATTAATTCCAACCCACTCGATATTAAAAATCGAATAAATCAAATATATTCTGACGCCTTTTCATTACTTCTTTTATCCCATACTTAAGGGGAAAATCGAAAGGGTCTGTCTGCAACTCTCACCATTGCACGTTACAGAAGCATGTTAACAGAAGAGGCAGCTACCTGACCAGTATTTGTATGTATTCGCGTGTGTTCTACGAACAGATTTCACTGAATTGTGGGATTAAAAACTGCGTTTCTCCTGAGATAAAGAAAATGTATACCTGTAGAATCAGCTATAAAAAATAGGCCTAGTTTTCTTACTGCGTTAACATGACTCTATGCTAGCCTATATATTAAAATTACTTTATTAAAAAGTTTATGGTCTGTGTGTATAGCTCAGTGGAAGTAACGTTTGCATCAACAGCGCTAATCCTCTCGAAGAAAGACCTAAGTTGAATTCTAGTCGATGACTAGAGAAACTTTTTCTAAGCCTTTCTTTGACACGTTCCTGGTTTAATCGATTTCTGTTAAGAGCAAGCAGGTTTTTTCTCCCAGAAATTGGCGTATTTCTTCCAGTAAACTAAGAAAATCGACCGTAAAATCCACATTATTTCAGACAGTAACATATTGTGTTAGGATTAGTGACCACAAAATATCTGCACTTGTTTGTCGTCTCTTCACTAGATGCCACTTAAAATTAGTGATAATCTCGGCGCAACTATCGCTGCTTAGCTGCCGGTAGAAACTGAATTGCTATGAATCCTAACAATGAATCCTACTATGTTATTAAACAAAAGTGCTGTTAAAATGAAATGGAATATCATTAATACAAATTATAACTGAAAACTCAGTCTCCAAAAGTTAGATAGGGCTAAACGGTCTCGCCTACTCCCTATAACAGGATAAAAGGCAACAGCAGATAATGTTATTAAAAAATAATCAATATTTCCATATTCTGTTTAAAATAAATAAATAAAATTACTATATACATTTGTTCACACCACGATGTTATTTCAGATTTATATTCAAATTCTTTGTTATCATTTGTTAATTCCAGTAAACTGCAGGGAATATTTTATACTATAAAATATGTCAGGCTAAGTTAACCGCCTCGAATGAAAGGGGAGAAGCAGAGTTTCTTCCTTCTGCAGAATTGAAACAATGAACACACGCAGCTGAGAGATATTTCAATCAATTGAATGTCGTCATTGATAATCACACAATTTTCCCATAGCTGCGGATTATTTAAAGGATATACCATAATTATATACATCGCTACTCCATTGCACCTAAGCAATGAAGTGCTGTATTTTATTTTATTTTTTTCTTTTTAAAGACGCTCGAATGCAGAACATAATAGTTATTCGTGAACAATTAAATCGCCATGCAAAGAAACACCACCTTTATATTTTTATTTAAAAGTTTTGTTTTATTATATTTCATATTATATTTGTCCTACATATGGGAGGTACAGGAAACTATAGAACATGTGTTTTTTTTTGGGGGGGGGGGGTGAAAAGTAGAGTTTTAGATCAATTTTCTCTCATAATGAGCTGAAAGTCTTATCATTTCTGGCTATTAAGTTTCCAACGGCGAAATTTAATTGAGAATATAATGGCGGATGTTTGTTTTGAATGAGCTACTCTCTGCAATCAGCCTCCCTCTTAAACCAAAAAATTAAAATGCAATTTTTCTGGTTGGCACACTTAACAACAATAAATCCTACTATGTTATGAAACAAAACTGCTGTTAAAATGAAATGGAATATCACTAATGCAAATTATAATTTCGAAAACTGTTCTTCTACAAAGTTTTTCTTCGAAGAGCAGTTTAATTCTAGGACATTTATAAAGTACTACTAAAATTATTTATAATAGCACATTCAATATCTTACATTATTCTTATTCGTTTTGGAATCCATCACCGAGCTCAATTTGGAAGTTGCATGAATACAATTTTTATTGATTTCTTACATTAATCTTTATAAAACCCCATTAGCTGCCAAAATAAAATTAAAAGAGAATAAAGTTTAATTAACAGAATAACGCAATACACGGATGTTACATTCTAAACCTGTATGTATGTTTAATCAATAAAGCTCGCGAAATAATACTGATTGAATTCTATTGGTGTATTTAGTAAATGACGTTAAACAGATATTTGGAAATGCCTCTAGGGTGAGTATATGTAAAATTTCAGAATAAAATATTATATATTATTTTATAAAATAAAAAAATTATATAGTTTATTAATTTATACAGAATAAAATATTACATAATATTATATTTTTATATAATTTATTATGTATAATAAAATATTTTGATTCTTAAAATATTAAAATGATATTTTAGTAGCAGAAGTAAAATATACAAGATAATGAACGCATTATTCATGACAAATTTAACTGTTCAAATAAAGATATCTTAAATATTTAATTAAAACTTAAATGTTTAGTAAGACTTGATAAACAAATAAATGACCAGCTGTTGAAGATAAGATACATGTAAAGTTGTAACCTATAATTTTACATGTATTATTATTATTACTACCACTACTACTACTAGACCACCAGAAAAAAAAAAAAATTTACATGTTCGATTCTAGTCATCGAATGCTAAGAAGACCTCTAGACCTATTTTTTCAATCGATTTTCGTGTTAGTTAAGCTCTAGCAATTACAGTATCTCCCCCCCCCCCGCTCGAGATACTGGAATTTTTAACCATGGATTTCAGGAAACTTGTACGTAGAACACATTATTTCAGACAACAGTTTGATGCCTTTAAAATCATCGAACGGCTTAGCTCAGGGGTGGAGAACCTTTAGGCATTGGAAGGACGTATATCACTTCACCGCTGATTCATCATATGGCCGTACATTTTATATACGGGGGAGGGGGGGGTGGTCCGGAAAGTTCTGATAAACACCTGTCTTCTTATAAATCCTAAAAGAAAAGATATTTTCTGAAAAAACATTTTTATACGGAAAAAAATTATGAAAAACATTTTTGTTCTAGGGGTTTATCAGAACTTTCCAGACACCCCCTCATGTAATAAATTTTACTAAAAATTAATTAATTTATATATTCATTAATAATTCAAAAATGGAGTTCTACAAACTAAGCAACTGAACAGTTAATAAAAACACTTTATTTTATTATCCAGGAATGCAGGATTTACCGTTAATTTATTTAACTAAGTGTTACATAACTTAATGACTTATTTGAGATTGCTTATTGCTGGATAAGAAATGGATATTTGGTATCAGCATCGTTGTCTTTAGTTTCAGTTGGTCTTCCAGGTTTTCAAGGTGAGTGCTCGTCATTTGTGATCTCAAGCACATCTTAATTTGAACCAGTGTGAAAACCTTGATTCACAACAGTAGGTTGTACAAAAACAAAACAGCATACGTCGAACGCGATGACTCATATTTAGATACTCGACAGCATTCTTCCATATTTCGATGGGATGGGATCTTTCTTACTGTCAAATAGAGATTTCAGAATATTTTCTTCTGAGAGCTCAATGAGCTCCATTTGTAAATTTTCAAGTGCACTGGAGACATCAACCAGATGTGGTTGGAAAGCCAGTTTTATTATGAAATCATGTTTCTCAAAATATTTAAACCTGTCATTGCATTCTTCGATCAATCAGTCTAATATGATCAATAAGAAACTGATGTATTCATTAAACCTATAATTTCAGCTGAAATTATAGGTTTGGAAAGTAGAGTTTGAAAAAATCAACCTCTTCCTAAATGCTTGAATATTCTGCCACATTTTATATATTGATTTAGTTTTGCCTTGTAGACTTGTTTAGCCTTGTAGACAAACATTTAGATTGTTTTGACACTAAGTCACATAAAATTGCAGCATTTCTGTAGAAACCCTCTTTAGAAAATTTACAAAATCTATTTTTTTCCATGTAAAAATTTGTTTTTGTGCTAAACGTTTTCTAGAACTGTTTCCTGTGAACAAAGTACTTTAGAATGATAAGGACGATCCACACTAAATGTTTCCTCATCAATTTGAAGCACATTACGAAACTGGCGATACCTTGATGCATTTTATCGAATACAGTTAACAATATCGATAACTTTCCTTAATGTATCTTTTAAAGAACAGATTTGGGCGAAAGATTCTGTTGTGTTATATACAATGAATTGAAATCAAGTTATCGGAATTTTGTAGCAATGCAACAAATCTTTCATGTTTTCCTGTCATAGAAGGAGCGCAATCTGCGTATACACTTACTAAATTACACAAATTAAACTTTGCTTCCGACATTTATCTTTAAAAATATTAAAAACGTCAATTCCACTTGTTCTTCCGATGAGAGTAGCCAAAGTTAGTAACTCCTCATAATATTGAAAATTTGCAGTTATAACGTGAATATAAAATAAAACTTGTGCTGAGTCAGTAATATCAGTGGACTTATCTAGAACAATCAAAAAATAAATATCTTCATTTTGACAAAATTTTTGAAACTGTTCAGTAACATTGACAGCTAATTCATTTATTCTTCAGCTATAGTTCTCCGTGAAAGAGGAAATTGTTTGTATTTATTAATTTTATCTGGATCTTGACATGCTATAACTTCGACATTTCCACATAATTATATTCCTTACCTTGTTTTCCGAGTATGTATGCTACTTTATAAGTTACTTGAGTAATTTCATTACTTCGTCCTGGCATAACTTTAATTTTTTTTTTTTTTTTTTTTTTTTGTAGCGTCATGTTTATAACAATAGATTTTTCTTGGCTCTCCTTCTAATTTTGCATATTTGTGGGCTTTATGTGAGCATTTATCTTTACACTGTTCAGACCACAGTATCACTAAGTAAACACTATTTTATCTTTGACTGGAAACATATATGCTTGCATAGGCTGACCATACATACCGGTTTTTTTTTTTTATATATATTTCCCGGCCGTCCCGTCGTTTTAATAAAAATGTCAATTTTGTTCCGTTTTTAATAAAAACTATAAATATACTTTAATATTGGTCAATCATAAATTATCATTCATAACCTATAATCGTAGGGAGCCTGTGTAACTCAGTGGATGTGGGGTTTGCACACCACGGCGCTTGACCGCACGAAGGAAGACTTTGTTTCGAATCTAGTCGTCGGGTTAAGGACCACGAGATTGATCATGAGACCACTAGACGTTGAGCCGTCTCTCTCTCTCTCTTCACTGCATGCCGTTTAATTAGTGATAGCCTTGGGCCAGCTATCTCTAACTGGCTGCCAGTGGAGATTGAACTGCCCACTCAGTCTTCAAAAGTTAGATAGGGCTAAACGGCCTCGCCTACTCAATATACATGAATAAAAAGGCGCTAGCTGATTTTTTTTAGCTGATAATCGTATATCAATATCATGGATACCAGTAATTTGTATAACCATGGAGTCGCATTGTTCGACACTAAACATCAATATCTGCAATGATTTATTCAGAGAAAATAAAAAATACATGTTGGCAACAATTGCGCGGCGTCTGTTCTGCTGTAGCGTTAGTTTTTGTTTTGCCTGTATGCTAGCTGGGGGCTTTGTTATTCAGTGCCAGTGGTTTAAAATGTGGTTTTTAAAGTTTCAAGTATTTTTTAAAGCATTAAGTCTATCCTTGTAATGTCAAAGAGGCGTAACAGCAGTTGTAATGACGATCTCCAGAAAGAATTCAAATTTATTAAAATGGACAAGCTCTGTAGTGATGGAACAAAAGTTGTATGAAAATAGCGTAATGCCAATTTTCCGTTGCTCGTGGAGGCAGAAGCACCATCAACCAACATCTACGTAGCCAGAAACATAAGGATGCTGAAAAGACTCTGTCTTCAGTTAAAAACATCAGCTCGTTTATGGTGAGACGTGGTGATAGTGAAAGCGATAAAATTGCAGCAAGTGTAGCTCTTATTACTTATCATGCTGTGCGTCATGGACAAAGTTTTTGTGCAAATGACTGTTTGTCGACATTGATAAATAAAATTTATGAACCAAAATTTTATTTGGCATATATCAAATCAGAAGCAAAAATTACCAACGATCACCATACATATTGAGCAAAGTAATAGAAGATTTGAATAAAACAAAAAGCATTACAGTCAGTTTAGATGCATCAAACAAAAAAGACATCAAAGTTTTTCCAGTCGTTGTTCGGCACTTTTTTGCCAAATTGCGGTGAAACATCCGACATGCAGTGTACTATGTTGAAGGAAGTAGCAAACAAAATTGTTGCCTTGTGTGCAGATAAGACGAACACCAATTTTAGTGGTTGCAAAAGACTTGGCAAAAATAATGTGTTTATGTAATAAAACTTTTTTATCGTCTTACGTTTTCATTAATTTGGAATATTACATAACCACCGTCCTGTTTTTGTCATCCCAATGTCCCGTTTATGTCTCAAGGAAATATGGTCAGCCTATGCTTGCAGTACTGCCTCCTGTTCCTTATTAATAGCTCTATTCTCCTTCTTAATTTTTCTTTTCTTCTTACTTGTCATTTTTAGGATATCAAATAAAATTTAAAAAAGTTAATAAACAAATTAAACAAAAACTTCAACTTGTTCAGTTTGTTATAAAACGACAATACGTATGACAGCACCGCAACATAACAACACATATGAAATACTAAGCTGCTTTTTTTTTATTTTGTTTCGAATCAAGCTTAAGTTACGCCGAGCGCTGGCACTAGCCTCTAGTGATAATATATGACAGTGGCTAACCATTGAACAATGGATAGATCAATAGTGGCAGTTGAGTTTTTAACAATTTAATTAATTGCGCTTTAAAAATAAGTATTATTTAAATATAATCAAATAAATTCACAATTATACATTTGAGAATACAATTTTAAACGATGAAGATACGTAATTGCAAAACATGCGAAAAAGGAGGACTGAACACCTCTTTTGGCTGCATGTGGCCTAGGGACCTTAGGTTCTCCATCCCTAGTTGAGTTATTGGTGAATGACATCTGATGGTAGAGACCATCTACCAAACGAATTCCAATAAGTGAATTACGACAGAATGAGCTCTCCATTCTCCTTTTTCGAGAATAAAATAAATCTCCTTTTTCTAAACATATAGGTTTAGAGAACACAAAATCTCCATTCTCCAGTGAACTTTGGTATTTGGTTTGATGGACCTATTACAATAGGGTAGGGCCCAACGGAATGTTGTTTGCTAGTATTATAAGGGATTATCTGGTGAACTGTTCTGCTGGGATCGTTGGATTAAGGTGTTATAAATTTTATTTGCATTGGTGAGTGCAAGTTTAACCAATGCATTTCCAGTTTTTTATTGAAAAGATGGGCTCTGGCTCTCTGTCATGGGAGATCGAAGTCCTATCTCCATTATGCTATCAGGCCTAGCCAAATAAAATGAAAATTTCACAGTATCCATCTGCTCTGCCCGATTCCAGAAAATGTCTCCCTTAGTGATGGGAGTTTCTTATCATCGTAATGTGCAAGATGGGTTCCTTAAGGATAAAAGGAAGGGAAGCTGTCTTGACTCTGTCTGCAATTTACGTTCTTTCATCTTCGAAGAGCATTTCAATAGGAAGTTGTTAGTTTTTTGGCACAGGAGTTGTTGTCATTCTTAAAGTTGTGAAGAGAAAGAGAGAGAGAGAGAGAGAGAGAGAGAGAGAGAGAGAGAGAGAGACTTCTAGTTGAAGAAATGAAAATATATTCGGTAGTTCGTTTGTTAGCCATTTACTGTTGCTGGGTTTTGAGGAAGAAATGGACGACAAATGTTGTTATTACCTGTGGATATCAAATATTAGTATTATTTTCAAGCATCCATGGAGTCCAAAGACTCATCCCCGAGTTCTAACACCCACACTGACCACAACAACTATCATATCTTACTTTGAATGCATTCAATGTTCGAGCAATCACCATCTATTCCGGCAACACATTCCATTCGTTCACTTACCCAAACAAAACACATGATCCTTGCAGAGCCTCTGAGATGACGTCTAGTTCTAGCATCACTGATTATCCTATGAATAATACTCTGTATCTATTTGATAGGCTCCTCTCGCTAACTTATACATCTCAATCACATTAATCCTCTTCCCCTATCCATGAACCTCTGAAGACCACATTCTCTCAATATGTCCTCATGCTCAATATTCCAGAGTCCTGAGACAGTCTTAGTTATTTGCCTTTGCACTCTCTCTCTCTTTCTAATGTTTCCCCCTCTCACTGATGTAGCCAGGCAATTGCATCTATGCACAGAAATCCAAATGAGACCTAATTAATACCTTATAGACCAGAACTATTACCTCCTTATCCTTACATGTCAACCGTTCTAAACAATATAGCAACGATTTGTAATCCTTACAACTTCGCGATATATCCCCTGAACTTCGGTTCCCTATCTGCCAAGATGCCCAGATCACTTGCTTCCTCCACCTCCTGAAACAACTCTTTCTCTTGCTGCATTGTGGAAAGACAGAGGGTATAAAACAGGGTGACAATATCTCCAAAATAATTTACAGAATACCTAGAAGAAATATTTAAATTTCTTAATTGAGAAGAAAATATCTGAAGATAAATGGAAGATATTTAAGCTATTTACGTTTTGCAGAAGACATAGTTATTTTACTTTAACTGTGCATGAAGATAGACTCATATCCATGAACACCAAATTGCTGGCAAAACAACTGGCCTAAAGATAAACCTAAAAAAGAAGCAAGTTATGAAAAAAAAAAATCAGCTATCGCATTTTATTCTCGTACAAGCAGTAGACGAGGTAGGGCATTAGCCCTATCTAACTTTTGGAGACTGAGTGGGCAGTTCAATCTCCACTGGTATTCAATTGGCTATCTAATTAAGCGGTACGCAGTGAAGAGACGGCTCAACAACACAATATATTTAATGTCTGAAATAGTGTCGGTTCTACGGTCGATTTTATTCAGTTTACGGGACGAAAAACCCGAGTTTCCGGGAGGAAAAAAAAACCGCTTGCCGTGCCAGGGATCGACTAACTCGGGAACCAGTCGAAGAAAGCTTGGAAAAATTTCCACTAGTCGCTGACTAGATTTGAAACGAAGTCTTCCTTCGTGCAATCAAGCTCTGTGGTGTGCAAACGCCACATCTACTGAGCTACACAGGCTGACCAATAGTCCAGCCAGAAATAATAAAAATCAATGATTACGAAATTAAACAAGTAGATCATTACATATACTTTGGACAACAGATATTAATGGAACAAAATATTATGGACGAAATTAAAAGACACGCGATGCTTGGGTGGAAATCATTTGGAAAACTACAGTCAATATTCGAAAGCCAACTGCCACTGTGTCTGAAGAGAATAGTTTTTACCCAGTGTATTCCTATAGCCAACTGCCACTGTGTCTGAAGAGAATAGTTTTTACCCAGTGTATTCTTATAGCTGTAAAACATGGACACTAAATGCAAAGTAAATAAAAAATTAAGAACAACAAATTTAGTATGGAAAGAAGCATGCTTGGTATCACAAGATTGGATCACAAAAGGAATACATGGATAAGAAATCAAACCAAAGTCTCTGACATTATTGATGTTGCAACTAATTCTATTGAAGAAAGGTTCGAGCAATTGGAACATCACACTTCACATTTTTCATTTTTATATAACATCTCTAAATTAAAATCTGAGATGACAAATGAGCTCTTAGACAATTGTAAAAACCTAGAAGCCGTTTTAAAACATGAAGAAAATAGAGACATCGATGCAATCGAGCTATGTGATGAACTGAAAGTAGTGTCCAAGTTAGTGCCAGAAAATACGCCGCCAATGGAAGTTCTTTGTTCTTTATTCTTGAAAGTAACTTTGAATGTCGCTGTCGTCCTAAGAATATTACTGACATTGCCTGTGACGGTTGCAAGTGGTGAGCGTAGGTTCTCAAAACTGAATCTTATTAAAAGTTACTTACGCTCAACAATGGCCAAAACTAGATTGGAAGGACTTTCCATGAATTCAATTGAACATGAAATCGGTCAGAAATTAGACAACGCAGACCTAATTTGTGATTTTGCAAATATGAAAGCAAAAAAAGTGTGTTTTTAATCAGTAGATACTAAAAACAATATAAATTCTAATTAAAATAATGTGAAAATAGTGCTAAAACTATAACGTGTACATTCTATAGTTAAGTGTTACTCAACAGTTCATCGTTGTACAAGTGAAGATCATTCCATATATGTAAGTAATAAATTATAACTACATTTCATGTAATTGTCAATTAATGAAATCGATGGTTTATTTTATGAATATGCAGTATTTTAATCACTTTATCAGTGCATTATTATTAATGGTACTATATTTAAAATTAATGGTCATGAAACTAATGTTGAACATAATGGTTTTCAAAATTCCAAAAGTTAATTTGAGATTGGTGCTGGGGCGGAAAATGGGGCGAAAAAATTCTAGAGCCGGCCCTGTGTGCGTCGGCAGATATGGTTCCAAGACGACGAGGCTCCAGTCCATTTTGGCATTTCTGTGCATCAGTATTTTGACAGGTCCTTTGGGGTTCAATGGATTGGACGTGGTAGCATGGCCCACACATTCACCTGATTTATCGAGCATTGATTTCTTTCTGTGGGGTACCCATAAAGCCATGATGTATGTACGAAACGCCTGTTGCCTCTGACATGGACCTCGTGGCAAGAATCGCCATCGCCTTTTACTAATATCCTGGTCCTGGAAATTCCAGGTATTTTCGAATATGTACGACAATCAATGTGTCATCGGTGTCAGGCATGCATCACTGCTAATGGTCGTAACTTGGAGCTCCTGATGTGAAACCATATTATGTATCCAACTATTACTGAAGTGTTTATTACGCCTAATAAAGTTTTTTTTACACTACTACTGCCTTGTGTTATTTCTGTATCTTTGTTAGAACCTTCCGGTGGCGTTTTAGGTCATGCATTCCTATGTGAATATGGTTGATTTTGATGTTCTTTACGTCCCCTCAAAGTTTGTATGTGGAATTTTGAACCACCCTGTATATCTGATTAGAATCATGAAGTAAGAGATGGCATCAGCTGTGTGCTGTGAATTTCTCCTTGGATGACTCTAAAAATCAACGAGAGCCTTGGGCCAACTTCAGTAATGGGTAGAGATTGAGATTGGCTTCCCAATCAGTCTTCAACAAAGTGATTTTAAACTCTCTAGACTACTCTGTTTGATGGATAAACAGTTTGATGGTGAAAGTGTTGAACAGCGAGTTCGAGCTTGAGATTTCAAATTCGGTTATTTGGCTATGAAACAATATTGAATTTATAATATTGTCCATTCCTTTAACTTTAAAAAGCGAAGCCTCATTGACTCTTTCTTCAAATACTATGTGATTGCAACATAATTGATGCCTTGGCAATTATTTATAATTATTGCAACTCTTTAACAAGAGGTGGCGTTACGGGAAACTACTCGTGTGTCATATGGTTGTAGCGAGGAGTATGTGTGTATCTTAGTTACCATTGCATATCTGCGGTTTATCTTAAGATAGGTGATATAGCGAAGTAAATTGTAATGTATCAAAAAGCTACTTCAGTTTTATTGAAGTCAAGTGCGTCTGCTTTGAATAACAATCTTAATGTTCTGTATCAATCACCTAATAAGGTATACATATCAGTAGTTCATCAGTCAGTAGTGAATATAATAACTCAAAATAACGATTCTGGTACCAATGTTCGGCAGATATCTTGTAAGGATATTGGAGGTGCCTCAGCAAATTCAGTGAATAATATTTTCCAGGTAAATAACAGATCCGTTATATGTTTTCTGTAAATTTATTGCGTGGTCAGCAAACACTGATTCATTCATACTATTTTCATTCAATGTTCTTTTATTTAAATGAGCATACCATGTTATTCACTGTATTTCCATTAATTTTAAGATGCTAACCTAATGTATAAAGATAATTTCACTCATTTTGCAAGTATTCCATGAACTAAATGATCGAATTATGCTATAAAACAACATAAACGTTCTTTTAATGTTAAAACTTATCTTACTAGAATTAATCCATCAAAATCTAAACTGAATAACCTAAGAAAGCCTAACCAAAACTAAACCTTCCTTCAGGTTAAAGAACATACCGTCACTTTGGTTTAGTATACTATATTATCCAACCAAAGAGAATTATAATTGAAAATAACCACAGAATTTAATCAAACTTAAAGTGCACAACAAAAATTAGCATAACTTAACCTAAACCATTCTATTTGTAAAACTGTAAGTGAATGACAACTATACAAACAGTAAGCTGATAAACATGACTCAAATGTAAAAGGATGATAGATTCAGAAACATAAACCTTCAATGATCAAGAAAAGAGGACTATTCATCCTTGCTATGATTGGTGGCCAGTCTGCTGACCATTGGTCATAGTAAGCATACTATGCATTGTTCAAGCAGTTAGTTTCTGTAATGTTGCTAAAATTAATTGGTGAAATCATATTGTAAGGTGCCGATTAATATATATATATATATGTATATATATACATTTTCCTCTTTATTAGGCAAAATGGGTGATTATTGGAAATCAGACAGTTTTTGTTATAGGATCACAGCGAGGTATTCAGGTATGTATTGTGAATTGTGATTTCTGGTCTTAGTTTGATAAATAAAGATACATCTGTTTAAATCTTTGTAATGTTGATAAAGCTGATGATTAGATACACAATATTGCACTTTCTATTTCATATGCAGTGTCAGCATATAAAGCATTTTTCCCCTTCAGTATATTTATGTTCATATCTATTAATTACTCACTTCCCTAAAAATACCTGACACAATACAGAAGAGAGCAACCGGACTGAATAATGACTCATCTCTTTACCAACTCACTCCAACCACTCACACAGGCATTCAGTATCTACTGCATGCATCCTCTATAAATATTTTCATGGTAAATGTTCATCAGAGCTAGCATTAATAATCCTCCCAGTCTCTCTCTCTCTATACCAAATCCATTGAAACTTGTAGCTACCACCCAACACCCCTTCACAGTCCAACTCATAGAACAAATTTCTCTTCCTCCTCTTTCATTCCTGCTGCTGCTGCTGTACTCTGCCACAACCTCCTCTCCCATGTGTTTTTTCCCAAGAAATACTATAGCGCACAGGTCTTCAAATCTAATGTGAACAAGTTCTTCCTTTCCCAGATCTCTTTCCCCCTTCAAAAAAAAGAATGATAATTGGAGTATGATATTAGTTGATGAAAATGGCAGACTAGTAACCATTGCAGAGGATATAGTAGAGGTATTAATAATTCATCAAGTTATTTCAAGTGTGATATTATGCAGAGCTTGAGTGCAGAGAAGGAACTGATGATAAGTCAAGGCAGGAGTATATGAGAAATTAAGTAAACTTGGTGTTAATAAGACAATAGGATTCAATGGCATATCATTACTTGTCATATAGGAAATGTTTCAGTGAGTTAATTGTAGCCTTGACATACCTGTTTAGCAAGTCTTGCAACAAAGCAAGTCTCAAATTTAGAAATGAAATCGAGTAAAATTGTACTTCACAAAGCGAGGGTTAAAATTATAGCAATCTGTGTATGTAGTCTAGGGCATAGATGGCGAACCTATGGCGTGCGTGCCAGAGGTGGCACGTCAACGATTTACAGGTATTATCCATTTATACGCTTATAAATTATTCAACCTTTTTTTTTTTAAATTGTTACAATACGTTCAAATTAAATTTTGTTTTACACGAAAGAAACTAACCAACAAACACAAAGCCTACTATAGGGACAAGGCCCAGCAACTGAAAACTACAGCTGATGTTAAGACCCTCTAGCCAATAGCTGAGGGGCATAATCACATGACTCAGCTGATAGAAAAGAACTGTATTTAGTCGCCAAAACTTTTCATTATTTAAAAACTTATTAATTAACTCAAGTTAATTATCTTTAATATTTTTAGCATATGAAAAGTCACCAGCTGCAGCTTTGTCAAACCACGTGTCTTCTAAACCTATAATATTAAGAGTAACACAGCAATCGTATCTGTCATATCTGCCAGGCATCTTCCTACAGTGGGCTCTGAACAAATACAATTTTTCTTTGCCTCAGTCGACTCATTGTAGATCCGAGTTTATCAACCGCCCGGGCCACGAAAAGTTCTTCTGAAATTTGTCATTTTTCATGAATAAATATTTTATAGTGGAAATATTCTGAGGAGAATAATATTCATGAATGTAACAAAAAGCTCAGACCCAGAACACCTAAATAACATCTATGTAGGAAGTGTCAGTGACGTAGCAGCATATTTTTAAACATGGAAGTATTCATGAGTAATCGGGAATTTTCAGACATCGAAATCTTTCAATATTCAGAAGTTCGTTGGCTGTCCTGCGGTGAAGTTCACGAGAAGTTGTATGAACTCCGAAAGGAAGCTGAGGTATTTTTAATTAATAAGAAAAGTGATCTGTCCCATTATTTCCAGGATAAGAAATAGGTAGCCAGGCTGGCATATCTCAGCGATATATTTTCTTACATAAACGAGTTGAATTAAAACTTCAAGGTCCAGATACAACAATATTTAATGCTTGGAACAAAATCAAATCATTCAAAGAGAAACTCAAACTTTAAATATGATTGTAGAAAGAAATAATGAAATGTTTTAGTCGTAATCAGATTATATTATGGAAAAGTGATTTCTATTCACAGAATTCAGTATCAGATGTTGTTGCAGCCCACTTGAAGATGTTGTTGTTGTCATTTGAAAAGTATTATCCCGAACGGGAGGATCACCGGAGGCAAATTATGTGGATTGTGAACCCCTTTGTTGAATCCAAAGAGACAGCCCTTTCCCATGAAGAAACCCTTCAGTTTATTGAATTATCATCAGACAAAGGACTGGAAAGTACTTTTAGTACTGTGAGTAATGCGAATTTGTAAAACTGTATGTAAAACGAGAATTTATATGTAATCAGATTATATTACGTAAAAGTGATTTCTATTCACAGAATTCAGTATCAGATGTTGTTGCAGCTTACTTGAAGATGTTGTTGTTGTCATTTGAAAAGTATTATCCCGAATGTGAGGATCACTGGAGGCAAATGATGTGGATTGTGAACTCCTTTGTTGAATCCAAAGAGACAGCCCTTTCCCATAAAGAAACAGTTTATTGAATTATCATCAGATAAAGGACTGGAAAGTACTTTTAGTGCTGTGAGTAATGTGAATTCTGGGTAAGAAGGAAGAATGAATATCAAAATTCATATGAAATATCAATGAGATTTCTTCTTTGTTTTTCCACCACATATATTTGTGAAATTTCTGTCATGACTATTCTTATGACGAAACAGACGAACCGCTGGCAACTTTCTGACTGTCTCCGTTTGTTTATCACTTCAATTCATCCCAGAATTAATAAGCTAAAGGACAGAAAACAGCAACAAAATTCTCACTACCATAACTAAAACTTTCCAAAACTCAGTTTTAGCAAAAGAAACTAAGTTTAACTTTTTCAATAAATTTTAATTGTTGCATTAAAGTGATGTGTTTATAAATTCAAAAATATTAATTATTGTTGGAACTCGTGTTTAAAATTGAGAGATTCATACATTTTTATTTATTAAATTACATACTTTGCATATATAAATATTGGGTGTGTGTATGTGATAATACCGTATTTATTCGAATATAATTCTCACTTTTTTTTTCCCATAATTAAGCTAAAAATTTGTAGCGCGAGATATATGCGGAGATTTTCAGAAACCCAAACAATGAAATCTTCCTTCCCATTATTCCAAGCAAAAATTAACATTAATTTACAAGACTTGAGATACATAAAGAACAATCCTTCATAAATGACTAATGATAAGTGAAAGCAGGTTATGAAGACGTGCATATGATGTGTGGTATTAACAAAAGATCGTGCAACTCAAATATAAAAGCAAGCCTACAATTGTTGAATTGAAATGCTAATCCTCTTTTACCGAATCCCATAACATCTGCAACTGTCATAACAATGCTCATTATATATTTCTTAGTTTTAACACATTCACGATGGGGTGTCGTTTATCGTTCCAATTGAACTTCTCATTACCAGCAGGTTCAACTCACACAAAGTTACAATGCTTGGTTTATTTTTAATTGCTGCTTGTTTGCGTTTGAGCTGGCAGGGGAACTCTCAGAAGCATTATATGGCATGTTTCAATTTGTGGTAGAATTTTATTTGGAGTTAGCTTTTGTGATCTGTCTTAATGACATTGAGAATTTCAAATGCAATCAAACAAACACATATTTCATGTAATTGAAAAATTGGACAATAGTTTTTAGTTAGGTACTGTGTTTCCGGTGCAACATATGGTTTTGCTGGAGTTTATACAGCATAGTTTCTGTGAGAAGGGGACATGTGATTCATTAGTTAGTGCTGTTTTTATTCCAGCTGTCTTTAATTGCACTATTGGTTGAGAAATATATTACCCAGACTGCATAAGCATCTGTACCTTATTCAGGGACACAATAAAACTACTTGTTTTTCTTGCATCTGCAGTATAATGGCTGTTGGGGAGGTCGTGTTGTTACCGCAGCGAGCGAGTTACTATCGCCTCGACGTGATCATGTTTAAACATTTTTCGTGTGAGAGGTATCTGCAAAACTTTTTAATATCTTTTTTCGTAAAGTAAAATCAGGGGTGCGAGGGCAAGTTATATTCGAATAAATACGGTAAGAGTTTCACCGACAAGTTGACATCCTTCTGCTGCTTCCCTGCTCAGCTGATGTCTATGGTGAGTTAAAATGCATAAATATTTTTCTCACTACTGTTTTTTTTTTCTTTTTGAAACAAATATCATTAAAATCAATTTAATTATACAATAATCAATTTTACACTGAATAATATTATAAATTTATATATAAATAAATATTATAAATAAAGAAAATATTATTAATAAAATTATAAATAATTAAATTATAAAATATTATATATATATATATATATATATATATTATAAATAAATTAATTAATTTTCTATTAACAACTGTACGGCACGTCAGCAACTCGATTTGTAAACTTTTGGCATGCGCACATAAAAAGGTTCGCTACCACTGGTCTAGGGTGGTAGTTAAGGTGCTGGAGAGGTAGAGAAGTTGGTAAGAGTTCTGATAGGCAATACTCTCTGTAATGGTTAGCATGGGTCTGTTAAAAGAAGATTGCGTTTTAGAAGACTACATACATATTACAACAAGGTGATAAATGCATTGAACAAGCAGATGTATATGCTGTAGTATATTTAGATTTTGCAAAAGCCTTTGAATAGTTTGTCACATTACAAATAATAATTACATAGGATTAGATAGAATTAGATGATAGATTAATGAGATGGACTGGATATTATGTTTCAGATAGATTTCAACAAGTTTTGCTTTTGGGAACAGTATCCCAGAAGACTCATCAGTAGTGTTCCTCAGGTGTCTGTTTTGGAACTATTACTGTTTAACTTATATCTTAATGATATTAGAAGTTTAAATGAGGATATACAGTTGGAGAGAATTGTGAGCAGATGCTGCTGTAGCCTTCCAGGAGAATCTGACTATACTTTGTGACTGGGAAAGTAAATGAAGCTGCCAGTTCAGTGTTACAAAGTGTAATCATATACTCTGCATCCTACCCTGGTCCACCTCATGAAATTCAGTAGGCCAGTGTAGGATGCAGAGTATAAAATTAGTGGAGATATCTTGAAGGAGATGATTGAAGATAAGAGCTAGGAGTGGTGGTGGACAAGATGGGTTATATGGCCAAATTTATGAGGATATCACAACAGATTATGGCAGTGATGCTGAGGACATTGAGATATAGAAGTAAGGAGGTTATGATTCTCTTGTATAAGTCTCATATTCATATATAAATTACTCTGTGCAGATGTGGTCACCTTGTTTTCAAGAGGAGGAGGGTATTATTGAAAGGGATTAGAGAAAATTTACTAAACTGGTTTCAGGTCTCTCTGGAATGTTTGATATGAAGACAGATTGAGGTAATGCCTTTTGCAGAGCCTTGTGGATAGGAAGAGATAGGGTGATATGAATGAGTCATATAAATTTATAAGGGGTTGGATAAAATGGAGAAAAATAGGCAAAACAAGATGTAGTGCCATAATGTTTTCTAATATGTATAGAGTTCATTACATACCAGACACAATTATTTGTGAAGCTAATGTTAGAGATTGCAGTTCATCCATTGCTCAATAGGATAAAAACAAGTAACATGTGAAAAATGAGATATGCCCTTTCATCAAAAATAATGGTAGCAATACTCAGAAAGTTATCCAGACAGTCTTGCATAATATCATTAATAAAATATTCAGATACTAATGATGGTTGTTTTCATATATTGTTTAACAGGTCTTATAACAAGACAAGTCCCAAAGAAATGTAAAGAGAGCAGTTGAAGTGCTCAGTTATTCCAATAGTCTTTCCATTGGATTGAAAATGACTGTTGAAATTATTTGATTATCGATTATAGGCCACCGAAAAGATGTTTTATTTTTGTAGAAAAGTAGCGATTTGGATTTGCATTTCGGTCTGGTTTTGTTTGTTTTTCATAACTTAGCATAACTGAGTGTTTGTGCAGATTTATGTGTTTGAAACAAGCTTTTACTATTTTTGAAGCTTGTGGCAAATGATGGGAATATGGCTGTATAAATGAGAGCAGCCTATTGTGCAGCACAAAAATCAAACACAATTAATGGAAGAGGATGGACTTTTCGGGAATGGTACGTTGTTGTGAATGCAACATGTACATGGCAGAATATGGAGAGTGTGTTGGTGAAGAGACTGAACAGGAGATGAGAGAGAGGGGTATGGATATGTCGAAAGTATGATATTCTGTTGGGCTATGAGTTATCAGTAAATGCGAAACTGCATATGGAATGAAAGAGTGTGTAAATGGGGAGCAAATGACCATATGAATCACAGAACAGCAGCAGCAGATAATTGTATAAATCATGGAACAGAAGTGAGCACTACTACAGAAGCAAAAGAAAGTATAGCTGAATAAGTGAAAGCAGGATACTGTGGAAGTGAAGGAAAATTGGAATCAGGAAACAAATGAAGACTGACAGATAATATAATTGCTGGGATGCAAGACTTGAAAAAAAATGAGTTGATGAGAATTGAAATGAAAAATATGCATAGTGAAATGAGAAGTTTGGTGGATAAGAATAGACAAGTATAAATGGTTAGAACGAGGAAAAGCAGAGAAGAAGAGGTGACAAATGACTTGGGAATAGTGATACGTGGAAATTTCATTATTAGAGGTGTGGTAAATGAGAGCTTACATAAAATCTGTTTTCCAGGAGGGAGAATTAGCAGGATAAATTGATATCTTAGATAAGAAAAGCAGACTAGCAAGAGCTGGTGGTTGTTAGGACAAATGACTTGGTTGGACATAAAAAAGCATGTACGACTGGATATCAGGAGGTTGTTGAGGAGAGTGAAAGATAAGGTGTAGTTGGAAAGGGGTCAGTGTGTTGCCTTTAGGTATGATAATGATGAGCTGAGACAGAGAGCAGGGATCACAAATGTTATGTTGGCAAAGCTGTGTGAGGAGAAGGGAGTGGAGTTTGTGAATGTTCTGGATGCATTTGAGGGAAAGATGGAAATGTACAAAAGTGATGATGAGTTGCATTTGAATGGATTTGGTGCAAATCAGTTAGAGAGACTATTGCTACAAGGAGGAGCAATGACTGATGTCAGCAAGGAGCAAAGAAAGTAAGAGTTGAAGCAAAAGATCAGGAGAGAAGAAACTGGTGAGACTGAAGTGATTTTAAATGAGAATAATAGTACTGTGAGTGATAATGATAGAATGAAAATTCAAGATGGACACGGAAATATGGGGGATCAGGATGAAGTGATTGTAAATGAGAATAATAGCACTGTGAGTGATAATGATAGAATGAGAATGCAAGATGGACAGGGAAACATGGGGGATTAGGGTGGACAGGAAGAAATGGCAGAAAGGACAAAAAGTGTGTGTGGGGGGGGAGTGATGATAGCAGGTGAATTATATCCATACAAAGTGGAAATGTATGATGTAAATAGTGGCAATGGTTTTAAGTCAGTTTGGTGTGAAGTGGAGGTTGATAAGAAGAGATATTTATTCAGATGCAGCTATAGGCCAGGGAGTGTGGGGATGATGAGTAAGAAATGTATATGCAACTTCACTTAGTGAACAAGGGAAGGGGATTATTATGGCAGTATACATTGGAATGAAGAGATAACATTTGGGAATAAGGAAAATTAATTTCTCGACAGACAACTATCTTAGGCAGTATGTAAAATAGGACACATGAGGTTCAAGAGTTTTAGATCTGACATTTCACCAGAGGATATGATTGTGAGCTGGGTTTTGCACTTCCCTCCAGTTGGTGAGACTGAATGTGAAGTGATCACCTGAATTATGGCTAGCCATATGAAGACTTCTCTGATTAAATGATATATGTGGAATTACAACAATTGGTGATTATGAAAAGTTTAGGAGACAACTTGGAGCTATAGCATGGAATGAGGTGTTAAGTGGGATGGAGATAAATGCTGCATGGGAACTGACTAAAAGATATTTAACTACAACAATGTGCAAATATATTCTGAAGATCAAAAGACTGAATAAAGTAGATGTCAAATGGATGAATAAAGGGATTAAGCATGAAATTTGGAAGAAGAAGATACTGTGGAGGCAGCACAAGATGAATAATAATAATTATTATTATTATTTATGGCATCTCCATACAGCCTAGGGACTCATTGTGGGGAGACCCAAATTAACTATCATACACACAAATCCTATCATACCTCTCCTTGAATCTATTCCACTCACTTACTCACTCACCACTCTCCATGCAAAAAAAATCTGGTCTGCACACCCCTATTAACCACACTCTTACATAACTTCCACAGATGGCCACTAGTTCCCTGACTATTTGTCATATATTGAAAATTTTCACTTGCATCAATTTTATAAAACTCCTTTAATATCTTAAAAGTTTTTATCATGTCCCCTCTTTTCCACCTATCAACTAAACTATAACTCACAAAACTTCAACCTGTCCTCATAGGGTATTCCGCAGACCTGTCACCACAACCATCTTGGTCACTCGCTTCTGAATCTTTTTGACCACCTCCTGGGCCCCAAGAAACCCAGATGACCAAATCTGGCAGGCATTGAGCTATTTTATCAACTCTTGCAGTATGCCTTCTGAACTTTATTAGCTCTTTGTCCACCATTATCCCCAAGTCCTTAGCCTCATCAATTTCCTGCAAACCAATATGATACGCATGATATGATGTATCATATGCAACCTTTTCAACCTGAAGTGCATAACCTTACATTTTGCAATATTAAATTGACAATCGTTTATCTCCTCTACTACAGGAGGTAGAGGAGATAAGAGATCTAGGAGTGATGGGGGACAAGGACCTGAAATTCAGGGGTCGCATTGCACAAGTTGTGAATTCATCACGTCAGATAATGGCAATGATACAGAAGACCTTGACAATCACCAGACACTCTTTACCTGGCTCAGATTTGACAGAAGAGGACTCCCAGATCTGTTTTTCTAGCATGTCCCATACATTCTCAATGGGGTTCAGATCTGGGCTTTGTGGTTGCCAGGGAAGATGATGGAAGTTGCTGTCATGCTCACTGAACCACTAATCATCACTAATCATCACTGAACCTTTAATCATCCTTTTATCAACTATTGCTCTCCCAGTTTTGCAGTATGTAAAATGGTAGCAATCAATTGCATGAGAAGTATAAAGGTCAGGCCAGGAAGGTGAATCAGTTGGTAAGAATAGCAAAATAGCAGTAATGAGCAGAAATTAGCAAATCAAGCAAAGAAAACCCCTCAGGAGTTTTCAGTATGTAGCAAGTAGAAAGAAGAATGAGTATTATAAGATGATATTGAGAGATGAAAATGGTGGAAAAGCCACAGAAGACATTGTTGAGGTATGTATTCAGTGAACCGTTTATAAGTGGTTCATCCTCATCGTGGTGAAATTATGGCAAACTCAAGTGTAGAGGACATAGGAAAGGATGGCTTAATTGTGAGTGAGCAGGAGGTTTATGAGGAAATAAGTTTGATGTCAATAAGGCAATAGGATTTTATGACATATCACTATGTATCTTAAGAGAATGTTCCAGGGAATTGGCAGTAGCATTGGCATGCCTGTTTAATAAGAATCTTACAACAGCACAGGTTCCAAGAGAGTGGAAAGAAGGTAAAATTGTTACATTGCATAAAGGTGGTGATAATGCTCTAGCTACAAATTATATGTGTCAATCTGTATACCCACAGTTGTGGTTAATGGATTAGAGAGATTGGTGAGAACTAGGATACAGAAAAATGGGTTGATAACAGAAGTATTTTCTGTGGTTGTAAGCATGGGTTTGTTAAAGAGAGAGAGATCATGTTTTACCAACTTATGCTAAAACAAGGTGATCAGTGTTTTGGACAAAGAAGATACATATACAGTGGTATACTTATTTGCAAAAGCTTTTGATAGGCTGCCACACAACAAGCTACTAAATAAACTAAAATGGGTGTGATTTGATAACAACTATAAGTTGGATCTATCTGATAGGTATCAGAAAGTTGTATATGGGGGTGCAGTATCCCATGTACAACATTGCACAAGTTGTGATGATAGTAGGATGGGTTTAACTGGTGATATGCAACTGTTTGCAACTGATGCAAAATTAGAGTGTGTAATGCAGAGCCAAGCAGATGTTGTGGTACAGGAGGACTTAAATAGATTGTATGAGTGGGTAACAGTATGGAACTATCATTCAGTGTTGTAAAGTGTCAAGGGTTGAAATTTGATAAGTAACAATGGGATGCAAATTATACACTTGGTGGGGAAACTTTAAAAAGGAGGTAGAGGAGATAAGAGATCTAGGAGTGGTGGGGGACAAGGACCTGAAATTCAGGGGTCGCATTGCACAAGTTGTGAATTCATCACGTCAGATAATGGCAATGATACAGAAGACCTTGACAATCACCAGACACTCTTTACCTGGCTCAGATTTGACAGAAGAGGACTTTGCTCCCAGATCTGTTTTTCTAGCATGTCCCATACATTCTCAATGGGGTTCAGATCTGGGCTTTGTGGTTGCCAGGGAAGATGATGGAAGTTGCTGTCATGCTCACTGAACCACTGCTGAACAATTCTTATGTGATGGACAGTAGCCTTATCATCCATGAAACAACTGCACCTGCTGGATAAAAAGTCAACATTGCAGAATAGACTTGATTGGCAACAATGTTCAGATATTTCTTAGAGGACCCTGACCTTCTAACAATATCAGGGGAACCATTCTGTAACAACTGAACATGCCCCCCCACACCATTTACATCACTTCCAGAACCTTAAATTGTGTTTGCAGATAAGCTGGATTCATTGCTTTATGAGGCTCAAGCCAAACTCTTTACCTACTATGAGTGCACAACAAGGTGTACTGTGACTCACCTGACCATGACTTTTTTCTCAGTCTTCCAGTTCCAGTCACAGTGTTCCTGACACTGTGGACCAACAGTAGATGAACTTTCTGGTTCTTTGCAGAAATCAGTGGTTTCCATAAAGGTATGCAACTGCCAATACTGATCTTCTTCTTTGCCAGCCTGGTGGTTGGCTGAGTGGTTAGCATATCCACTCTCCAGCCAAGAGGCTGCAGGTTCAAATCCTGCTACGGGCATTGATGTTTGTGAGTGTCCTACTAACCGTATGTACTGCTGTAACCTGTGATCTGGCACAGTATGACCTTTGATGTCTTTGCACAATAAAAAATCAAAAATACCTAACTGATCTTCAATTCCCTGCACATAGTTTGGTGAGATATGGATTGGGAGCAGCCTTTATTAAATGCTTCGGTCAGTTGCTGCACACAGGAAGTTCTTTTGACTGCACAAGCCCTCTCAGATGATGATGATCTCTTTCTTGACAGACTGTTTTAGGACCACAGTTATGCCTCTTAGACAAGCAATGTGGGTTATTTTTCCACTGATTATACACACAGGAGATCTCATCTTTTGCGAAACCAGTCAGATCCGCTGTTTTCAAAATTGTGGCTCCAGCCAGATAGTCACCCACAATAAGCCCTTTATCGAACTCTGGAATGTCCTTTATTTTTCCCATTGTGATCAACACTATTGGTGATTACTGACCAGCAGCATTCTTAAATAGTTGCCTAGAACATGTGGTGACACACACAACCAAATATTTTACATATATGCTACGTACGTGATATTTACATACAGGCCATACATGTATTACTATTATGTTCTGTGTGCACTTTTATAACATATTATATATATATATATATATAATCAGCCCCCTCACACACACATATGGTTCAAAACCTGTAGCACATCAATGTTGTGTCGAAGAGGCCAAGGATAATGTAGGAATCTGTTGGAGGCTGCAGTCTAAAGAAGACATTATGAGAAATGCTGTTTCAAAGGATATATGTGGATAATAATTGAATGCTGACCAGTGTACTAATATCTGATGGAGTCTTAGCAAAAAGTGGAGGAATGATGGTGACCAGTTGAGCAAATGATAATATTGCCCATGAAACTGATTGAAGAGGCTTTAGGAAAAAATGTGGTGACTGTGAGAAAGTAATTAGAATGAATCTATGTAGAGAAGAGTTACCAATTAATTGGATTTCCCTCTTCTGGATACCATCGATTACTTTTAAGCAAATGCATGAACAGTGTTCCAATGTCAGACAGATTTGTGATGTATACGGTGTTAGCAGTTTATAGGTGAAAAATAGTAACTGAGCAGAAAAGAATACCTAATTTATTGAAGACTGAAGATATTCTATATGTCATTTATAAAGAACTAAATGGCTACCTGATAAATGCTCAAGAACAGTGGTTAGTGTATCTACTCTCCAGCCAGAAGGCTGCGGCTTCAAATCTCACCATGGGCATGGATGTTTGTGATTGCCTGTGAAATACTAGTGGTGGGCAGTAGATGATGATGATAGTTGCGATTCATTGTAGTTGGATTGTGAATGGTGGAGACGGAGAGTTGTAGAGTAGGTGCCCTCCCTTGATGAGTCTTTGGACTACTTGGAGGTGTCACGTAATAATAATAACTGTGTGAATTTCTCTGAACATTTTTCTGGCTTGTATCCAAAGGTGGGTAGCAATTAGGAGATCTGCTATGGATTAAAGGTGGTAGAATCTCCATATTGTTAGTCAGTAATTCCTTTTGCATGATTTTTGAGAGAACCGAAGTGTGTTCAATGGAACAATATTTTAATGGCTGACTTTATCAGCTTTTTTATTGGAAAGATTGAAAATATGATAATATAGGATAGGTATTTATTCCATGGCACAAAATTCAAAATGCACAACTCTCTAGTTTTGTCTCAGGATCAGCAGGATTATTGGTGTCCAGGCTATTCAGAATTCTTTTGCTTTCTTGCTGACAAACATTAGCACTTCCTACTTTTTGGGAGGAAATTTGCACTAGTCATCTGTGCAGTAGTTGGAGTATGAGAATGATGCCATTATATTATCATCTCGGTGTGTGATGATGATGGAAGCACAGAAGATGCTCTCACTGGCTCTGGCAAATGACTAAAAGGTGCTACTACCATTTAAATAAGAGGTGGCATGTTCTTGCATTAAGCTCTTTAAGAATCACATTTGGATCTGTTGATTATTTTTTATTTTATTTATTTATCCCATTCCATATTCCCTTTTCATGTTAGGCTCAATGGTCTGTCACAGCCAAGTAATAACTTGGTTTCTTAGAAATCTGCTTAATACTTGTGATAGGACAGTTAATCCTATCTGCAAATTGCATGCACGTTCTAGCTGGTTTGCCTGTTTTGTAGGGTGAAAAACACACCCAAGTTTCCAGGAGAAAAACCTGGAAACTTGGGTTTCTAGAAAGAAATGTAATTCATCCTAGAATTCAGTTCACTCTAGAGGAGGACAACAATGACCAACTAGCCTTTCTAGATTTATTGACTCTTTGTTAGCTTGATGGTAGTTTGCATTTCTCAATTTTTCAAAGAGATGGTGTGAAGTAGAATAGATATACTGATCATTATATCCATTCTACTTCACACCATCTTAATAAATTTAGTTTAATCCTTTATCCAAGTGTGAGCAAACAAAGTTTGCACCTGATAGTATCTTCAGGACTGGGGTAAGGTGGTACAACACCAGGGCAACTCCTTGCAAAGGTGGAGCAAGCTACCAACACTCCTGTCTCAGTATCTCCTATAATGCAAAACACATCTCCTTGCGGATATGTCTAATGTTATGCATTAAGGGAAGGGCCACTACCCAGACTAGTTTCGACCTTTATTGAGGTCTCTTCAGTGGGAGCCAGGCCCAAGCTGAGATACCAGGCAGAAGCATTTGTAGGTCATCTTTCCCTATAGGAGTTGCCAAATGGTGTGCCACCCTTTTTTAATAAATTACTCTGGATTTAGAGAAAGATGTTGAAAGTTTATTTTTCACTTCAGGCTCCCACTGAAGAGACCTCAATAAAGGTCGAAACTAGTCTGGGTAGTGGCCCTTCCCTTAATGCATGACATTAGACATATCCGCAAGGAGATGTGTTTTGCATTATAGGAGATACTGAGACAGGAGTGTTGGTATCTTGCTCCACCTTTGCAACGAGTTGCCCTGGTGTTGTACCACCTTACCCCAGTCCTGAAGATACTTTCAGGCGCAAACTTTGTTTGCTCACACTTGGATAAAGGATTAAACTAAATTTATTATACTCTAACCAAGTGAAAAATAAACTTTCAACTTCACACCATCTTCCAAGTCAAAAAGTCTGAAATATTAATACCTTACTACACCATGCTTATACTTTGTTCTACAGAGGACCTTTTATGCCAAAAATTGAATTATATCAAATCTGCCTTTCTAAAAAATTGGTTTCAATGGGTCCTTTATCAACAAAACATTTAACAGTTTTAGGCTTCTGGTCTCTATGTCTGAGGAGGAAATCTCTTGGATTCCTCTTCCTTTTTGTTTAAAGGAATATCTGAATGCATCACAGAAGTTCTGAGGCCTCTCAACATTGTGGTGTCCTTTCATCCTGACAGAAAGGGTTCAACATTTCTTTCTTCACCTAAGACAATCTTCCTCCACTCAACTTTCCAGGTGTCTGTTAAATCTCATGCACCTGTGACTTGTCATACTTCAGACACTCAGGTAGATCTACTGCTGTCTGAGGAGCATAAATGTTATATCCTGCATCATGAACTTGAGCAATCTGGTGTAGCTGAATATGCCATCTTTACTAAATATGGAATACTTTGGAAGAAAACCAAGCTCTTACATAAGAGTAAATTCCTTATGGTATATGGAGAAAGTATGTAGAAGAAAATATGTAGCTGAACATACCATCTTTACTAAATATGGAATACTTTGGAAGAAAGCTGCAAGACCATTTTACATTCTCCAGATTTAATGACTTTCAGTTATCCCCTCTATGAGAAATATTATTGTATCAATCTTCTTCTAATTCCTAATTTATTATTTTCTTATATATGTATATGTGTGAGTGTGTACAATTTTTAATTAATTAATTAGGAATTTTATTGACCAGTTGTCTTAATACCATGGTGGCACTTTTTAAAATGCTTATGTTATTTGTATTTTAATTGTGTTCCATTGCGCCTGAAGATGCTTTAGATACTACTGAAAAAATTTTACATCATTAAAATAGTTTTCACATAAAGGTTTTTTTTCCCCTCTCATTTTAAACAGCAGAACAGGTGTTGTGACCAGCTTAAGAGGCAGCAGATGTGAAATGGTAATATATGTGTGTGTGTGTGTGAGAGAGAGAGAGAAGAATGGAAGCAATATCAGATCGTGTATCCAAAGTCAGAAGGCTATCAGGTAGGAGTTAGATGGATGAGTAATATCATTAAGCAGGAGTTTCAAAAAAGAAAACATGGTGAGTATAAAAGTAGCAAGGTGAACAGCAAGCTCACAAGCAATACAAGGCACGGGCAAGAAAGGTGACACGCATAGTAAGGAAGGTAAAGAAAAATTATAAAAAGAAATATTACTAAGTAGAACAAATGAAATCCCAATGAATTCTTTCACTAATTGGTGAGTAAAAGGAATAACATCTGTGGAAGGTTAATGATGTTGAGTGCTGATGGTTAGGAGGTGACAGAAGCAAACAAATTTGTTGAGAAACCACCATGCAAGGGTCTGTCATCTGGTGAAGATAGGAACTGATGTGGAATAAAGGTTGATCAACTTGGAAGTACTTTGGTATAGCAGAATCTCAATGCAGATATCAGCCTGTGTATTACAAATGTGCATATGAATTGGCATTCCCTCTGACTAGGCTGTTTAACTTAAACATCAACACTGATAAAGTCCCAAGGGAGTGAAGAAAGGAGAAATAATTCCATTGCATAAAAAGAGGCTCCAAGACTGGTAGCAAATTATAGGCCAATCACTATATCAGGAATGAATTATAGACCAATCAGTATCTCAGGAATGATGCTAAAAATACTGGAAATGCTTGCCAAAGACACAGATTCAATAATGGGTGAATAAGATACTCTGTTGTAGACAGCATGGTTTTATGAAGGGTAAGTCATGCTCTGGCAGTTTACTTCCTTTTTTTAAGGAGCTACATTTGAGTTGGATAAAGAGAATAGGTAACGAAATCACATATTCCCTACCCTCTATACCCTCCATGATGATGATAATGCTAGATTTTTCAGGTGTGTTTGACAGTATATAATGAAACTGTTATCACATAAATTACAGCAAATTGGAATAGATATGAAGCTAGCAATATGGATATAAGGGGACTGATGGACAAATACCAAAGAGTAGTATGTGGATGAGGAGAATCCAAGAGAAGGCAGTGGCTAGTGGTGTGGTGCAGGGTTCTGTACTCAAGATACTGCTATTTATTTTGTCCATCAATGATACAGGAAATATTCAGTTAGTTAGTTACTAATGCAAAATTAGATGATGTAATTACTGATCAAGGCAATATGGAAAACGAATGATTTAAATAGACTGACTGTATATGCAAAAGATGGTGTGTGTACTAGTTTAATGTGGAAAAGTATAAAGTTATGCATTTTGAAACAAATAGTTATAGGAATCTCATGAATTAATAATAATAAAATATGTCATCACTGATAAATCTCAACCAAAAACAACATACCAAATGGAAAACATTCTGTACACGTTCTGTCCAGGACAGGATTTTACAGATGTCTATTTACATGGGATTCGAATCACAGGAAACATTGGCTTTTGCCAACTGGTTAAGCAGATTTAATTATTACCAGTATAAATTCACAGCCATGAATGTAAATAAACATAATAGAAACTTTTGAAAGCACAATCAAATTGCATGATATTATTTTTTAAACAAAAGTTTTGAGTAATAATTTTGTCATTATGTATTTACACCATGCTAAATAGTGAATGTGTAGACACTGCATAGTTAACTTAAGAAAGAATTCTACAGTAAAATATCTTAGAAGTTTCATGTCGAATTTTATAATATTAGGTAAAATTTTGGGGTACTAGAAAGAACTGCACTTCTACATTGCATTAGCTGAATTTTTTTATGGATGCAAATTGAATTTATTATTTTTTATTTTATTTTATTTATTTATTTTTATTATTTTTTGTCAGATATTTGAATGGGATGGTACAGTTCTTCTCTACTGGCATGCCTTTTCAAGAAATGCTAATTTAGAAGGTAAGTTTTCTCTCTATTACGAGTAAGACATCATAAATAGTGAACAGTAATAATAACAGAGAGCCTCCGTAGTTCAGTTGGTATAGACAAAGCCCTTTGGTTGGAAAGATGGGTTCGGTTCCTTTCCACGACATGAGGAACCTTTATCTTGTCTTTTTCGACTAAGGGTGAGTTAGCCATTCTCATACGGAGGTAGAGGGTTTTTTCACCTGAAAACTCTGGTTTTTCGTCCCTCAGAACAGGCAAACTGGTCCCGTGAACACACACACACACACATGGATCTACAGTCATGAATACTTACAACAACAATGTGGAAGAGATAGGTTTCTCATCACATTCTCCTTACGCCTGTAATCAACCATGAGTCACATCATGGTAGTCAACCTCCTGGATGGAAACAACATATGATGTTAATAATGATGAATAATAAGAGAAATAAATTCAGAGAGTTAATTTCTATTTATTGATTTCTCAGATCCATAACACAATAGATACGACTTAATGTGATTACATCTGCTTTATGAAATTTGATAACAGTAAACAGATTACAAAATGAGATGAAGTCATTATTGCCAATTGTTATTACCCAATTAAAATTTTTCCTTATCATTTTAATCATTTTACTTCTATAGCATACATAAATACACATATTGAATTAGCATATTTATCTACCCAGGTGGCTTGAATTCTTGCAAAACATTATCTGAAGCATTGCAAATTTATATATGGCAAAACATGCAAGCAATTATTATCATATTTTTTTTAATGAAAGTCATTATGATGACAATGCCATTACTTTAAACTGAGGTTTAGCTATCATAGGATTTTTTATTTTCCACTGCTAAAAATGTACAATGATCATCAGCCATTATATGAATACCAAATGGGCATAGTCATCATATTTTTAAAAAAATAAGTGATACTGCATAATGCTATAATATTATTGCAGTTATGACTATAATTATATAATTATTATTATTATTTATATAAAATAAAATGTTGATATTGTAATGCAGAGGAAATTATGCCTCTTATCCAATATTTGTTTTTGGAATTTCATATTTGATTATACCAGGCAGCTGATAAAAATCAGTAAAACTTGCTATAGTAATTACATATAATATATCTTATTATAAATAACTATATTTATAATAAAATATAGTTATTTTATTATAAATTAAATAATATACAGTAGAGAGGAAAAGAGCTCAATTTAGTTCATCAGGATGATTAAAATACATGTATAAAAACGTCATTGCCTAAGAAAAGTCTCATTGACTGATAAAATTGAATTTCATATTGAAAAAAATAACATGTAAGAAAGATTTAAGCGAATAAAAGTTGAGTAGCTCTCAGATGTGAACTGTAGACTAAAATATACAAAGATTATTGAAGAAAAATGAAAGAGTTTGAGAAAACAGGAACCCAACCTTGGAGATTCATTGGCAAGCCTTGAAGAAAACCCTGATTGATTCAGCCAGAGAGGCATGTGGTGAGGTTGTCTGCAAGAATAGAAAAATCAGAACCCCATGGTGGACACAGGAAGTTAAAGAGGCAGTGAAGGAAAAGAAAAAAGCATACAAAAAGTTCTTGGTAAATAAGTCTGCTTTTGCTCATAGAAAAAACAGAGACAAATGTAAGAAAGCTAAACACTGTGTAAAACTGGCTAAACAAAAGTCATGGGAGGACTTTGGCAAGAACATAGAAAATAAATATCAAGAAGGTGGCAAAATATTCTGGAGGTTGTTGAAGAAGCTTAGAAATGGAGGAAAGAGTGCTTTAAAAGGACTTAGAGATGATAAAGGTGACATGAAAACAGGAGAAAAAGCTATCTTGGAAGTACGGAGTAATTACTTCGAAAAATTGTTAAATGAAACCAGCAGTGATAGCACAGTTGTAAAAAACACTCAACAGACATACAGTCAGGAATTCATATCCATACTTGAAGTATAAAAAGCTATCAAAGGCTTGAAATGTGGAAAGGCAGCAGGAGTAGATGATATTCGACCAGAAATGCTGAAGTATGGCGGCATAAAAGTCTTACAGTGGCTGGACTGCATAGTTCAGAAGTCCTGGACAGAGGGACAAATTCCTGATGATTGGAGTAGAGCTCTCATAGTACCCATATATAAAAAGGGAAATAAAACTGAATGTGAGAATTACAGAGGTATTTCCCTACTGAGTGTTCCTGGCAAGATCTATGCAAGTATACTTGAGAAACGGTTGAGAAGAATTGTGGAAGAAAAGCTGGGTGAAGAACAAGCTGGATTCAGGCCAAACAGAGGCTGTTAGGATCAGATTTTCACTTTACGACAAATAGTTGAAAAATCATGGGAATATAACAGAGATCTGTATTTAAGTTTTGTCAATGTGGAAAAGGCATATGACAAGGTGCCAAGAGAGAGAAGCTTTTCAATATGCTACAGTTATATGGTGTCAATGGGACATTATATCAAGCAATACTAGTCTTTATTTGAGTTGTAAGTCAGCAGTTAGAATGGGAGGAAGTATAGGAAGATTGTTTAATGTTAAATCTGGTGTTAGACAAGGATGTACATTTTCTCCTCTGTTATTCATTATCTATATGGATCACATTATGAAGGAAAGTAGTATTAAACCAGATATCAAAATTGGAGATGTTAATGTCAGCTCTTTGCTTTATGCAGATGATGTTATACTTCTAAATAAATCCGCTACAAGTCTGCAAGATTCCCTGACTAAATTGAATAACTGTTGTAATAGATATGGTATGAAGGTCAGCAATAAAAAGACAATGAAAATAGGCAGAATCATTGAAAATGTCAACTGTGTTGTGAATGGAGAACCTGTGGAACAAGTAAAACATTTCAGCTACTTAGGCATGATTTTTAGTGAAGATGGTAAATTAAATATGGAAATAGACAATAGAATCAACAAAGCTGGTATGGTAGGAAGTCAATTGAATAAATTCATATGGAATAAGAAAGAAATTAGTCGGAACACTAAATTAGCTGTATACAAGACAGTGTTCAAACCAGTTTTAACTTATGGATCTGAGAGCTGGGTCAGAAGTAAACCACTTGACCAAAGACTAGAGACTGCAGATATGAGAGTCCTGAGAAAGATTAGAGGCATGAAAAGATGGCATTAATGTCAATATCATATTAAAAACGAGGATATTAGGAAAGAACTTGACATTGCTCAGCATTTAGGAATGCATTAGCAGAGCTAATCTCAGGTGGTATGGTCACTTAAACAGAATGGGGGAGGAAAGATTAGCAAAACAAGTGTTCTCTGCCAGGTTGGCAGGAAAACGACCCAGAGGAAGACCAAGATATAGGTGGATTGATACGGTACAAAGTGCCTTAGACGATAGAAATATAAGATCTGATGATGTTGGAGTCTTGACAAGTAACAGACTAATTTGGAGGAAAATTGTTGATAGGAAGTTAGTAATGATGTAAATTTTTCATGTAGTACTATCATATCCTGTACACTCCTTGAGGATACATAGCAGGAATTTGATGATGTATAAAGACTTTATTTATTCATAAAACTCATCCATATTTGAGGAGAAAAATTATTATTCAAGTTAATTTTGTTAACTAACTGCTTTCAGAACCTAAATTCATCCATAGAAAATAGGAATAGATACAACTCAAGCAGCATAGACTTCTGTTTGTCATTTGTAGTTTTTAGCCTTCTGTTACATAAATCAAGGAAGAAAGCAAGTGAATTGCAAAGCACAGCAACTTCACAATGTGTATATTTTATTCATATTTGTCATCAGCTGCTTATAGGATGAACTGAAATGATAATGTTATTGGCTGCTACAGTATACATTTTTCGGTTAAATTGGACAATGAATCTTGTCTTCTGGTGTTCATCTTTGCTCATCAATTCAAAAAATTTGCTGTTAGCCTATGATGATGTTAATGTGTAGAATCACAATCCATTAAATATAATACTGATATCAAATATTTGGTTTTAAGAAGACTAGTATTAGCATTCATGATGCTGCTGCTGTACTTGTTCCAAATAGGTGTGAGGATATTTTTCTTATCTGTTCTAATCTACTTTGGTCTGATTATTCTAGAAGTGAACTTAAAATGTCTATACATTTAATCAGTTATGAGTAACACACACACACATATATATATATATATTAGTCAGTTGTGACTTTATCAGGTTATTTAACTGTTGATAAATAAATCAGCAGTAATATATAATAAATCCTCTGATCTCTATCCATTCTCCAAAAAGAATAGGCCACACCCTTTTAGTCCTAACATTTTTGGGAATTGGTAGATTGCTGTTCTCTCTGTTATAATGATTTAGAACAGATAAAAACATGATTAAAGAAAAACTGAAGTTTATAGCTTAAAAGCTACATTTCTGTTGTGTAACACCGTTGTTATCAGAGCAACATGTACAACAAAAATGAGCCATTTAGGTTAATCATATTTAAATTGGAAAGTGGTATCTCTGTTTCTAATTTTAAAAAATAAAAAATAAAATTATTTTTTACAGCAGAAATGTATTTTTGAACAACTATTTTTTAAATGTTCATCTTACAGCTGACTATTTCCCAAATGCAAGAAATGACATGGAATCAGTCTTGTTTAAGACTGATTCCATGTCATTAAGACTATTTGTTTGATATGGAAAATCTTCACAGAGCCCCTTGAATAACATCCATCTATCGGTTCATTGGACATCCAATGAACTGATGCCATATGGTCACTCACATGCTTGGTGATATGCTACACCAGTCCTTGCCATGTGGTTCTGTTTTATGCTTTTCTGGAGGCTTCAACTCTCTGAAGATTAGTCACTTCACACACCACCTATCCATCTCATTCAGAGGAAGGTCTATCCCTTCCTCTTTTACCAGGAACTTTCCTTCTATTACTGTTCTGAGAAGACCTTCCATCCTTTCAGCATGTCCAAAGTATTTTAACTATCTTCTATCAGTATCCTTAAAGAGCCTTAACATTCTACTGAACCTTTCTAAAACCCATCCTTTTGTCTGTCTTGATATATATTCTGAAACTCACTACATCTCACAAGCAGCTATCCTTTTCTTATCTGACTTCTTTAGGTTCCAAATCTCACATCCATAAATTGCTGTTGGAAGAATACCTGCATTCAAAATCCTAAATTTTGTTCCTGTGGAGATAGATCCATCCTTCCAGATTTTAGAGGTCTCTGATGGTTGTTTTAGCCATTCCTAATCTTCTTCTGATGTCTTCTGAACAGCAATTCTTCACGTTAATAATGGATCCCGGGTACTCGAACTTGCTGACTTCCTCAATTCTTTCTCCATTAAGGTACACTTGTTTCTCAGGAGCTTCCCTGTCTGTATTTCCTTTGAGAACCATAATCTTTGTCTTGCTAGGATTGAGCTGAAGTTCTCTGTTATTACTGATCTCGTTAACTTTGTCAAGAATTTATCCTAGTTCTTTCTTGTCATTACAGAGGAGTATGGTGGTATCATCAGCATACCTCAGATTACTGATCAATCTGCAACCTATCCTAATTCCTGTCTTGAGCTCATCCAATGCTTCATGCATGATGTCCTCAGCATAGATACTAAACAGGTGAGGAGAAAGTAAACATCCTTACCTAACTCCCTTTCAAGCTGAAGCCAATCAGTTAATCAAACACCTGTTTTACTATGGCTTTTTACTCCCTGTATAAGTTAGCTATCAACCTGATAGTGTGTTGAGGAAAACCCATTCTTTTCATTACATCATTATAAGGACTCTAAATTCTTTATACTTTCCTATGATCTGTCTGAGGCAAAGGTTCTGATCTCTGGTTGATCTTGTTCCTCAGACATCTCTGCCTCAACTTTGGCCTCAATCCTATCTGAAATGATCTTCAATAAAATCTTGCTTACATGAAATATTAAACTTATAGTTCTTGCAATCCTTCATATCTCCCTTCTTATGTAGTGGTATGTAAACTGGCTTCTTCTAGTTTCTAGGCCATGATCCTGTTTTCCATATCCTTATCACTCTTATCCCTCCATCTCCCTGTGGTCTTAATTAACTCGGTTGGGATTTCATCTGCACCTTGGCCTTATTGTTATTAAACTTCTTAACTACTCTTTCAACTTCGTTCCTAAGTGGAGGAGGTTCCAAATCGAAATTTTCTTAGCAAGAGGGCTTCTCAAACAAAATTTTTATCCATTCTGTTGTACAGTTCCTCACAGTATTCCTTCCTTCTGTTTTTGATTTCCAATTCTTCTGTTAGTAGTGCTCCATTCCTGTCTTTGATGACATTCAATTTGGGCTTAAACTTGTGCTTTAGGTCATGAACTAAATGAAACATCCTTTTATAATTGTGCCTCCTCATCTGGAACTCTATCTCTTCACATTTATTAGTATAAACCTTTTCCTTGTTTTTCGAAACACCTTCTTTCAATTTAGTTCCCATGTTGAATCTGATATCCATGGGTCTCTTGGTCTTCTTATTGGGCTGAGATACTTCTTGGCTGTATCCTGTATTATATCATTTCTCGTGAGTTCTTTTCACTAGTCTTCAAAAAATCATCCAACCAAGTTGATGTTGAATAACATTGAAAATTTAAATTAAATGCAATGAAGCATCATATCATGCCATTTAACATGGTAATTAGTGTTAATACTGTGGTCACCCAATCTGCACATATCACATCATCATCATCATCAAATTCCTGCCATGTACCCTCAAGGGGTGTACAGGATATGACAGTACTGCATGAAAAAATTACATCTTTACTAACTTCCTATCTACAATTTTCCTTTTACCTCCAAATCACTCTGTTACTTGTCAAGACTCCAACATTATCAGATCTTATATTTCTATCGTCTAAGGCACTTTGTACCGTATCAATCCACCTATATCCTGGTCTTCCTCTGGGTGGTTTTCCTGCCAACCTGGCAGAGAACACTTGTTTTGCTAATCTTTCCTCTCCCATTCTATTTAAGTGACCATACCACCTGAGATTAGCTCTGCTAACGCATTCCTGGATGCTGACAATATCAAGTTCTTTCCTAATATCCTCATTTTTAATATGATATTGCCATTGATGCCATCTGTTCACGCCTCTAATCTTTCTCAGGACTCTCATATCTGCGGTCTCTAGTCTTTGGTCAAGTGTTTTACTTCTGACCCAGCTCTCAGATCCATAAGTTAAAACTGGTTTGAACACTGTCTTGTATACAGCTAATTTAGTGTTCCGACTAATTTCTTTCTTATTCCATATGAATTTATTCAATTGACTTCCTACCATACCAGCTTTGCTGATTCTGTTGTCTATTTCTATATTTAATTTACCATCTTCAGTAAAAATCGTGCCTAAGTAGTTGAAATATTTTACTTGTTCCACAGGTTCTCCATTCACAACACAGTTGACACTTTCAATGATTCTGCCTATTTTCATTGTCTTTGTCTTTTTATAGCTGACCTTCATACCATATCTATTACAACAGCTATTCAATTTAGTCAGAGAATCTTGCAGACTTGTAGCGAATTTATTTAGAAGTATAACATCATCTGCATAAAGCAGAGAGCTGACATTAACATCTCCAATTTTGATATCAGGTTTAATACCACATTCCTTCATAATGTGATCCATATAGATAATGAATAACAGAGGGGATAATGTACATCCTTGTCTCACACCAGATTTAACATTAAACCATCTTCCTGTACTTCCTTCAATTCTAACTGCTGACTTACAACTGAAATAAAGACTAAGTATTGCTTGATATAATGCCCCATTGACACCATATAACTGCAGTGTATTGAATAGCTTCTCTCTTGGCACCTTGTCATATGCCTTTTCCAAATCGACAAAACTTAAATACAGATCTTTGTTATATTCCCATGCTTTCTCGACTATTTGTCGTAAAGTGAAGATCTGATCCTGACAGCCTCTATTTGGCCTGAATCCAGCTTGTTCTTCACCAAGCTTTTCTTCCACAATTCTTCTCAACCGTTTCTCAAGTATACTTGCATAGATCTTGCCAGGAACACTCAGTAGGGAAATACCTCTGTAATTCTCACATTCAGTTTTATTTCCCTTTTTATATATGGGTACTATGAGAGCTCTACTCCAATCATCGGGAATTCGTCCCTCTGTCCAGGCTTTCTGAACTATGAAGTGCAGCCACTGTAAGACTCTTATACCACCATACTTCAGCATTTCTGGTCGAATATCATCTACTCCTGCTGCCTTTCCACATTTCAAGCCTTTGATGGCTTTTCTACTTCAAGTATGAATATGTATTCCTGACTGCATGCCTGGTCAGTGTTTTTTACCACTGTGCTATCATCACTGCTTGTTTCATTTAGCAGTTTTTCAAAGTAATTACTCCATACTTTAAGGATATCTTTTTCTCCCATTTTCATGTCACCTTTATCATCTCTAACTCCTTTTACAGCACTCTTTCCACCATTGCTAAGCTTCTTCAACAACCTCCAGAATATTTTGCCACCTTCTTGATATTTATTTTCTATATTCTTGCCAAACTCCTCCCATGACTTTTGTTTAGCTAGTTTTACACAGTGCTTAGCATTCTTGCATTTGTCTCTATATTCTCTAAGAGCACAAGCTGACTTATTTGACAGAAACGTTTGATATGCTTTCTTCTTTTCCTTCACTGCCTCTTTAACTTCCTGTGTCCACCAGGGAGTTCTGATTTTTTTATCCTTGCAGACAGCCTCATCACATGCCTCTCTGGCTGAATCAATCAATGTTTTCTTCAGAGTTTGCCACTGAATCTCCAAGGTTTGATTCTTATTCTCAAACTCTTTCATTTTCTTTTCAAAAATCTTTCTGTATTTTAGTCTACAGTTCACATCTGAGAGCTGCTCAACTTTTATTCGCTTTAAAACTTTCTTACATGTTATTCTTTTCAATATGAAATTCAATTTTATCCTGCTCAAGACTAAATAGTGATCACTTCCAATTTCAAACCCTCTATACACTCTGGTGTCCTGCACCAGGGAGAAAACATCACTATCAACAATAACATAGTCAAATAGACTTTTCTTATTCCTAGCCCTTTCTCTCCATGTGAATTTGTGCCCATTTTTATGTTAGAACATGGTGTTAGTAATAACCAGTCCATGTCCTGAGCAGAAATCCAACAGATATTTGCCATTATTATTAGCTTTGCTCTTTTCTCCAAATTTTCCCAAAATATTTTTGTATGTCTCACAATCATTTCCTACTCTGCTATTTAGATCCCCAACAAGGACCAACTTTTCCTTTTTCATTGTGTCAGTTGCTTTTTCTAAAGCCTCAAAAAACTCCTCCACTTCTACCTTAGTAGAACCTTCTGTGGGACCATAGGCACAAATAAGTCTCATTGTCCAGTTCCCCATTCTCATATTTGCCCACATTACTCTACTTGAGACTGACTGCCATTCAAGAAGATTAGCCTCGTATTTTGTGTTGAATACTATGGCTACTCCTTCTTTTCCTTGATTGTCATTGCCTGAATATAACATTTTGTATTTATTGCTCAGAAAGATCTCACCAGTTTTGGTCTTTTTTGTTTCAGTCACCCCTATTATGTCGATCTGGTACTTATCTAATTCCTCAGCTAGCTCCATTTCTTTGCCATTCAGGCTTCTTACGTTGATAGTACCGATCTTTAACTCTGGTGATGTCGAGTTGGGGTTTGTTTTCAGATTTGTTCCAGTAGCTGACTTTTCGCTGTTCGCCCTGGTTCCCTGGCGAAAACAACAGGGGCCTTGTTTAAACGGGCGACGCCCCAGCCGGCATGAAATTTTGTCATGTTGTACCATCATTTTTTATTTTGGTTTAACCAATAAGAATACAATTTGGTCGGCTAAATCCCAAATTGCCAGCCCATCCTCGTTCATTCAGTATCCAAGTAGATACCCAACAGGGTGCACCACGAGAAGGTGAGGATTGGACATTAGGTCAGAAGCCCTGGTCAGTTCTCCGCATTCCTTTAAAGGCTATGTGGAAGTCTCCTCTCAGTTATACAGCTTTGATGTTGGCAGAAACAGATGTGCTTTATATGTTCTTCAAACCTAACTTCAGCAGAATAACTAGTCTGACCAGTAGTTAAGGCCACTTGGAAAAGGAATGTAGTATACAAAAGTCAAGATGCCAGGAATGCACCTTGACTTTTGTAGAAGGTAAAAAGAGAGTTTTTGAACTGGAGAGAAGAAAGTAGAACAGCGGAATTTTTGTGGGATATGATCAACTTTTTCAGAAACATCTTTGATGTAAGGAACAATTATCCAATTCTGGTTTGTTTGTTTTTTAATCAGAGGGTTTGTATGTAACCATATTCATGAAAACAACATGCTCAATGGAGAAGCATTTAATTACAAAATTTCAGCATTTTCTGGTTCTAAGGTACATTTTTGCTAATGGATCTTGTTGATAAGCTTAATCCAAGAAGATCATGTGAAGGAAATTTTCAAGATTTGTGAATAGTCTGACTCCTTTGAGTCAGACTATTCACAAATCTGTACCCAAATACATTACTGAGAAAATGTAGTGTTAGATATTTGTTCAATAAACCATATAGAAATTTTGTGCAATAGATGTTTGTTGTTCCACTTATTGATAAAACATGTATGTGAAATATGCCAGATTGCATAACAAAATTACAAGTTGAATAAATGGGTCAAAGCTGTATAACTGAGAGGAGACTTCCACATAGCCTTTAAAGGAATGCGGAGAACTGACCAGGGCTTCTGACCTAATGTCCAATCCTCACCTTCTCGTGGTGCACCCTGTTGGGTATCTACTTGGATACTGAATGAACGAGGATGGGCTGGCAATTTGGGATTTAGCCGACCAAATTGTATTCTTATTGGTTAAACCAAAATAAAAAATGATGGTACAACATGACAAAATTTCATGCCGGCTGGGGCGTCGCCCGGTTAAACAAGGCCCCTGTTGTTTTCGCCAGGGAACCAGGGCGAACAGCGAAAAGTCAGCTACTGGAACAAATCTGAAAATAAACCCCAACTCAACATCACCAGAGTTAAAGATCGGTACTATCAACATACGAAGCCTGAATGGCAAAGAAATGGAGCTAGCTGAGGAATTAGATAAGTACCAGATCGGCATAATAGGGGTGACTGAAACGAAAAAGACCAAAACTGGTGAGATCTTTCTGAGCAATAAATACAAAATGTTATATTCTGGCAATGACAATCAAGGAAAAGAAGGGTAGCCATAGTATTCAACACAAAATACGAGGCTAATCTTCTTGAATGGCAGTCAGTCTCAAGTAGAGTAATGTGGACAAATATAGGAATGGGGAACTGGACAATGAGACTTATTTGTGCCTATGGTCCCACAGAAGGTTCTACTAAGGTAGAAGTGGAGGAATTTTTTGAGGCTTTAGAAAAGCAACTGACACAATGAAAAAGGAAAAGTTGGTCCTTGTTGGGGATCTAAATAGCAGAGTAGGAAATGATTGTGAGACATACAAAAATAATTTGGGAAAATTTGGAGAAAAGAGCAAAGCTAATAATAATGCAAATATCTGTTGGATTTCTGCTCAGGACATGGACTGGTTATTACTAACACCATGTTCCAACATAAAAATGTGCACAAATTCACATGGAGAGAAGAGGCTGGGAATAAGAAAATTCTCATTGACTATGTTATTGTTGATAGTGATGTTTTCTCCCTGGTGCAGGACACCAGAGTGTACAGAGGAGTTGATATTTGAAGTGATCACTATTTAGTCTTGAGCAGGATAAAATTGAATATCATATTGAAAAGAATAACATGTACGAAAGTTTTAAAGCGAATAAAAGTTGAGCAGCTCTTAGATGTGAACTGTAGACTAAAATACACAAAGATTATTGAAGAAAAAATGAAAGAGTTTGAGAACAGGAATCAATCCTTGGAGATTCAGTGGAAAACTCTGAAGAAAACATTGATTGATTCTTCCAGAGAGGCATGTGGTGAGGTTGTCTGCAAGGATAAAAAAATCAGAACTCCCTGGTGGACACAGGAAGTTAAAGAGGCAGTGAAGGAAAAGAAGAAAGCATATCAAAAGTTCCTGGCAAATAAGTCAGCTTGTGCTCTTAGAGAATATAGAGACAAATGCAAGAATGCTAAACGCTGTGTAAAACTAGCTAAACAAAAGTCATGGGAGAACTTTGGCAGGAATATAGAAAATAAATATCAACAAGGTGACAAAATATTCTGGAGGTTGTTGAAGAAGCTTAGGAATGGAGGAAAGAGTGCTGTAAAAGGAGTTAGAGATGATAAAGGTGACATTAAAACTAGAGAAAAAGATATCCTTGAAGTATGGAGTAATTACTTTGAAAAACTGCTAAATGAAACAAGCAGTGATGACAGCACAGTGGTAAAAATCACTGACCAGGCATGCAGGCAGGAATACATATCCATACTTGAAGTAGAAAAAGCCATCAAAGGCTTGAAACGTGGAAAGGCAGCTGGAGTAGATGATATTCGACCAGAAATGCTGAAGTATGGTGGTATAAGAGTCTTACAGTGGCTGCACTGCATAGTTCAGAATGCCTGATCAGAGGGACGAATTCCTGATGATTGGAGTAGAGCTCTCATAGTACCCATATATAAAAAGGGAAATAAAACTGAATGTGAGAATTACAGAGGTATTTCCCTACTGAGTGTTCCTGGCAAGATCTATGCAAGTATACTTGAGAAACGGTTGAGAAGAATTGTGGAAGAAATGCTTGGTGAAGAACAAGCTGGATTCAGGCCAAACAGAGGCTGTCAGGATCAGATTTTCACTTTACGACGAATAGTCGAGAAAGCATGGGAATATAATAAAGATCTGTATTTAAGTTTTGTCGATTTGGAAGAGGCATATGATAAGGTGCCAAGAGACAAGCTATTCAATACGCTGCAGTTATATGGTGTCAATGGGACATTATATCAAGCAATACTTAGTCTTTATTTGAGTTGTAAGTCAGCAGTTAGAATTGAAGGAAGTACAGGAAGATGGTTTAATGTTAAATCTGGTGTGAGACAAGGATGTACATTATCCCCTCTGTCATTCATTATTTATATGGATCACATTATGAAGGAAAGTGGTATTAAACATGATATCAAAATTGGAGATGTTAATGTCAGCTCTTTGCTTTATGCGGATGATATTATACTTCTAAATAAATCCGCTACAAGTCTGCAAGATTCTCTATGACTGAATTGAATAGTTGTTGTAATAGATATGGTATGAAGGTCAGCAATAAAAAGACAAAGACAATGAAGATAGGCAGAATCATTGAAAATGTCAACTGTGTTGTGAATGGAGAACTTGTGGAACAAGTAAAATATTTCAGCTACTTAGGCACAATTTTTACTGAAGATGGTAAATTAAATATAGAAATAGACAACATAATCAGCAAAGCTGGTATGGTGGAAAGTCAATTGAATAAATTCATATGGAATAAGAGAGAAATTAGTCGGAACACTAAGTTAACTGTATGCAAGACCGTGTTCAAACCAGTTTTAACTTATGGATCTGAGAGCTGGGTCAGAAGTAAAACACTTGACCAAAGACTAGAGACCGCAGATATGAGAGTCCTGAGAAAGATTAGAGGCATGAAAAGATGGCATCAATGGCAATATCATATAAAATCAAAACGAGGATATTAGGAAAGAACTTGATATTGTCAGCATCCAGGAATGCGTTAGCAGAGCTAATCTCAGGTGGTATGGTCACCTAAACAGAATGGGTGAGGAAAGATTAGCAAAACAAGTGTTCTCTGCCAGGTTGGCAGCAGAAGAAGACCAAGATATAGGTGGATTGATACGGTAGAAAGTGTCTTAGACGATAGAAATATAAGATCTGATAATGTTGGAGTCTTGACAAGTAACAGACTGATTTGGAGGAAAATTGTAGATAGTAAGTTAGTAATGACATAATTTTTTCATGTAGTACTATCATATCCTGTACACCCCTTGTGGGTACATGGCAGGAATTTGATATTGATGAATAATAATAAATAATAATTTAATTATGTCAGGAGACAATTTCTCAAATTTTGAAAGGTATGCTCTAAAGCAATGTTTCTCAACGTTTTTTGGATCATGCCCCACCTCAACGTCTCAAAGATTTTGATGTACCCCCTCTAGCATAATAGTTGGCCAAGTTCTGAAAAAGTATAATATAAATATGTATAAATTTTCTGATTTTTGAAATAAAATATTAGATGTACTCTTTTAAATGATAAGATTGAGCCCCAGTAACTGGAAATATGAATTTTGACAGGTATTTAGCAACTTTTTATGCGTGGGAGGGGGGGGGGGGCACCATTCAACTAACAGCAGGACATAGAGGAATTATACTTTTGTGGATTTTATGCAGTCCATAAATTTGGCTTACTTCTGTGAAAGGTACATAGTTTGGTTACAAATTCCTTAATCCAAGAAGATATGCTTTCTAAATTTTTATTTAGTCTCATGACTAGTGATTTAGTAGGATCCACAGAAAAAAATTAGTGAGTGGTCGAATCACATAAGAGACATTTTTCAGTAGAAATCAGAAAAATTCAAAACACTTATGTATTTTAGCTCCTTGTAAGTTTCTTTGTAGTCAACTTACAAACAGCTAAATACACATTCTGTTAATATGATGATGGTTAGAGATATTGTAATGTTAATATTACAAATTCAATTAAATAATTTGTAATATTAATTTTACTGTTTAATTTGTTCATCAGTGTTATAGGAAATTATTTAACAGAAAATATCCAACTACTTGCTGATGATGCAAAACTGGATAGAGCAATAGTTAATAAAGATGATATAGAGATCTTGAAGTATTTTAAATAAGCTTGAAGTATGGGCTAAAGTTATTGGCTGCAAGTTTAATGTGGAAAAGTGTAATATCGTTCACCCTGGAATGATGGGATTACAAATCGTGTCCTATATTGAGAGAACTGGGTTGCAGGAAATTGATGAAACTAAAGATCTGCGGGTGATTTTAGACAAGGAATTGAAGTTTAGAGGACATATTGCAAAAAGTAGCTAAAATCACACTTTGTATTATCCGATTGCTGAAGAACACACTGACAAACAGAGATAAGAAGATTATTATCCCTATTTATAAGACTTTGAGAAGACTACATGTGGACTTTATTACTACTATGCACAGATCTGGTTGCTTGGGTTCCTTTACAATGAGAATCTGTCAGAGAGGATCCAGAGGTGAATGACTAAGACAGTGTTATGTGTATGAAATGCTTTCAGTGTGAAGATATATTGAAGGTTTGTGGATTACAAAAGTCCAGTTGATGGACAAATAAGAGAGGATATGACAGAAATATATATGCTATTAAGGAGGTTTTACAGGATTGACACAGAGGAAATTTTTCAATACATGACAGGAAGGGAGAGAGCAAGGAAATTGTTCATCCCCAGAAATTGTGTAAGAGTGAGATTAGCAAGGATGCAAAGACTGGTTGTCTGTACTTAGACAGTAGTGAATGAGCTCAAGGAGAGATATCGTTAGTGTAAACCTCTCATGAATCTTGAGACTCCATGGAGATGCTCAAGAAATAATAATAAAAGGAATGAATTTTTAGCTACCTATAATTTTGCCAGTCAACAATATGATTATCATCAAGAGATATTCCTTTCATTATACAGTTGAACCACTCATAGACTACTTTCTATCTATCCTACTAACTCACCATCTATCCATCTTGCTGAACAAAGTTTTAAATAGAATGCTTCTTGGGTAAGGAATCTATATTCTAAATTCATACCTGTCACTATAAGCAATGACTAAAATTAACCTATGTCTTTTTGTTTGTTTTTTATGCAAATCTTGGTGTTACTGTGAGGCTCCACAAACACCTGATTTTTTAATTTTGTGTGTGTGTGTGTGTGTGTGTTTGAAAATCCAGCCTTCCTGCTTTGCGATATGTATGAAAAAATTAACTTTTAATTTTTCCATAGGAAGATCATGGCCAGTCATATATTTAAATGAAGCAGTGGAGAAATGTCTTCAGTATTAAGAAACATCCATATTTTTGCAGCTTTCTTCTGAAAACTATAAACCTAGCATATATTTAGTACCATAATTATATAGTCACATGTGTGTCACAGTAGAAATTATATTTATTTTACAAATATTCCATCTTATGTATCCTGAGACTTCCTCAATTTGAGCAAAGAACAATAGTAAGGAATTTGAATAATAGAACAGTAAAGCACATTGCACCAAATTAGAATCCTCTATACATACAGTTCTACATTTGCTAAGTTAAAAACTATTGGGCTGAATATGATAAATCATCATCAAATTTCTGACATATATCCCCCTCATGAGAAGAGTGTACATAATATTATGATAATTATACATGAAAAAGTTACATTATTACTAACCTCCTGTCAACAGTTTTCCTCCAGATTAATCTGTTATCTGTCAATACTCCAGTATTATGATATGATATATGATATGATTATGATATGATATGATTATGATATGATATGATATGATATGATAATTCATGTACTTCTGTCTTCTAAGGCACTCATCACTGTATCAAATCACTTAAATCTTGGTCTTCCTCTGAGTCTTTTCCCTGCCATAATGGCAAAGGACACTTGTGTTGTTAACCTTCCCTCTCCTATTCTGTTTAAGTGATAATACCTGCCAAGATTAGCTCTACTAACATTCCTGAATGATAGCAATGTCTTTCCTAATATCCTCATTTTTGATAAGCTACTGCCACTGATGCCATCTGTTTATTCCATTAATCTTTCTCAGAACTCTTATATCAGAGTTTTCCAGTGTTTGATGAAGTGTTTTATTTCTAACCCAGCTCTCAGATCCATAAGTTAAAATTGGTTTGAACACTGTCTTGTATACAGCTTATTGTTTTGACTAATTTTCTCTCTTCCATAAAAATTTATTCAGTTGACTCCCTACCATACCAGCTTTACTAATTCTGTTGTCTATTTCCATATTTAGTTTACCATCTTTACTAAATATTCTGCCCAAGTAGCTGAAATATTTTACTCATTCTATAAGTTCGCCATTCAAGATGCAGTTGATGTTTTCAGTGTTTCTGCCTGTTTTCATTGTCTTTTTATTGCTGATTTTCATACCAAATTTATTACAGCAGTTATTTAGTTTAGTCAAGGAATCTTGCAGACTTGTACTGGATTTCTTTAGAAGTATAACATCTCCATAAATTAAAGAGCTGAGATTAACATCTCCAATTTTGATATCAAGTTTAATACCACTTCACTTCATAATGTGATCCATAAATATAACAGTAAATGAATAAGTGTCGATAATGTGCACCCTTGTCTCACACCTGATTTAACATCAAACCATCTTCCTGTATCTCCTTCAATTCTAACTGCTGAATTACAACTCAAATATTGACTGTATTGCTCAATATAATGTCCTATTTACACTGTATGTAGTTGAGAACAGCTTTTCTCTTGACCATGTCATATGCCTTTTCCAGATCTACAAAAGTTAAATTCTTATATTTAAGTTTTGTAAATACTTATATTTCCAAGATTTCTCAACTCTTTGTCCTAAAGTAAAAACTTGATCTGGACAATCTCTTTGGTCTGAACCCAGCTTATTCTTCACCTTTTTATATCACAATTTTTCTTAGCCTTTTCTCAAGTATACTTGCATAAATCTTAACATGAATACCCAGCAGAGAAATTCTTCTGTAATTTCCATATTCAGTTTTATATCCCTGTTTTTAGATGGTACTATGAGAACCGTAGTCTAATTATCTGGAATTTGACTCTCTCACCAGGCCTTCAGGACTATTCATTATAGTCACTGTAAAACTTTTATATGTCCATATTTGAGCATTTCTGATTGAATATCATCTATTCCACCTGCCTTACCACATTTCATGTTTTTGACAGTTTTTTCCACTTCAAGTATTTGATATGTATTCCAGATTGCATGCCACTTTTTGTTTCATTTAGGAACCATTCAAAGTAATTACTCCGTATATCTAGAATATCTTTATCTTCAGTTTTCATGTCAGCTTTATCATCTCTGATTCCTTTTATACTGTTTCCTCCATTTTTAAGATTTTTCAATAGTCTCCAGAATATATTGTCACCTTCTTGATATTTATTTTCTGCGTCCTTGACTTTTTGTTAATTCAGTTTTACTTTCTTAAGTTTTTCTTTGTGTTCTTTTAAGAACACAATCTGACTTACTTGCCAAGAAATTCTAATATGCTATTTTCTTTTACTTCACTGCCTCTTTAACTTCCTACTACACCATGGATTTCTGATTTTTTTTATCTTTGCAGATGACTTTATCACATGTCTCTCTGGCTGAATCAGTCAATCAATGTTTCTTCAGGGTTTGCCACTAAATCTCCAAGGTTTAGTTCTTGATGTCAAACTCTTTTTTTCTTGAATAATGTTTGTGTATTTGAGTTTACAGTTGACTTCTGAAAGCTTCTCAGCTTTGTCATTTTAAAGATTTCTTACATGCTCTTCTTTTAAATAAGAAATACAATTATATCCTATTTAAAACTAAATGATGATCACTCCCAGTTTCAAATCTTCTGTGTGCTCATGTCTTGAACCAGTGGGAAAACATCACAATCAACAATAACATAGTCATTGAGACATTTTTTATTTTTTGCATCATCTTTCCATGTGCACATTTTTATGCTAGAACATTGCGTTATTACTAACTAGTCCATGTCCTGAACAGAAATCCATCAGGTACGTACCATTATTATTAGCTTTGCTCTTTTCTCCAAATTTTGTCAAAACATTTCTAGGTCTGGTAATCATTCATTTTCTACTCTGCTGTTTAGATCTCTAACAAGGACCAACTTTTCCTCTTTTTTTTCCCTTTTTTTTTTTTTTTTTTTTTTCCTGGCTTCTCTAGTACCTCAAAGAATTCTTCCACTTCTTCCTTAGTAGAACATTCTTTGGAACCATAGGCACAAATAAGTTTCATTGTCCAATTCCCCATTTCTGATATGTAACCACATGACTACTTGATGTAGCCTGCCATTCAAGCAGATTATCCTCATATTTAGTGTCGAATACTATGGCTACTCTTCCTTTTCCCTGATCATTAACCTGGATGTAACATCTTGTATGATAATTATGTATGAAAATGATAATTAAGTTAAATTATTAATATAATATAATATAATATATAATAATACAGTCTATTTAACACAGTTCAGTATAACAATTCCCCACCTTTCGGGATGGCAAGGCAATTGTTATGATTAAAGTTTGGTCGATGAAGTAGTCTTCGGTACTTTCTTTAAATAGTTGTTCATATCTGGATTTGATCAACAGTTTGGATCCTATTGTTTACATTTTCCAGTGGGGAAACACCAAACTATATACAGATATGAACAGCTATTCAAAGAAAGTACTGAAGCATTATTTCATCAACCCAAACCTTAATCATAATGACTGCCTTACCCACCCAAATTGAGTATAACGAATTGTTATACTCAATTGTATTAAATAGCTTGTATTGTTAATAATTTAATTTAATTACATTATTCATCCAATAATTTTTAACTTAGCAAACATGCAGTTACGTGTATAGAGGATTCTAATTTGGCACATGTGCTGTAGTTCTATTGTGCAAATTCCTTATTGTTCTTTATTCCTTATTGCTCGCACTTAGGATGTCTTATGATACATGAGACAAATTATCTGTAACATGAATTTAATTTCTACTGTGGCACACATGTCACTGTATAATTATGGAAATTCCACAAGGTCTCACTACACAAGAAAACATTTAGCACCATGACTAGGCTGAGTGTGAGATAATCCATTTCTCCTCCTCTAGAGACCAAACATGTAATTTTTTTTTTCAAGCTATTTCAGGCCTCCAATAAATAGGCTGATGATTTCACATTAATCAACAAAAATCATTTACTACCTAAAAAATTTCACAAACATCCATGCCATGGTGTGATATGAACCTATGGTCTTTTGGTCGAAATTGACTGAAATGGTCATAAAAAGTTTTCATGAACCAGCAAAGACTGTACAAAATGAAACAGTAATTAATATTGCTAACCAATTAATTATTCATTAATTCATATTGAAAAGAAGAACATGTAAGACGTTTTAAAGCGAATTAAAGTTGAGCAGCTCTCAGACGTGAACTGTAGACTAAAATACACAAACATTATTCAAAAAAAAATGAAAGAATTACCAAACCTTGGAGATTCAGTGGCAAATCCTGAAGAAAACATTGATTGATTCAGCTAGAGAAGCATGTGACGAGGTTGTCTGTAAGGATAGAAAAATCAGAACTCCATGGTGGACACAGTGAAGAAAAAGAAGAAAGCATATAAAAAGTTCCTGAAAAATAAGTAATCTTGTACTCTTAGAGAATACAAAGACAAATGTCAGAAAGCTAACACTTTGTAAAACTAGCTAAACAAAAGTCATGAGAAGACTGGTAAGAACATAGAAAATAAATATCAAGAAGGTGGCAAGATATTCTGGAGGTTATTGAAAAAGCTCAGAAATGGAGGAAAGAATGCTGTAAAAGGAATTAGAGATGAGGCAGGTGACGTGAAAACTGGAGAAAAAGATATCTTTGATGTATGGAGTAATTACTTTGAAAAATTGCTAAATGAAACAATCAGTGACAACACAGTGGTAAAAAAACACTCAACAGGCATGCAATCAGGAATACATATCCATTACTTGAAGTAGAAAAAGCCATCAAAAGCCTGAAATGTGGAAAGGCAGCAGGAAATGATATTCGACCAGAAATGCTGAAGTATGGAGGTATAAAAGTCTGGCAGGGGCTGCACTGCATAGTTCAGAAAGTCAGGACAGAGGGACGAATTCCCATTGATTGGAGTAGAGCTCTCATAGTACCCATATATAAAAAGAGAAATAAAACTGAATGTGAGAATTACAGAGATATTTCCCTACTGAGTGTTCCTGGTAAGATTCATGCAAGTATACTTGAGAAATGGTTGAGAAGGATTGTGGAAAGGAAGCTTGGTGAAGAACAAGCTGGATACAGGCTGTCAGGATCAGATTTTCACTTTATGACAAATAGTTGAGAAATCGTAGAAATATAGCAAAGATCTGTATTTAAGTTTTGTAGACCTGCAAAAGGCATATGATAAAGTGCCAAGAGAGAAGCTATTCAAAACGCTACAGTTGTATGGTGTCAGTGTAGCATTATATCAAGCAATACTTAGTCTTTATTTGAGTTGTAAGTCACTAGTTAGAATTGGAGAAAGAACAGGAAGATGGTTTAATGTTAATTCTGGTGTAAGACAAAGATGTACATTATCCCTTTCATTATTCATTATCTATATGGATCACATTATGAAGGAAAGTGGTATTAAAACAGATATCAAAACTGGAGATGTTAATCTCAGCTCTTTACTTTATGCAGATGATGTTATATTTCTAAATAAATCCAGTACAAGTCTGCAAGATTCCCTGACTAAATTGAATAACTGTTGTAATAGATATGTATGAAGTCAGGAACAAGAAGACAAAGACAGTAAAAATAGGTAGAAGCATTTAAAATATCAACTGCATTGTGAATGGAGAATCTATAGAACAAGTAAAACATTTCACCTACTTTGGCATGATTTTTAGTGAAGATGATAAATTAAATGTGGAAATAGACAATAGAATCAACAAAGCTGGTATGGTAGGAAGTCAACTGAATAAATTTTATATGGAATAAGAGAGAAATTAGTCAAAACACTAAATTAGCTGTATACAAGACAGTGTTCAAACCAATTTGAACTTATTGGTCTGTAAGCTGGGTTAGAAATAAAACACTTTACCAAAGGCTAGAGACCACAGATATGAGAGTCCTGAGAAAGATTAGAGGGCGTGAATAGATGGCATCAATGGCAATGTCATATTTAAAATGAGGATATTGGGAAACAACTTGACATTGTTAGCTTTCAGGAATGTGTTAGCAGAGCTAATCTCAGGTGGTATGGTCACTTAAATAGAATGGGAAAGGAAAGATTAGCAAAACAAGTGTTCTTTGTGATGTTCACAAGAAAAAGACCCAGAGGAAGACCAAGATATAGATGTATTGATACAGTAAAAAGTGCCTTAGAAGACAGAAATATAAGATCTGATAATGTTGGAGTCTTGACAGGTTGGAGTTGGAGGAAAATTGTAGATAGGAAGTTAGTAATGATGTAAGTTTTTCATGTAGTACTATCATATCCTGTATACACCCCCTTTAGGATACATATCAGGAATTTGATGATGACCAATTAATTGCAGCTTGAGGTTTCTACAACTGATGCCACTGATCTTCTTCAAGCACATTATTATGGAGAGCTTAGAGATCAAGGCCTCATTGAAATGGTAAAATGAAGTAGCTAAGGAAGAAGATATGAGAGCTGTATATCCCGTTCGTTCCTTCGCTCTCAAGGAACTTGACAAAGCTTATCAACAGAGAAAAAAAAAAGCAAGTGAGATTTTTTTAGCTCTCAAGATTCAGATTTTGACTTCACCAGAAAAGTTGCTATAGATTTAAAAAAATGCTTATGCATGCTAGTAAAATTTATAAAGAAAAGAGAAACTCTTGGAAACAAATAACTTATAATCTGTGTGATTTTAAAGACTGTGGTTTTGTACTTTGCATTTTTCCAAAAAAAAAAAAAAAAAAATTGGAGTTTTCATTTCTTTGGATAAACAAATCATTGTTTAAGCCTAAACATTTTTTTTCTTTTAAATTAATTACTAGGATCAAATTTTATTGTTGAGAACATGACCCCTGTTTTTAACATTACATCTGTGGGAAATAAATTCCTGCTTTACAAGTATGTGCTAGGAATAAATTAACTTGTAAAGTCAGGAACTATCTGTACTAGATTTTATTAAAATCCATCTGATCAGAGTAGAGTTGTTATTTTCATATAGATAGATGGATGGACATTCAAAATGAATCTATTTGGGTGGTTATAAAATTTTTTGGAATGCACCTAAAATAAGGATCATAGGAATAAAAATTTTTGTACTGGTAAAAAATTTCAATGCAGTGCATATTGCTCTTCTCTATACATATATAAAAAATTTCAATGCAGTGCATATTGCTCTTCTCTATACATATATATTTATTTATTATTACTGCTATAGAAACTTTTGCAAGAGGTTTTGCAGCTTGTGGCAGCAGTTTACTCTGTGCAGGTAAGTACGCTGCATTTCTTTTGAAAATTTAGAGAATGTTATTTAAAGATTTAAACATGTATATATGTGTGGGTGTAACTTTTTTTTATATTGATGCCATATATATATAGAAAACTTTTTTTTTTTATATTGATCTCATACATGAGAGGTCAGGAGACCTATAAGCACATCAGTACCATGTGTGAGATGCAGGTGAGGACTGAGACAGAAGTTTACTATTGATATTTTTATTTTTTTGAAGAACTGCGAGTTGTAATTGTTTGGGAGTACTTTTATGAGGAAGGCTGTTCCAGAGGAAGAGGAGAAGCAGGTTTGGTGTGTTTACAGTTGCATAGTTAAAGGGATACTGGGAAGCAGCTACTTTTGTATTAATAGGTGCAGCTGAAAGTGAAAGAATGATAGTTTCCAGAGGGATCATAATTGAACCTAATTGCTCACCTCTGGATAGCATCAAGGATTTTAAGGGAAGTTTTAGGTGCACCATCCCAAACATGTGAGCAGTATTCTAACCAAAGGTGGATTTAGGATTTGTATATAGTTAGGAGTTGGTTGGGTGTAAAATAGCCTTTTGAACAAAAGAGGATGCCTAGTTTCTTGGATGCTGAGGAAACTATTGTTGTGATGTGTTTATGCCAGGAGAGACTGGAGGTAAATGTTAGTCCAAACAGAGAGATCTAATCTTGTCTGATGATTTGTGTGTTACTGAAGGTAGGGGATGAGCTGAGATCTCTTTTGCAAGAGAAAAGACACGACTGTGTTTTGGTGGCATTGAACATGACAAGGTTGTCCTCTCCCCATTGAAGGATAGTATGAAGATCAATGTTTAAGGTGCTGGTTGTAGATGATCTTAAAATCCTTTGACATCTCAGGATACCCTTAAAATCCTGGGATGTCAGAGTATTGCATGGTTTTTTGAATGACTAGGATGAGTGGAGAGTATTATCATCAGCAAAGCTGTGGATAGGATTAATGGTGATTGCAAGTTGGTAATTTCTGAACAAGAGATAGGGAATAGGACAGAGCCTACAAGCACACCATCAATGGTGAAACTCAAAGAGAGGAAGCCATCTATCATGACTCACAGAGAATGACCAGAGAGAAAGCTGGCTACCCAAATTACAGAGGGTGACAGGGAGATCAAAGGATGGCAATTTGTTAAGCAGGTGACGAAGCCACACATGGTCAAAGGCCTTGGAAATGTCAAGGGTGACAGCACAAGTTTCTTCCAACCTTTCCATGGCACATTTCAAAGTTACAAAGTCAGCTGCAGATCTTGAATGGCAGAATTCATGATGGTCTTCTAAGTAGTGGAGGAGTTGACTGTTGATGACTTTCTCCATTATTTTGGAAAGGACTGAGGTGATGGCAATTTGTCAGTAGTTTGATGGTTGACTTCTATCATCCTTTTTAAGAATAGGATGGATACGAAATTGCTTCCATGCATTGGAATAAATACAGATATGTTTAATAGATTATATAGAGATGATGTGGATGACAGGTGTTAATTCTGGAGCCCAAGGATGGAGAACAATTAGAGAGATGATATCAGGTTTCATGATTTTGTTTTGTTGAAAAACTAAAAGATGCATAAATTGCTTGGATTCCGATATGGTAGGAGGTGATTTCTTTCCCTTGGTTGGTCATCAGGGAAAGAAATGCAGGGTTTGAGGAAAAGAGTGATGCCAGGAAGTCAGCTTTATTTTTGGGTGAAGTAACAGTGATGCCATCAGGATGAGAGAGGGGTGCAGGAGAGCAGAAATTGCATTCAGCGGTCTTAGCGAGGGACACCAGAAGACACAGCTTTCATTTGGACAGTAGGTAAGTTTTTGCTGTTGGTCTTTATGAAATCAGATTTGGATCTGTTGATGACTGATTTGCATGTATTGCATGCTTTGGCGTAGGTGTGTATGAATCTGGAGTTCTTGAAGTGAGCCACTTGCAGTAAACTAAATTTTTTTTCTTCAACAGCTTTGGTACACTTTCGGTTGAACCAGGGCTTGGAAAGCAGATGACGATTATGCCTTGAACTGGGGATGAAGGTTTTCATGCCAGTGAGAATAATTTCTAACTCGTTGACTGTTCGTGTTAGTACCAGATGAGTGGAAACAATAGTCAGGAAAAGAGGATTAGAAATTCTGGAGGTCATCCCAGTTGTCTCCTTTGTAGTGCCAAAGGAAAGTTATGAGGTTGGGAGTGGAGACCTGTACAAGATTGTGGTCACTGTTGCCAAGAAGACCGGTGCCTCTACAGGTTTTTTTTTTTTTTTTTAAATACTTTGGAGAGTGAAGCAGGTTATCAGGAATTTGAGTAGGTAGATGTACGATTTGTTTTAGGTTGTTACTTATGGCAAAGACTTCTGCTTCTTGTTGTTGAGCTTGGCCAGTGAACTAAAATTTTGGAGTCTTTGAATTGGCATTAGATCCTAATCATTTCAATATTAACCCAAGTATCAACTTGTCTGAATACATCCTAGCCTTCATTAGCCAGGCAAATACATGTACAATGTACTGAACAATGCAACATACGATTAGAAATGTTTTAAAATGACATCAGTCCCTTCTATAACTACATAATGGTTGTCACCTTTGTTAGTCTTTACCGTCTTGTCTACTAATTTATATGTTTACACTTGAAGAAATTCTGTGCAATGATGATGAAATATTGTGTTGTTAATTAAAATAAATGTCAATCTTATTCCGGTGTTGTGCCTTATAAACTCTTAGTAACATAGTCCAAACCAGCAATGTCTACATGTTTATATATACAGTGGGAGGGGAGCTGGATAGTTCTGATAAACAACAAGAACAAAAATGATATTAAAGCAACTGATATAACCACAAGAAAGAACATACAAGGATATAACAATATAAGAGCATAAGTTACCTTCATAAAACTGCTACGTTTTCTTGTTTTTATATGAGTTGCTTGAATATCATTTTTCTTCTAGGTGTATATCAGAACTTTCTAGCCCCTCCCTCCCCCCACATATATACAGGACTCAACAGATTATGCAAAAAAATTTACTTGCCCCATTATCCAATTTTTAATGTCCTAATAAGTCAGTAGGAGTTGTATAAAGTGATTGGTGATGTTGCATCTGTGTTTTTCTTAAAAATATTTTGTTTAGAAAGTTATTTTTTATTAAATAAAAATATTCTGTGTTGTCACCCTGTCTGCAGCTACTCACCACAGGCAAGTGGATAAGCATATTTGTTGAGTACTGTGTATGTGTGTATTCATAATCATGTATGTAATAACATCTTAGATCTTTATTTTAGCTTTTATCCTACTTTGACTTATAGCATGTTTTTTAATGAATTTGTATCAGTGTTTTTTAGATGCATACATACATACATACACATGGGCAGTCTACAGAGATGTTGAGATGTCAATAAAATTATATTATAAGTGATGTAGTTTTTCACAGACATAGTCAATGTATAACATTGACAAAACTTTATTCATCTCCCAGAAAAATAAAGATATCCTTATAATCATATTATAATTCTGTTTACTGAACCTCTTAACTTTATTAACTCTAGTTAACCTCATCATCCATGTCTTTATGAACAGGGAAACAGTCATGCAAATATAGTGCAATATACTTTGTATATTATTCTATCTTGTATGTTATGTTTTTTGTTTAGAATATTAGCTAAATCATAGCCTCTAGCAGTACTGCACTTAAACAAAATGTACCTGTAATCAGTTTCTGTTGGTAATTTTGAATTGTAAATAATATATATGATCCAGAATATGAGAACATAATTGCTACCCTGATTGTTATTTTTTGCATGGACTCATTTTAAGAAAGGACCAGTATGATATTTTGATTAACATAATTGTGAAAATATAGTGTACAGTGCTTGGTTAGAAAGACCTGGGCTTGCAAATTTGTACAATGGAGAGCAGGGAAATAAAATTAAACCATTATAAGAGAATTTCATCTAAATGAATTAGTCATATATAGAAGTGGCAGAATTCCTCTGCTCTCTGCAAAACAGACATAGCAGACTATGTAGATTGGATTAATTATTATATATCATTCATTTGATTTATGTGGAGCAGAGTTATTTCACTTTGTGCCTTTCAAGCTTGTTTTTTCATTGATATTAATGACTCACATCGAGGAACTATATACATATAACCCCTCAATTATCCAACCACAGTGAGAGAGCAATTTTCTGGTCAGATAATTGAAAAGTTGTATAACTGAAAGCACAAATACATGGCCTGTATCAGAAGTCATTTGACACACAAACTCATTCAACAGTGAGTTGAATAATAACCTACCATTCAACAGTTAGTTGAATGGTGGGTTATTCATTTTGAAGGTCAGATAATTGAGAGATTGCTATCTCTCAAAAAATTATATTCTTGTTTTCATCCATGTTTTACCTGTGCATAATCAAAGAGTTTGCATGTATAGTAACTTCGCATTGAGTTGACCTATATATCACATAATGCACAGTATATTCCTTTTTACAGGGCATGAATTATGGTGAAGGCTATTTCTCAGACCAGTTTTTTACATTTACTGAAGTCTCATCATTGAGAGTTAGATCTTTAAGTGATATTGAGAGCCATTTCAGTGGCATCATATTTCTCATATACACTGGTTTCCAAACACTAAGGACGAACTGCATTTTTAAAATGTATATTTTAAAAATGCAGTTCATATATAAAAAAATTTTCATTTTCATGACTACAGCCAAATGTGGACATAAATTTATTGCCAGCATACTACTAAATTATATTATGCAAAAAATGTGTTATAATTTTCATACAAATTAAATTGCAATACATTTTTGGGCAAAAGTTACAAATTTCCTAAGGAGGGAGTTAAGGAATTAATGTACAGTGCTTACAGAAAACTATGCAGAGACACATTTCAGTATGGAATATGTCCATCCTGAATTGTAATGCAGCTCTCACAACGTCGTACCAGGCTTAGCAGCAAGTGATTCAGGAGTTTTTGAGGCAAACTAGCCCACTCCTCCTTCAGAGTAAGGCCTTGTTTGTTTTATAGAGGGCAATTTCAAGCAGTAGTGCATCTCCCTATTGCATTCCAAACATGTTCTATGTGGAGCTGAGATCTGGGGAATGTGCTGGATACTTAATTCGATTGATATCCTAGGTCTCCAGAAGTATCTCCACTGCTCAAGTATGACGTGGTATGGCATTGTCATCCATAAAAATAAATTCTTGGCCTAAAGCACCATGCAACAATTGAACATGACATTGAAGAACTTTGTTGCAATATCGTTCACCAGTAGTACCTTTTTCCAGCATGTTCGGTGCATCCATTAAGTATAATGCCTACCCACACCATGACCATGGCACTGCTGTATCTATCCCTTTCAATAACATTTTTGCAATGGTAAGCATTACCAGTTTTATCTGTAAAGGGTACCTTAGTCATTGCTGTCTTGTCCAATTTTTATGGATACATCACTGAAAACACTGCTCTATAGTGAGTGTGGATAAAAGTATGCAGACTACAGGCACATAGGCCTACTAGTTTCAGATGTCTTGCCACAGTTTGTCGTGATATCTGTACTTGAAGGAGCCATAGTGGATCAATTACAATTTTGCTTTTATAACCAAAAATCTGTCTTCATGCTCCATGATGAAGTGAGGGCGATCTCTTAGCAAACATCTGGAACACATTCCATTGGTTTGAAATTCTGCCTAGAGTCAGGATACAGTGCTATGTGAGATTCCAAATTCTCTGGCAATATCAGTAATTCTACAGCCTTCAAGCTTTCTAATAATTCCTCCCCACAGAAATCATCTAGACGATGGCTTTTAGATGTTACAAGACATCCAAGCTTGCAACTTTTATTCCTTCACAAAAAGAGCTTCCTTCAAACACAATTCACTTAGCACAGCCTTTTGTCTTTTATACTGTTAATTGCTACCACGTGACCTCCACTTACAATTCAAACATTTGAATTTGTACCTGCTTTCTACTTGAAATCGTCAGTTATACAAATTGCCACAAGCTGATTCATCTGAATTTGAGGTTGAACCAAAATGGTGTTCAGCCTTAATTTTGGACACCAGTATAGAAGTAGCCAAATAGTATGCAATTGTATATTATTACTGTACTCTGGATCTGAGATAGATGTAGAAAGGCTGCTACATTGGAAAGTATGCTACAGATCAAGAAATAGTAATGTTCTATTATCTTTCATTTCCAAAATAAACTGGATTGTTGGCTGAGATGATTGATATATTCTAGACAAGTCTGTAGTTTTCTTCTTCCAAATCACAATTATATCATGATAGTATTTTAAAGCTTTCTCTTTAAAATTTTCCATAAAGAGATTATCAACCTGTGACCTGTGCCACCATAGTATAGCTCTTCTTTTTAAGTATTTCCAGTAGCTTTAATGTTTGTTTTCGGTAGACTTTTAAGCTTGCTAACTGATCATTAAAGTATAATCAATGAAGTTCCTGATTTTCTATACAAAATCCACTGAATATTTTATATGATTTTGCATCTTACTCTAATCACATTATAGTGTTAACAGCTATGACGAATATTTGGAAAAGCTGTGAGTCAGATATTCTTTACTATCCACAGTTAACCAGAAGGAAGGCATATAACTGTGCTCCTGCATGTTCTAGATATCACAGGATATTTAGAGTATACCTTATTTTCAAGTAGCCAGAAGGAAGTTTAATAAATTTTTGATTAGTTTACTAATCTTCTGTGTAATTTTCATATACCTTATTTTCAAGTAGCCAGAAGGAAGTTTAATAAATTTTTGATTAGTTTACTAATCTTCTGTGTAATTTTCATATACCTTATTTTCAAGTAGCCAGAAGGAAGTTTAATAAATTTTTGATTAGTTTACTAATCTTCTGTGTAATTTTTATACAGTATTTCATATGTGATCTCCATGTGCATGGCATCATTCTCCTGATTCCATCTTTAAAATAATAATGTTTTAATTTTCCTTGGATACTGTAGTGTTTTTACTTCTTGTTCTACATTGGCCATGATGATATTTGTTTTAGGAATATGAGGCCACTTTACTGAAGTTACTGAGCAGCTTTTGTTGAAAGAAATGTTTCTTGATCTCTTGATCATTAATTATAGAATGCCAAGCATATTTTAGCAGTGCAGTATGCAAGTTTCTTATTATAAAACTTTACAATGTAGTCAAATGTATTTTGTTGTTATAAAACAGCTTAATATGAGTGTCTTAAGTCATTTGTGCAGTTTGACTCAGATTTATTTTCTCTACTTTTAATCTTCATGTCTTCATTTTTCTTCTCTTTGTAACTAGGTGCACATGATGGAAGTATCCTTATATTTCATGTTCCATTAGGTGGACATGATATCACCCTCTTGGAAACTTTAAGGGAGCACAAAGTTGCAATTTCTGATCTCAGTAGTCAAGAGGATTTGTTGGTTAGTGCTGATGACAGTGGAACCATCAATGTTTGGAAAGGAGAAAAATCCCTAAAAAGAACTAGCTCATTCAGTGGATATGGGTAATTTACTTTTGGTCATCCATAATCAAAGCTTTCAGTTTAACAAATTTGAAAATATAATAATAATCTAGAATTGAAAAATGGAAAACATGGTAGATCTATGTAATGATCTATAATATAAAATAAAATAAAAACATAGCATTAACTGGAATTTAGGCTGACCAATGATCATAACAAACCTAATAAACTAATGTTAATAATTGCATCAACTTTTATTTTTGCTGTTTTCCATAAGCAAAGTTGAATCTAAAAACTTTGATAACTATATGGTGTGGAGAAATGTTTTCTTGGGTTGGAAAAGACATTCTCTTGTATACTGGAACTTGTTTATGAACAAAATCCAGCTGATGATAAAAGACCTACTCAAAGTGCTTAAGTGGGTAGCAATTTTGGATGTATCAAGTGTTATATGTTTGCCAGCCGCCCACTTGGCTGAGAGGATAGCTTTTCTGCTCTCCAATTAAAAGGTTGTGTTCAAATCCCCCTGATTGTTTGGATGCCCTAAGTGCCCATTTGGTATCTAGAGCAAGGTTTCCAATATCTGACTCTTAGCCTACCCACAACACTAATATATGACAGGATTAACATTTTGTGAGTGGGATACTACTCTGCTATCACAGCTACTCCTGGATAAGGCAACTGCATGCTTTCTACAAATCCCAAGTTCAGTGAGAAATATATGACAGGATTAACATTTTGTGAGTGGGATACTACTCTGCTATCACAGCTACTCCTGGATAAGGCAACTGCATGCTTTCTACAAATCCCAAGTTCAGTGAGATATAGAATAATACTCCCATGCCTGAGTCTGTGTTCCCAAATATCCTTAAAAATCCTAGATTCCATTCCACAGAGATTGATCAGTTTCTGTGATTTCAGAAGCATTATGCATCAGAGCTACACTCTTATTTTCCTCAAAAAGCCATTGATATACTGACAGAAATCAATCAACGTGTACTGTCTAGATGGTATAGTAATACCTTGCATTACACAGTTTGGAACAGGTTTTGCTATAGCACAGTTTATAATTTAACAGTAGTACAATACCGTATTACATTACTCGACATTCCAGCCCTACTAAAAACTGTGGTAATTTAGCATACCACAGTAATGATACACATAGCTGTATCATTGCATACTTGAGTATTATTTCAGTTCTGGTGCAGAATAGTTGTGGTCACTTGACAATGTTAAGTTTTATTACATATGAGTAAATATTTTATTACATATTAGCATACCACAGTAATGATACACATAGCTGTATCATTGCATGCTTCAGTTCTGGTGCAGAATAGTTGTGGTCACTTGACAAATTTTTATTACAGATGAATATAGTGGGAATAGGAACTTCACTGAAGCTTATAAATATAACAAATGTAAATGGTTAACACGAGAACAAAAACTTGAAATTATAAAGCATCATGTGCTCAAATAATACATGACAAAGGAATGAACGGGTCATCAGTATGAATGCTAATTAAGAAGAAAGATCTAATCAAACACATGGAACCACAGAGTCTTATATAACTTATATTTCTGATCTCTGGAATGTCGAATATGAGGAAAGGTTGAGCTGATGCAATTTACTGAGTTAGTGGATAGGGGGAAGAGGGAGGATATGATGGAGACCTAAAGTTAGTAAGGGGCTGTTATAGGATCAATGTTGAAGAGGTTTTACAGATAGAAGATCAGGGGAGAACAAGAGGTTATATCTGTTAGTGACATGGACACTTTTTTCATTGTCACTTTTCTGATATGTATCCTCAAGGGATGTACAACATACTATGATATTATTGCATAATTAAGTCTATTATTACTAGTTTCTTTTGTTTGTTATAATTCCAATGCAACATTTTGATCTTCAAAAGCACTACTAATACCTTCAATCCACTTATAAGTCATCCTCTGGATCTCTTTCCTGCCATCGAACACTTGCTTGGCTAATCTGTTTTCTCCTATTCTATTTAAGTGACCATACCAGCTTAGATTAGCTTGGCTCAGAATTCCTCCTTACTTACAATGTCAAGTCCCTTTCCAATTTTCCTTTCTAAATGTTATTTTTAATGTCATTCTGCCATTTATGCCACCTGTTTGCTCTCCCTAATTTTTCTGAGAACCCTCATATCCATGGACTTAGTTTGAATACTGTCATGTAAACTAGTTTAGTGGTTTGGTTAATTTCTCTTTTATTATCATCATCAATTGCCATATATGTACCCTCAAGGGGTGCACAGGCTGCTATGAGAGTACTACATGATTAAGTTTACATTATTCCTAATCTCCTGTTAATTTTCCTCCAAATTAGTCTATTACTTGTCAGTACTCTAATATTGATGTATCTAACATTTTGGTCTGCTAAGGCACTTCTGATTGAATCAACCCACCTGGACCTTGGTCTTCCTCTGGATCTTTTTTCCTACCATCTTGGTATCAAACAATTTGCTAATGTTCCCTCCCATTCTGTTTAAGTGACCATACCACCCTACGTTAGCATTGCTCACACGTTCTTGAATTCTAACAGTGTCAAGTTCCTTCCTGATATCTTTATTTTTAATGTGATTTTGCCATTATTGGCACCTATCCCAGACCTTAATTTTCTCAGAAATGTTAAATCTGTTGTCTCTAATCTATGCTCAATCGCTTTATTTCTAACCAACTCTCAGATCCATAATAATATAAAATTGGTTTGAATACTGACTTATATACTGCTAGTTTAGAGTTTTGGCAAATTTCTCTTATTCCATATAAATTTATTCAACTAGCTCCTCACCATACCAGATTTACTTACTCTGTTGTCTAGTCCAAATTTTAATTTGCCACCTTCACTAAAAATTGTGTAAAATATTTTACTTGTTCTATACATTTTCCATTGTGGGTGCAGCCAAAGATTCTATGTACCTGCCTGTTTTCATAGCATTAGTCTGTATAATATAAGCACGTATTCACAAGAAAGATATTTAATTAACCAAATTTTCGGTCTGGAAATTGCAGACCATCTTCAGTGGCATTACTAGATCAGTTTTAAAAAATACAAGGTGGAATACTAACAATAGATCATTTATAAACAGAACAAGCCGCATGATGTTATAACACTAAGTATTAAAGGGAAATATTTTTAAGCAGAGACATGATTGAATTAAAAATATTAATAATTTCAATCAACATCGTCGTATAAAGTTTACTATGGAAATAGAAAAAAAACAACCAGTTATCATTTTTAGACGTTCTCCTCATCCGATCACCTTCAAATACTCTTACAACTACAGTTTATAGGAAACCAACTTTCACAGGTTGTTATATTCTTAAAGAATCTGCCCATCATCCTTGTCAAAAAACAGGAATCAGAAGAGCCAAAATTAATTGTTCTACTTCTAATTTTCTACAGAAAGAACTTTCTACTATCCAACAGCACATGAAATTCAATGGCTTTCCCAAAAAGAGTACACAACATCTTCTCAATTCTTATGATCCTCTTCGAAACAACAAAGATTCAGTACGTTGAGTTCCAATTCCATCATCATCAGTTGCATCAGCCTTGGGACTGGTAGCTCAGCAGCAATTTCCTCCATTCCGCTCTGTCCAATTCCATACATCTCTGGTATTTCAGAACCTATTTCAAGAATTCTGAAGAAATATGAGTTAACAGCTACTTATTCACCTATTAATAAATTATCTTCCCATTTTCCTTCTTCTAAAGACAAATGCTCAACTGTCTCTTCCTGGAGTTTATCAAATTCCTTGCAACTGTGATCTCTTCTATTTCGGACAAACTGGACGCTCTCTTGAAAAAGGAATCCAAGAACATCAATCTTCCATTCATCACAACAAACCCGAAAAATCTGGATTGGCTCAGCACAGGATAGAAACTAACCACAACATTCTTTGGTCAAAAACTCTCCTCTTACATAGATCCCACTATAAATTTGAACGTTTGTTCAAAGAAAGTGTAGAGGCCTTACTCTCTCGTAATGACTGTATATCTGTATCAAAAATCTGGGAAAGTCTAATCAGGATGACTCATTAATTCATATTAATTTTGTTATTTAAAATTATTAATATTTTTAATTCAATCATGTCTCTGCTTAAAAATATTTCCCTTTAATACTTAGTGATATAACATCACACGGCTTGTTCTGTTTATAAATGATCTATTGTTAGTATTCCATCTTGTATTTTTTAAAACTGTTCTTGTAATGCCACTGAAGATGGTCTGCAATTTCCAGACCAAAATATTTGGTTAATTAAATATCTTTCTTGTGAATACGTGCTTATGTTATACAATCTTTATGTCACAAGTGTTTCCTTAAAACATCAAAAAGTGTTAGTCTGTTTATTACAGATTTTTGTGCCAAATTTGTTACTGCTGTTATTCTGAGAACCCTGAAAACTTGCACTTGATGTGACTAGAAATACATCATCTGCAAAGAGCTAAGTTTGATTCTAACATCAGGTTTAATGCCACTTTCTTTCATAATGTGATCCATATACACTGAGTTAGCTTTGCATTAAGAATCCCCCTCCCTCAGATTTACATATTCAATGAACCATATGATATCAACATCACATGCAGCCACTATAAATGGACATACCTATCCTGTGTACATAATTAGTAAACGTTTGCCAGTAATGGGAAAACGTAGTTACGCAATCTTATTTGACTGCAGGCAGATAGTTGGAGCCCAGAGGGCAGATGCCAGTATTTCAGAAACAGCTGCACTTGTTGGTTGCTCCTTTATTACTGTACCAAAACTGGATTAACCATGAACAGACATCAAGCAGGAGGGCTCACATTGGTCAGCCATGAGTGGTTGATTCTAGTGTTGAGTGTCATGGCTGGCATCTCAGCAACACCATGTAACAGTCACAGCTCACCCACCAGTACAACAGTGGGGTAGATCGACCCATTTCCACAGTCAGAGACCAACAAAAGGTACCCATGATGATGATGGCTAAGCATCACAAGGAATGTTGGCAATGGACCTTCAACAGATGGAAGAAGGTCATTTGGAGTGATGAGTCCTGTTTCCTGCTGCACCATGCTGATGGCCAAATTTGCATTTGGTATAAACAGCATGAGGCCCTATCTCCTGGTTGCACAGTTGGGGTTCAACAGGCCAGTGGAGGCGCTGTTATGATCTTGGGAGCTTCTTCTTGGCATGCCCTAGGTCATCATCACACAAAATGGTGAATGCTACAGGGACCTGTTAGCCGGCTATCTTCATCCATATCTGCAGGAGGTCTACCCCGACCACAGTGGCATCTTTCAACAGGACAACGCACCTTGTTCATCAGGCTTGTACAACCACTGAGTATTTGAAGAGGAAAACAACAATGAATTTGCCACATTGCCTTGGTCCCCAAACTCCCCTAACTCAACTGAACATGTGTGGGATGTGCTAGAGCATGGTGTGAGAACTGCTGATCCTCCTCCACAGAATGAGTGTGAACTGATGGAGTTGCTGCAGAGGACATGGGTCGAATTATGCATGGAGAATGTTCAACACCTTGTGGAATCTGTTTCTAGGCATCTGCAAGCCATGATTGCACAGAAAAATACTAAGGTGTTATTAGGTAGGTGTTCCTAATGCAGAGCTAACTCATTGTAGATGATGAATGAGAGTGGGATAGTGTGAGCCCTTGTCTTATACCAGATTTTATATCAAACCATCTTCCTGTATTTCTGTCAATTCTTACAACTTAAATATATATAGGCAATGTACTGTTCTGTATAATGTTCTATTTACGATCTGCATTAATAGATATCTCAAAATAATTACAATAAAATATTTTTAAATATAAATAATTAATGAATTACAATTTATGGAATACATGAATATTAGTATAATTCCCCAAAATTGAGAAAATTTAAGGCAATTGTTTTTATTAAGGTTTGAATTGTGAATGTGTGCTTCACAGCTTTCTTTGTACAGTCTTTTCAGAATATGTAACACTTTGGTTTTGTTCCACTGAATCCTGTGTTTTATAGAAAATGTGGTTGCTAAACTAGATTTATTGAATTCTTTAGGTGAAATAGATTCTCGATGCTCTTTAAGACGAATTTGTGCAAAATGACCAGTCTGTCTGTAATAACATATGCTGCAAGAGCAGGAGATTTTGTAATCTCCAGGATAAGAGAGAGGAGGATATTTGTCTTTAGGAGAGATAGGGACGATATTAAATTTATGAACTGGACAGAAAGAGCTTGTAAATCAATCTGTCAAAGTAGTCTTGCTATTTTTTCTGGAAGTCTAACATATGGAATACAAATTCTGCTAATTTCTTCTTGAGGCAGTTAAGACAATGACCATAGTTATTATTTTATCGGTAATTTTTGTATTATAACCACTAGAGATAATAGATAGTTTTTTTGTTTAGAAAGAGACTCTTTCTAAATTTGTAAAACATATTTTATGAACTCTGCCTACTAGAAATTTGACTACACCATCTTCCTGACCTGAGGGTCATGAAGATGATGCGAGTCAGAATCAATGTATTTATCAGTCCGAGTTGGTTTTCTGTATACTGAGAACTGTAGACCACCATTTGGTTGACATAGAATGAGAACATCCATTCTTGGGTTTATTGAATCAATTTATTCATGAAGATCAGACAAGGAGAAATTCCATTACAGCAAAAACATATCTGTAGCAAATTAATGCCCCAAGTGAAAAAAAATTTCCAGAATATGTTGGAATTAGCTAGAGTTGGGAAAAGAGAGAGACCCCCATAGCTGTTCCTTTTATGTATTTGTTTAATTTGTTTTGGCAGCTGAAATTTTGTTCAATTCAGCACTATAAAAACAATGACACACCTCTTATTAACTAATTCTAAAAATATTTTGATATTTTTATAAATGGTCATGTATCCTTGTACAAGTCTGAAGATCTGCCAGAAGCAAAGTTTAATATTTGCAGGATATGGATCTGGTTATCTAAGAATTTTTAGCATTAAATTAAGCTATTTAGTAGCTGCCCATGCTAGGGATATCACTGCTGTGGATGTTGCAGAAGACTCTGGCATTGTAAGTGTTATTATTTATTATACATGTATATGTTGTGAACAAACCATCCATTTTATTTTGTGTTTCTTTCCATTGGAGAATCATGATTTGCCATCAAAAATAGTTGATGGCATTGATGGAGATGATTCGTAGTAGAGGTTGAGACAGTTGTAAGTGTCCTCCCGCGATGAGTCTTCGGACTCCTTGGAGGAATCAGGAATAATAATAATAATATCCTGAGTTGATGAAACAGTCAAATAATTTTACAGTATCTGGAGGAAAGTCATTAAGTCTAGTAAGTTTTGATGTAGTCTCACTCTTGACAAATATCCTGCTGACAGATATGAATTACTTCATAACCGTATATGTGCAAGTTGGCACATACCTCAGTATAGTATGTTACATGGGTGCATGCCTGACAACTGCATGTGTCTATATTATACTGATTCCTCATAACCTCAGTTATCTCTGTACTCATTCTAAATAATTTCCAAACTACAACACAGATTATTGAATAGAATTATTTTGTTCAATTCAGTGCTATAAAAACAATGACACACCTCTTATTAACTAATTCTAAAAATATTTTGATATTTTTATAAATGGTCAGGTATCCTTGTACAAGTCTGAAGATCTGCCAGAAGCAAAGTTTAATATTTGCAGGATATGGATCTGGTCATCTAAGAATTTTTAACATTAAATTAAACTATTTAGTAGCTGAAGTAGCTGCCCATGCTAGGTGGATCACTGCTGTGGATGTTGCAGAAGACTCTGGCATTGTAAGTGTTATTATTTATTATACATGTATATGTTGTGGACAAACCATCCATTTTATTTTGTGTTTCTTTCCATTGGAGCATCATGATTTATGTAGTTAGTTATTCTTTTATCAAATCAAAAATAGTGTTCACAGTATTTTCTGGAAAGAAACATCATTTCTGATATGGTTGGATTGCTAATGATTAATAAAAGTTTTATTTGAATTTTTTAAATTATTATTACTAGAGAGAGGGAGAATAAGTGTGTGTGTGTGTGTGTGTATATATATATATATATATATATAAGGTAATATTTAATATTAATTCATTTCATATGAAAAGTATGAGTTTCTAGGGAGGCCACATACTACACACACCAGCTATCGTACTTGTTCTTGAATTCATTCACACTGCTTGCGCACACAACATCCAATGATAATCCATTCCAATCATGCACTACTCTATGAGAGAAAAAATCTAGCCCTCACCCACTTTTTAGTGGCATTCATTTTCAGTTCCAAGGATGTCCTCCAACTGAAATCCTGTATGACCCTTTCAGAAGTTTGCGAGTCTCAGTGATATCACCCCTCTTTCTTCTGTTTCCTAGTGTTTGCAGTCCTCAAATTCTTAATCTGTTCTTCATAATAAGTATTCCACAATCCTCATATCATTTTTAACACTCTGCACTCTCTCTCTCCACTGTATCAAAATCACAACAGAAACTAGAAGACCAGACCCGTGCACAATAGTCCAAGTGAGGTCTTATCAAGGCCTTGTAAAGAGGCAAAATGACATCCTTATCTTTACATGTCAAAGTTTGTTTCAGAATTGCAGTTATCTTTTGAGTTGTATTTCCAATCTTTGCTAAATGGCCCCTGAACTTCAACTTCGTATATACTAACATTCCAAGAGCCCTGGCCTGATCAATTTCTTCTAGCATAATCCCACCAATATACAATTTGACATTGGATATCTAATCACGACAAAGTGAATGACTTTACATTTACTGACATCCATTTTCCCATTCCCACCATTCCAGCCTATCAAATCATTCTGCAAGTACTGCATATCAGCAGTCCTGATTACTCTATCTTTGCATCATCATCAGCAAATAGCTGTATCACCTGTCAAATCCTTCCCAATGCATTAGTGTACAAATTGAATAACAGTGGATCAAGGATTGATCCTTGTAACACACCACTGGTTACCTTAAATCTTGCAGACTCACATCCCCCATATATCACTTTTTGATATCTGTCAGTCAGTCTTCTTATCCACGCTAATATTTTATAATCCAAACCCATATTCTCCAATTTATGCAACAGTCGTCCATGTTGTATTCTGTCCAAAGGTATCATAATGTATCCATTCCCCCTCTCTAGTTCAATGGTAACATTACTATAAAATGTGAGTAAATTGCTAAAACATGACTTTCCTTTCATAAATCCATGCTGTTCGTTGCATAGTAAAGATTCTCTGTCAACCCATTTCTGAATGAAAGCCCTAACCAACTTTTCCAAAATCTTCACCACCACGCCTCATATACTGATTGTTTGATACATCAGTCTTTGCAAAGAAAAATTTGCACCCTTATGCAATGGGATTAACATACATTCTTTCTTCCTGCAGAATCTTCCCTGTTCTGAGAATCAAATTATATAGCCTGGTCAAAGGAATAACCAGTTCAGCTGAACACTCTTTTAGCACCTGTGTTGATATCTCATCAGTCCCCATTGCTGAATTCTCATTTAGTTTGTACAACAGCTTTATTTAGGTATGCCTACTGAAGGTATTTCCTTATTGAAAAAAATATATTTTACTTCGGTGCAACACCTTTTGAATTTATATTCACACGTGCTCTGTTTCATAAATATTTAGAGACAAATATGTGACGCTTCTGGCTTGCTGTTTATAATTTTCATAATGGACACTTGGATTCAAGTCATCGAACTCTAGGGACACATTCTGATATTGCATCATTTAAGTATTTTTAAAATGCTTCCCATCCAACATCCAATACCATTGCGCTGAATTCAGGTGGTCATAATTTCCTGCTTTGTAGTTCAGCGTGTAACCTTTTCTGAATGAAACATTTATAAACTTAGCCACTTCCCAAGGAGTACCACATATCACTGTCACCAACTGGAGGTAGAATAGTTATGTCTTTAACTGAAACATATCATACACTATAGTCAGATCTAACACCTTTGATCTCAAGTTCCTTCTGTCACATGCTGCTTGAGGAAGTTGTAACAATTCAGTTTCATTCTTCTCATGAGATTTTACTGGTACCCAATCAAAGTTTGGATAATTAAAGTCCCCCATTATGATTGCTCTTTTCGCACCCATCTTACGTGAGATGCATTTCTTCATCACTAGCAACTGATTCACCAAGTCTGTAACATCCCACTGTGTATTTGATCTTTTTAGATTTCCACCTCACACTAGATGGCTTCAAACTCACTGCCTGATGAACAACTGTTATTGGTATTACAGTCATAGGTCTGAACACTACCTGGATTCAAGTCATCCAATATCATTAGTAGCATGCCCCTCCCTCCTCTCCTGTCTGTCCTTCCTAAGAGTACTGTACCCTTTAGTGTCTGATTCTGGTAGCCAGGTCTCACTAATGCCTACAATCTGAGGTCCCAACACATTGACAAAGGCAACAAACTATACCTTTGTTTCTGATACTCCTAGCATTCATGTAAAGACATAATAAGCTAACTGCATGTTTTTTGTATACTCTTATCCGTAGTCTGTGTGACATGTTTGGACAACTTGCAGATCTCTGTTCTTCTCTCTTTATACATGTAACGTCTGATGAGTCTGAACCAGACAAACAAAGTCAAAATTGTTCTCTCCTCATAACCATTTCCATGATAATGCCCATTAACAGTTACATAACATTGTTGCTTTTACACTCATATTCTCACCATTCCTCCTATTATAGTGATAAGTAAAATGATCATATCTTCAGTTTAGTCAATTAAATTAATCAAAAATCAAACTAAGTGCAAGCATGTACTTATTCTCTAATTTTACTTTGCTGTTGCTCCGATTGCGTTTTTTTTTTTTTTCCCACACATTTTTATATATGTAAATTTTTGTTTAGGAATACAAGCATTTAAATCATTTCAATCTGTTGTGTATTTGATCACAAATCAGACATGCAATACTGTTTCAGACAATACATATACAAGAAGGAGATCAAAGTTTCCTCAGTTTGGAAGAAATCTAATTAACAAGCTTAGGTGTTGAACATTATTCTTAACTTATTTTAATGATATTAACAACACCAATGAACCAATTTATAAAAAATTTGTTTATTAACTGGCTTATATCTAGTCTGGCCATAAATACTTTTACAACTTGAACAATGCATAAACCTTTAAGGACATACAAACCACATGTAACTGTCTGCACGGTTAGCCTAGTGGCTTTGCGCTTCGCAACCATATGCCTGGGGAAGGAGTGTCCTAAGTTCGATTCCCGTCGGTGACGTGAGGAGCTGAAGGATCTTCCTCAGCCATAGCCAAGTTAGCCAGTCTTGGGCGTGGACAGCAGGGTTTTTTCCTCGGTTTATTCTGAGGTTTTTCATCCCGCAACGCAGGCAAACTGACCTTGAGAACTTAACACTACAGGCCATGGGATATACTGGGGCATAGGGCTGACCACCTTATCCTGTAAACGGATTGAGGTCCGATGATCAATGGACCCTCAACACCGCAAGGTAAAAGAGGGTATAAAGAAGATGAGAAACCACATGTATGATGTCCATATAGCACCACTCAAAGTTTGAAATGTCCCCTTTTGCCTTTACACACACCCAAAGTCTGAGACTACATACCAATGGTGGCACATACAAGATCCAACAGAAATGCTACCACTGCTCACTCAAACTCTGATCACAATTTGAAATTCAGCAGATTCAGATCAGGACTTCCAGATGGCCAATCAGATTGTGGTAGGGCACAATCGCCTCAACCACTGTTGTGTGGGCCTCGCCTTGTGTGTACCACAGGCTCCCACAGTGTCTTGATACATTTTGACAGAGGTTTTGACTCCTTTCTTGCAGAAATGCAATGGGTGCCTCCCTGATACATTCTCCCCTACAATCATCATGTGGGTGATGACCTCTCTGAATCCTGGCTGCAGGGCATGTTTAACTGCCAATCATTTTGGTGATTAAACAACTCTTCACAGGTGAAAATCTTCTCATCTGTGAAGAGGATATCTCTGTCTGTTGTTCACATACTGCCAGAGAAGTGCCTTTCATTTTATCACCCCTCTGCTGCATAATTTGTGATATTCGGAAGTGCCCTGTAGAACAACGATGGCCTCTCACTTCCAGGTCATCATTTAGTATATGTGACATCATTCTCTGCGAAAAGTTCATGTCTCTCGTGATTTAATTTTCTGTGTTCTCACAGGGTTACGGCAGAGGCATGCCTTCATAGCCCTCATAAACTGTTACATCCTAATGCAGTGCAATCGACCTGTTCTTTAGCAGTCAGATACATCTTCTGTATTGTTATAATGGTTAATAGTCTGATAATACACAAACATCTTACTGATCCTGAGTGTTTTTAGCATGTTGAAAATAACAGTTGGCTGCATGCCAACCTTGTGAATTGCTAATACAGCTACAAGGTTCTCATATTCTCACCACTGCATGTTAACCCATACAGCTAGACAACTGTCTCTCTACTGATAAACATGAATGCTGGCTGTGCACAGTGCTACTAATGGAACCAGACTTGCACAATTCTGTGGGCAGTGCATGGGTGTGTGTAAGTTGTAACAGTATTTATGGCAAGAAACTTCCATAGCTCAGCTGATATAAACAAAGCCCTTTGGTCAGAAAGACCTGGGTTCGGTTCCTGTCCAACTGCATTCTTATTTGGGAATCTATAGAAAAAATAAAATATTTTAGCTACTTCACCATCTTTACTACCAATTTTAGTAAAGATGGTGAAGTAAATATGGAAACAAATGATAAATTTAGCAAAACTAGTATGATGGGTAGGCAGTTGAATTCCTATGGAATAAGAGAGAAATTAGCAAAAACACTAAAGTTTCGGCTAATTTCTCACTTATTCCATTATAAACTAGTAGAATACAAGATTTAAACTGCTTTCTTATGGATCTGAGGATTAAGGATAAAACAGTAGATCAAAAACTAGAGACTGCAGAATTAATGCAGAATCGTTAAAACTTAAGCTATTTGGGAGGAATTGACATAATTAGCAATCTAAGATGATATGAACACCTGAACACTTAAACAGAATGGGAGAATTTCTATTCCAAATATGTTTTATGGTAGGAGAAAGTCCATGAACTAGGTAGATAGTCTTCTAAGGCACTGTTAACTGCATCAAATATTTTAAAATTGTCAAAAGTTTTGACAATATTGGAGACCTGAAAAATAACAGAATATTATGGAAAATAATTATTATTAGCTTACTGACAATAGTTAAGTACTATCATAGAATAAAGGCTGGTGTGTAGGATACTCCCACTAGCTGACAAAAAAAATATGCAAAAATATTTACTTAAACATTAAAGTTATATTTTATAGAGAAGTAGATAAACAAGAATATGTAATTACAATAAAATTAACATTTTCTTATTTTTGTTGTAGGTTCATCATTATTTCGCTCTTTCCTATCATCTTCTTTGAAAATTTCTTTGTACTATGTTTTGCACATACAACTACTTCATGTTGAAACTTGTGTTTATAGAGTGCACTAATTCACCTAGTACTAACAGAAAGTTCCAAGTTAATTTATTTTGGAAACTTGTGCATGGGGGGGGGGGACAGTTAACTTAGTCTGGTATACCCCTTAAGGATACATACACCAAGAATGATGATGGTGACAGGTGACCTTCCTACAAAAGTAGCTTTATTAAAATTATTTGATATATTAAGAACATTGTTCAGCAAATCTCAGTCGACTGATTTTAGTTCAATACAAAATTAATAACGAAAAAAACTCACATACAAAGATTATAGTATAATTTTCGCCTGTGTGTCACAGGCATCTTCAGTACATATTAAGCTCAAATTAAACAATAACTGACAATTCCAAAAAGTGCCACCTAAGTAGCTGGTGTAAAATAACCAAAAAGGTCAATAAATTTCCTAAAAAAAAAAAATAAATAAAAAAATCAATACAATAGAAAGTTAGGAAAGATTAGCTGATTTGTAAAGTACTATCTCCCATAAAGGAGACAGACGTAAGCCGTCGGATCTGTTTAAGTTAGGAGAATGAAGCAGAGCTTCATGTTTCTTAATAAAGGCGTTCCATGAGGAACAGACTTTTGTGAAGAACTCTTGTCTTTCTCCAATGAACTCTATGTCTAGTGAAGATGGCATGTTCTGCAAGTCCAGACTTTTCAGGTTTAAAATATTCAATATAAGATTGGTGTTCTAGCTGAATAGAGGCAGATCTTCCTGTTTGCCTGAAATAAGATAATCCACAAGAGCACGGAATCTGGTAGACACCTGGATGATTAAGATGTGGAAGCTTGTCCTTAGGAGAAGTGAGAAAGGTGGAGATTTTTCTAAACGGTCGAAAGGCAACAAAAATATTCAGTGGTTTTAAAACTTTTGCTATATGTTCACTGATGCCTTGTACATAAGGGATAGGGATGCGCGTTATTTCTTCTATGTTTGAAGAGGAAGCCCTATTAAAACTACTCAGAGTTCTTTTAATGAAGCAATTCTTATAACCATTAGATAGAAAGGAAGAAATTTTATTATTTTTTTTTGTTTTTGTTTTGTTTTTTTTTTAGGAAATTTATTGACATTTTTGGTTATCTTACACCAGCTACTTAGGTGGCGCTTTTTGGAATTGTCAGTTATTGTTTAATTTGAGCTTAATATGTACTGAAGATGCCTGTGACACACAGGCGAAAATTATACTATATTAAATAATCTTTATACGTGAGTTTTTTCCATTATTAATTTTGTATCGATATGTCTACTCACGGTATACCTCTTTTAAAACTTACTGCTAGACTTCACGGAGAGTCTATTTCCAAACAGTCTGCTAGATATGGTAAAGTATTGGTAAAGAAGACCAATGCATTAACAGATTAATATTCCTTAAACGATGTAAGATGGCCCAGGTTATTCCGACCTGTTGTAAAATAAAAGAAGTTTTTAGGTCCCCAAAAGCTCATCGGATCTACTTAAAAGCTAGTAAGTCTCTTTTAAATAATCAGCTACACGAAGCTAAAAAATCTGTTGCCCTCTTAAATAGAATTGGTTGAAACTTTTAATACTATAATGCGCATATCTTCAAGTTCTTACCTAAAGGTCTTTAATGATTCTCGTGACAAGCTAAAACACAAATTTGAATCACTGGTCAGCCTACCTAGATCCAGTATTAATACTATTGATATAGATAAAGTAGTTATAAATGTTTCCGGACATCCACTAACAGACTGCGAACGTTTTGTTTTATCAAAAGGACATGATTTTGCCATTATGTCGAATAAGGTGCCACCTATGGATTTTTTTTTCATAACAGACAGGGGTATTCGATCCTTATCCCAAAAAACTGCCAACAGATTACGTTTTGAATGTACAAAAATTATTTTTAATGCCAAGCCTCCTCGTCCTAATCTTTCTTACTCTGAGTTTTAAAGCATTGAAATCACTGAAGAATAACAATAATTTAATTATTATGAAAGCTGATAAGGAGAAGGCTGTAGTGATTCAAGATAGGAAGGAATACAAGAGAAAAATGTCTCTTTTACTTCGCAACTGTTCAACTTATAGGCCTCTTACATCAGATCCTACCCTGAGTCAATTGAAGAGACTTAATTCTCTTATAGATAATGTATCTACATGGAATGCAGATCAAAAGAAAAAAACTTAAAACCTTCTTCGGTCGTCCACCTAGATTGTATGGTCTTCCAAAAGTTCATAAACCAGGCATTCCGTTAAGACCAGTCGTAGATTGTATAGGTTGCCCCACTTACAAAATCTCAAAATTTTTATCAAATTTACTCTCCTCTTCAACTAGAGGAACTGATACTTATATAAACAATACTTTGGATTTAAAAAAATAAAATTTCAGATCTTCATTTGGACGTTTCTGATATCATGATCAGTTTAGATGTTGTTTCTTTATTTACAAATGTGCCTCTTTCTGAAAGCATTGAATTACTACAACAGGAATTTCCTTCAGACATTGTAAACATATTTGATTTTGTAATACATTCTGGTTATTTTTCTTTTAAAAATAAGTTGTATCAATAAATTGAAGGAACAGCAATGGGCAATCCTCTTTTTCCTACTATCTCCAATTTCTTTATGGAACATTTTGAACAACGTATCTTTGACAACATTTCTCCCAGACCTACGCATTGGTTCAGATACGTCGATGACATTTTTGCTGTATGGAATGACTCTTCAGATAAACTTCAACAATTTCTCACTAAGTTAAACGCACTTCATCCTAGGATCAAGTTTACCCTAGAAGTAGAATCAAATAAGCAGTTAGCCTTTTTAGATCTTCTAATTCTTTGCCAATGAGATGGTAACCTACATTTCTCAGTTTATAGAAAGAAGACTCGTATAGGCCATTATATCCATGCGGAATCTCATCACCATCCCAGTCAAAAGGCAGGAACTATTAAAACACTGGTTAATCGGGCCCACTCCTTTTGTTCTTCAGACGATCTTTTACAGAAAGAACTGCATATTATTTCTTCCTTTCTATCTAATGGTTATAAGAATTGCTTCATTAAAAGAACTTTGAGTAGTTTTAATATGTCTTCCTCTTCAAACACAGAAGAAATAACGTGCATTCCTCTCCCTTATGTACAAGGCATCAGTGAACGTATATAACGCGCATTCCTCTCCCTTATGTACAAGGCATCAGTGAACGTATAACAAAAGTTTTAAAACCACTGAATATTTTTGTTGCCTTTTGACCGTTTAGAAAAATCTCCACCTTTCTCACTTCTCCTAAGGACAAGCTTCCACATCTTAATCATCCAGGTGTCTACCAGATTCTGTGCTCTTGTGGATTATCTTATTTCAGGCAAACAGGAAGATCTGCCTCTATTCAGCTAGAACACCAATCTTATATTGAATATTTTAAACCTGAAAAGTCTGGACTTGCAGAACATGCCATCTTCACTAGACATAGAGTTCATTGGAGAAAGACAAGAGTTCTTCACAAAAGTCTGTTCCTCATGGAACGCCTTTATTAAGAAACATGAAGCTCTGCTTCATTCTCCTAACTTAAACAGATCCGACGGCTTACGTCTGTCTCCTTTATGGGAGATAGTACTTGACAAATCAGCTAATCTTTCCTAACTTTTTATTGTATTGATTTTTTTATTTATTTATTTATTTTTTTTTTTTTTAGGAAATTTATTGACCTTTTTGGTTATCTTACATCAGCTACTTAGGTGGCGCTTTTTGGAATCGTCAGTTATTGTTTAATTTGAGCTTAATATGTACTGAAGATGCCTATGATACACAGGCGAAAATTATACTATTAAATAATCTTTGTACGCGAGTTTTTTCCGTTATTAATTTTTTATGTCTACTCATGGTATACCTCTTTTAAAACTGATTTTAATTCAAATTCTGTTTATCTGTTAAATGATTCAAGCATGTAAGCAATTGAGTTCTGACATGCTGGTTCATTTTGAAATAAACAATGAACTGAAATGAATGCCTTCATTACAGTATGAAATATTTTGATAACTCAGTCAAAGCCTCCTACGTGCAGCAAAATATAAGGAATTAAGTTCTGATAAGTTGGTTGGTCATGAATTAAGCAACAAGAGTCCATATTATTTTGGCAACTCAGAAAAGCATATGGATCAAACAAGTAGCGACAGTAGTCCGATGGTTCTTCTGGCTCTCCCACAGCACTGTCATAGTGCCAAAGTACATTCTGTGACAGACACTGGTGTGGGAACAGAGGTGGATGAATTGGCAGTTCGTAGGATTTTGCAGAATCTCAGTGTAAATACAGCTGACTAGGCTCTTTAATTTAAATCTTAGTTCTGGTAGAGTTCCAAGGGATTGGAAAGAGGGGAAAATAATTCCCTTGCATAAGGTAGGTTATAAGACTGCAGTAGCAAATTATAGCCTAATCAGTATTTCAGTAGTGGTGGTAAAAGTACTGGAAAAATTCAAGAATTGGCAGCAGATAAGAATATGATACTCTGTGAGGAGCAACATGGCTTTGTGAAGGATTGGTCATGTCTTAGTAATTTAGTAACTTTTTTGTAATAGAATAATGGCTACATGATGATTCTGATGGATTTTGTAAAGGCATTCGACAGAATACCATATAGAACTCTGTTATGCAAATTAGAACAAATAGGGATGGACATGAAACTGGTTATGCGGATCAGATGGCAGCTGCTAGACTGGTATATGGAGAGGCAGAATCAAGGCAAAAACAGGTGACTAGTGGTGTGCAATGAGGTTCAGTGCTGGGACTACTACTGTTTAATTTGTACATAAACGATATAGGAAATAACATGAAAGGAAATATGGAGAGCTTGTAGGATATTTTAAGTAGGCTACCAGTATGGGCAAAACATAATGGGTGTCAGGTTAATGTGAAGTTATGCATTTTGAAATAAATTGATTAAAAGCTGTGTGCCACACTGATGGAACTGTACTCCAGGAAATAAAGCTAGGAATTTAGGGGTGGTAGACAGAGTTGAAGTTGAATATGAGGACATATTACTAAGATCACATACCAGCTCAAGCAAGTATATGTGCGCTGATGACCTAGCAATCCTACATCAATTTACCTCCTTTGTCAACCTTGAACATCCTGGAAGAGTACTTCAAGCAGTGGTACTTGAAGCCAAATCCAACAAAAACTGTGTCCACAGTATTTCACCTGAACAATGCAGAGGCAAATCTACACCTCAACCTTTTTTTCTGTGGAAAAATGGTAGAATATGAGCCTCACCCCAAATACCTTGGAGTGAGCCTGGACAGAAGCCTAACCTATAAAAGGCATATCACCAACCTGTCCAACAAAATTAAAATGAGAAACAATATCATTTCAGTGCTTGCTGGAACAACCTGTGGTTGTGGTGCAGAAGGTTGTCTGCACTAGCCCTCGCATTCCCCGCAGCAGAATATTGTGCCCATCTGGGAAAGAAGTGCACACACACCAACATTATAGACAGCTAAACTCTTGCGCACAGTTAGTGGGACAGTAAGAAGCACTCCTGTCTTATCTAACATTGCTCCACCAAACATACGGAGAAGACAAGTCTCGATTAAAGAATTTAATAAAGCAATGAACAACCCACTCCTGCCCCTGCAGCAGACTCTCATAAATCCACCTAGTCTTTGCCTAAAATCTAGAAAGCCTTTCTGGTCCATTTATGAACTCTCTTCAGCTGCCCTGCCATCAACACCTGTGTGTGGAGAGGATACTGGTCCAACAATCTCCTAACAAACGGCTTCCTGGTAAAAGATCTCTGTGCTCTACAGCCTGATTTTGCTCTTCCTAGGAAGATTTGGTCAATCAATCAACAGGATCAGAACTAACCAGGGCAGATGTGGCTACTTACTACATAAATGGAGGCTGTTAGACCACCCTTATTGTGATTGCTCTCCCGTGGCTCAGATGATTACTCATATTGTGAACGATTACCCAAGGCGCCAATTTCGTGGTGGTCTACAGGACATCCACAGGTGAGGCCTTGGATTGGCTTTCCAGACTGGACATTGACCTGTAGCTGCTCTGTATTCCTTTTGCCATAAGAATAAATAAATAACTAAGATCACTTTTAAGAATACTTGGATATTGAAGAACACAAGTTGAGATAAGACATTTGTTATTCCTCTTTATAAGGCCTTCATATATCCACATCTGGATTATTGTGCTCAGTCTGGTCTCCAGGGTTTCTTGCAGATGAGGAAGTGGTGGAGAGGATTCAGATGTAAGTGACCAGGATGGTGAGTGGTCTGTGGAATGTTCCCCATGAGGATAAATTGAGAAGTTGGTTGATACAGAACAAGAGGTCATCCCTGGAAGTTAGTTAAAGGTGTAGTTAGTAGGGGCATAAGGACTAGATTTTTGTGCTTGGAGAGTTGTGAATGAATGGAATGGGTTGCCAGTGTCAGCACTTTATCTGTTAATGGGTTCAAGGAAAGGTATGACATTGTGTAGATAGTTTGGGTCTCGTGTGATGCGCCTTTGGACTCCATGGATGCACTCATAAAATAATAATATTGTATCCAAACCACTTAGAATGAATAGAATCTAGATTACAAATCTTCAGAAAAATTGGGAAAATATCATGCAGATCAATTGATGTTTTGATTTCTAGATTATTGTTACACGGAGTCCAAGAATCATCATGGGAGGGTTACACTATTATTAACATAATGCCTATCATCTCTCTCCCTCACTTTGAAGTCATTCACATCAACTGCCTTTGGCAATTTATTTCATTCATTTACCACTCCTCAAGCAAAAAAAAAAAAAAAAACCTTGTTCTTACACCCCTACTAATCAGACTTTTACAACAAGCTCCAAGACGACTCCCTGTCCTCTGATGCTTTGCGATGTGCTGGAAAATTTCTTTACCATCTATTCTATAAGTCCTCTTTAGTACGTTTTGAATTCTCTCTACCACTTCAAAGAAATCCAGGTGACAAAATTTGCATGGTCTTCCAGCTGCAGTCGTATCAAAGGATTAATAACTTCCTCATTCCTGCATGTCAGTTTCCAACCACGTAAACTTTCTGTCCACCATTAATCCTAAATCCCATCAATTTCTTTCTGTGCAACATACAGCCTGTAGTTTTATCATTCTGAAGTGCAAAACTTTATACTTGGACACATTGAATTGGCAACCTTTGCCAGCTATTCTTTGCTCAAACTACCAGTTTAATCTATTTAGATCTCTACATTCCCATTATTTGTTATTGCTCTCCTCAGTTTAGCATCATTGGTAAACAATAGATGTTTCCCTTTAAATCATTTCAACTATCATATACAGTGGTGCCTCGTACTTTGAAAGTTCCAGAGTTCAAATGCTTCAGAACAGAAGAAATTTGATTCACAGTTCGAACGACATTTCTAAGTTTGAACTATAGTCCAGGAACTCAGAGCCATATAGCATTAGACAGTTTTGGCACACCATTGGGCATGCTTTTCTCTCACTCACTTCCCCATGCCTACGCAGTGTGTATCTGTCTCAGTCCGCTGTGCGTTGTCCCTTACTTTACACAGCCTAGTCATTGTGCGATACGTTTGCGTAGAGAATTTTAACTGTTTTTGACATTTTTTTTATTGCCCATGGCATCCAAGAATGTAGAAAGAACAAAACCTAAAAGAAAAGTTGTAGTATTGACAATTGAGATGAAAAAAGAAATTATCATATAACACGAAAGCAGTACACATTTGACGGATCTGGCAACGATGTTTAAAATGTCAAAGTATGTCAACGATAAGGTAGCGTTCTTAAGAATAAGGAAGCAATAAAAGCAGCAAATGTGGCTAAAGGTGTGACAACATTGAACCTCCAGGAGATCACATGTTAATGAAGAGATGGAAAAAACTCCTTTTAGTGTGGATAAATGAGAAGCGATTACGTGGTGACGTTATTACTGAGAGAATTATTTGCGAGAAAGCCAAACATCTGCATAATGAACTTAAGAAACGCACACCTGAGACCAGTACTGAAAATGTGGAGTTTAAAGGAAGGCTGGTTCGATAAATTCAAAAAGCGAACTGGAATCTATAATGTTGTCATGCACAGAGAAGCACGAGTGTCATGTAGAAGCAGACAAATTTGTAAAAACCTTTAAGGAGTATGTGGATAGTGAGGGAATTGTATCTCAACAGGTTTTTAATTGTGATGAAACAGGTCTTTTTTGGAAAAAAAAATGCCCAAAAGGAGCTATATCACAAAAGAAGGCACCGGGATATAAACCTATGAAAGATAGAATTACTTTGCTGCTTTGTGATAATGCTAGTGGAGACTGTAAGATAAAGCCTTTGCTCATTTACCATTCTGAAAATCCATGCATTTTTAAAAAGAACAATGTCATAAAGAGCAAATTCGGTGTTACGTGGAGGGCCAACATGAAAGTGTGGGTTACCAGAGAGTTTTTCACTGAGTGGATTTATCAAGAATTTGCTCCCACTGTAAAAGCTTATCTTACTGAAAAAAATCTACCATTAAAAGCTCTTCTAGTGATGGACAATGCTCCTGCTCATCCCCCAAATTTAGAGGAGGATTTAGTTGGTGAATTCAGTTTCATCAAGTTTTTGCTGCCCAATATCACTTCTATCATACAACCCATGGACCAGCAAGTGATTTCAAACTTCAAAAAACTGTATATGAAGGTTATGTTTCAAAAGTGCTTTGAAATAACCAATGCCATAGAACTGACTCTTAAAGAATTTTGGAAAGAGCATTACAACATTCTTCATTGTTAAGGATTGTCGATAAGGCATGGAAAGAAGTTTCTATTAAAACAATGATTTCTGCTTGGAAAAAACTCTGGCGAGATTGTATTTCAGTCAGTGAAGTAGTAAGCTGTTGTAAATGAAATTGTGTCTTTGGGTAAAGCTATGGGATTAGAGGTGACTGATGAGGATGTAGAGGAGTAGAGATCATAAAACCAAACTCAGCACAGAAGATCTTCAACATCTTCATGATCAACAACAAAAAGATGTGGAAAAAGAAGAGAAGGACACCAAAGGATGCATTTCCAAAGCTGACCTTCAAGAATTGTTCTCTGTTTGGGTTAGAACACAAGCTGTTGTGGGAAAATGGCACCCTAATAAGACAGTAGTGACCAGGAATATCAACTTATTCGATGACAACCTGATGGGTTATTTTTAAAATATCAAAGAACATCATCAGCGCCAAACAACATTAGATAGAATCTTCTCTGCAGAAAAAAGAGAATGTGAATCAGTATTCTCAACTCCAGCTAAGAAGCAGAAATATGATGCTTAACAATGAGAGCATTATTTTCGTCTTTGTGATTTTTATATTAAAATCACAAAGATGATTAATATTAAAATAATCTTATATTAAAATTTATATAAGATTATTTTATTTAATTTTTTCTAAGTTATTAACATTAAAAAACCTAAAATAGATGAAATAAAATAAAAATTATTGAAATTTTTGGATATGGGAACGGATTATTTCGCTTTCATTATTTCTCCCCCAAAAGAAATATATATATATTTCAAATATATATATATATATATATATATATATCAAGGTTCCAAGTATGATATAAAGGTTCTTCAAGAATGGAACATGAAGCACACTACCTCCTTGACCTAAAACAAAGGAATTTTAAGTTGAATACATGAATATATAGGATATCAAGGTCACCACATGCACTAACGAACCTATGAAGAAAAAAGTATAATTGGGAAAAGTGAAATGTATAGTGATTTGAAGAAATTAATAGTTCAGTTTCTCTTAGGAAAAGTCAAGATGGTAGAGAATCTGGAAGTTTTTTTTTGTCTTCATGTAATCTGTTTCTCTTTGCTGATTCATTCATTACTAATCTGGAAAGTTCTTAATGTTTAGTCTTAAGTTCAGTCTAGTGATCTGTGGAATAACTATTGTAAAATTGACCTTAAAAAGAAATGTTAAATTTCTTTGTGATGTATAACTTAACTGTGATAACATTAATCACATTCCATGCTGGAGAGTCGCCAGTAAGCAAAGTGTGATATTACACTGTGCAATGAAGTTCATCTAACAGCAATACCTAGTATCACAAGTATATCACACATACCTAGATTATGGTGATGTGAAATCATTTCCATAAGTATTTTATTATTACAGGCTACTACTCCAAGGAGTCCTTAGACTCATCAAGGGAGGATGTTTAGGGAGGTCCAACATCATATCAAGAATAGTAACTGGAAATGAAGATATGAAGCTATCTTTCTCCTAGAAGTCCTGATGGTGCCCTCTGGAGGGCTAGGTAGGCATTCTTGGCCGTTGGGCTGAAGGTCTGCTGATGTATGCCTCCCAAATTTGGGGCAGTCGCATACAACCAAATTTGTTGAGGTTTGGAGAGTTTCTTAGGGCAGAGGCTGATTCCATAAATAATCTTTCGAATTTATATTTGCTCCGGTGTATTATTTTTGCTTTCTTCCACCGTATTCTGTGGTGAGTATCCAGAGCATGGTCTGCAAGACCAGAATGGCTATATTTGTAAAACCGGATGTAGTCCTTGTGTTCAGAAATTCTGATGTTCGCTGTCCTGCCTGTTTGGCCAAAGTACGACAGTTTACAACTGCAAGGGACCTGGTATACCCCAGGTAGGTCTAGGGGAAGTGGTTGGTCTTTGGTAGAGCGGATAAGGGATGCCAATTTTCTGTAAGGCCTGTAACAGGAGGTGAGGTCATGTTTTTTTAGAATTTTGGTAATTTTTTCTGAGGTGCCTCGGATGTAGGGAATGATGATGGATTTAGAGTAATCTTTTTTGTGGAGGAGGGGAGAGAAGGGGGGCTGTGGTTTGTAGGTTTTAATATTTTTTTTTGGGGGGGGGGGTAGCCATTGGCTGAGAAAGTGTTTAGGATGTGATTTAGTTCAGTGTTAAGGGCTATGTCGTTAGAACAGATTAGTTTAGCCCTGTTGTATAGTGTTTTTACCACTCCATATTGTTGTGAGGGGGGGGGTGAGATTGTTGGTGGACGTATCTGCCTGTATGGGTGGGTTTTCTGTAAACTGAGAAAACCAAAGTTCCATCAGGCTGGTGGGTGACTAGTGTGTCTAGGAAGGGGAGGCAGTTGTTTACCTCTTTTTCCAGGGTGAACTTGATTCTGGCGTGTTGGTTGTTTAAGTGTGTGAGGAAGGAGAGGAGTGTTTCAGAGCCATGTGGCCAAATAGCGAACACATCAACGTAGCGAAGCCATATGGTTGGTTTTTGTGGGGCAGAGGCTAAGGCTTTTTCCTCAAAGGTCTCCATAAAGAAATTGGTTAAGGGTGGGGAGAGTGGTGAGCCCATGGCTGTCCCCTCTATTTGTTTGTAGAATTTTCCCTGCCAAACGAAATAGCCTGAGTTCATTGTGAACTGAAATAGGGCTGAGATATCGGGAGAAAATTTAGCTTGGATTAGCTCTAAAGTTTCCTTGAGTGGGACATTGGTGAATAAGGAGGAGACGTCGAAGCTGACCATTATGTCGGAGTGTAAGGTATGCTGGCTTTGAAGTGGGCTGAGTTTTTTATGTGTGATGGTGTGTTGCCAGTATAGTGTGTGAGCTCTTTGGCTAAATATTTAGCTAATTTGTATGTGGGGGAATCAATGCCATCCACTATGGGACGTAATGGCACATTTTCTTTATGTATTTTTGGGAGTCCGTAAATACGGGGGGGCATAGAGTTAAACGGTTTTAATCTGTTGGTAACTTCTACAGGCCAAGATGTGACTTTCTTAAGGAGGCTGTGAAGTTTTCTAATTTGTGAGTTGGTGGGATTGTAATTGATAGGGAGGTAAGTAGCCCGATCTAATAGGAGAGCATTCAGCTTACCTTTGTAGTCCTTTTGGTTAAGTACTACAGTTGCATTTCCTTTATCCGCTTTGGTGATAACTAATTCTTTATTATTTCTCAATTCCTGTAGGGCTTCAAATTCCTTGTTGGATATATTGGTTTTGGGTGGTTTTGCTATGGAAAGGACACAAGCTACATCCAGTCTTACACTGTTGGCGATTTGATGTGGGAGGTGGCGGATTCCTCTTTCAATCTGGATCATAATATCCTCACTTGGTATTTTTTTGGGAGCAATGGCGAAGTTGTGGCCAAACAGGCAGGACAGCGAACATCAGAATTTCTGAACACAAGGACTACATCCGGTTTTACAAATATAGCCATTCTGGTCTTGCAGACCATGCTCTGGATACTCGCCACAGAATACGGTGGAAGAAAGCAAAAATAATACACCGGAGCAAATATAAATTCGAAAGATTATTTATGGAATCAGCCTCTGCCCTAAGAAACTCTCCAAACCTCAACAAATTTGGTTGTATGCGACTGCCCCAAATTTGGGAGGCATACATCAGCAGACCTTCAGCCCAACGGCCAAGAATGCCTACCTAGCCCGCCAGAGGGCACCATCAGGACTTCTAGGAGAAAGATAGCTTCATATCTTCATTTCCAGTTACTATATTGTTAGAGCCTGTTGTGCTCCTGCCTTTTGTAAGTTCCTTTAGAAAATGGCAATGAGACATTGGCGAAATATCGGAAATATCTATTAAAGTATTATTTAATTTATATTCGGATCTACGTTGTTTCAATTCCCTAAGTTATTTAGAAATGCATAACCAACGTATAAGCCTATCTACGAAAATCATATCAAGAACTATCCAGCATTTGTGCAGTATCTATCCTACTTTGCTTTGAACTCATTCACAGTCATGGCACTGCAAATTACATATTCTGTCTTGGCTATTCAAGAACATCTTCAGCTTCTTTTATGCCCAGGACTGCTGAGGAGATATCTTGGTTTATATGAGAATAAACCAAGTGGCATGTGCAGGTAAAAAGAAAGTAGAAAGCTTTTATTGTGTTCCTTGAACATCTTGAAGTTGTAGTCTTAAACTATACTCCATGGGATTTGGTAGAATTAAGTGCAGCAGAATTATTCATTAGCCAGTTGGGAAGTCTCCTGCTGATTCATTGGCAGGGTTCCAACCAGTGTACTACTTACTCTGTGTGTGTGTGTGACTGCTTTGAAACTATACTCTTGAATGGAAGAGACTCTAGGCTTCTATTGAATGCTCTTGCCACTACCCAAACAATGTCAAAAGGGAAGGACAGAAACTAGAACCCATACTCTAGAGATCAAATCTGGCAACATTCATTTCTAGCATGCAGTAAAATGTGGCAGTTATATCATTGGTTGATTCATGAAAGACAAGAAAGTATACTTTTGTGTGTCCGCTAGGTTCCTAGAGACTTGTTTGTGGACACCAGCTGCATCATATGAAATAGGGTGTCATCTGGAATAAACAGGCTGTATATTATACATTACCACCAGCCCTTTAGTGACCATAGAACAACTCAAAGGTATTTCATGTGCACAGATCTGATTTACTAATAGAATGATATTACTTACCCTTAGTATAGATTAGATCTTATTGTGTTTATTCTATGAAGCAGTGCCATTGTAAATTACTGTATTCCAGTCGTAGAATGTATTTACTCCTAATCTACATAATTTGCTCATTTACATTATACTTATAAGCAAACACTCGTTAAATTCCTAGATTGAAGATGCATTTTTTGTAGCATTCATTATAATCAGTTGTATTTTTTTAGGCTTTATCTGTATCAGAAGATAGTTACATAAGGATATGGCAATTAAAAGAAAATGAAACTTTGCCAGTAAGTATATTGTTTGGAATCTCATAAAATACTGATATATATTTGTTGAAATCAAAAATATAATATGGCACTTCTTATGGGGATTTAATGAAAATAATGCACTGCATTAAGGTGTAAATTATTTAATTATTCCAATATTTTGTCTGATGCAGACAATATAAGGAAAATAGAAATGGTTAGACTTCGAGCCTGAAGTCTCTGAAACAGCACCTTCTATGGGTGCTAATTTATAGCCTTAGTTTTAAGTCATCTGTCTAATGATAGGAAGTCTAAAAGTTTCAATGTGGATGTCTGAAACTTTCATATCTTTGAAAGTTTCATTCACATTTATTAAGATGTTTTTTTTTTAGAGAAGGTCTCATGTTTAAACTTGCTGTGAAAGCACCATTATCTTTTCAATTTGATTTTGTGGATAGTGTCCCGAGTATGGTCTGACAATCCATAGTTATGATGACAGAAACAGTATTTGTTTTTCTAACAAATACTTCCAATTTTTCTAATCTGTCCAAAATAGGTTGGTGTGCAGGACCACAGAACTCTATATATCTCTGGAAGAGAAAGAAAAACGGGTATAGGTAACTAATTTGATGTTGGGAGTGGGAGGGAGTTGAAAGATGTATTGAGATTGTACCTTTATGAAGATTGTGAAAATCTGTTCTGAAGTTTCTTGAATATTATTATTATTTGTTACCTCCAGGTAGTCCAGTGACTCATCGAGGGAGGGCATCTACTCTACAGCCCTGCTTCCACCAACTGACTGCAACTACACCAATGCCATCACCACCACTATTATTTCCACAGACAATCACAAACATCCATACCCATGGCGGGATTCGAACCCGCAACCTCTTGACTGGAGAGTGGACACTAGCCACTCGGCCAGCCAGGCTGGCTAGCTGAATGATAACAATACGAGGTGCATTGTGAATTGTGTACTCGTAGCAGTGGGATGTGCTTGCACCATGAATGACCTTCAAGGTCATTCATGGCGGTCATTCTAGAAGCAGTTCAGATAAGCATCGTTCGCTGTCACTCGTAGTTAGTCTGTAGGCAGTTATAAAAAGAAACACATGTGAAGTTGCTTTGCCAGAATAATGTCTTACATTAAACTCTAGCAGCATATTAAATTCAAATTCCTTGTGAAATTAAAGAAGTCACCAACCGAGTGTTCAAAACTGTTGCATGAGGTGTACAGTGATAATGGAATGGCACAAACACTTTGCTGAAGGTCAAGAAAATGTTGAAGATGACGAACGACTAGGTCACCCTGTCACGGGAGCAACCGAACAAAACATTGCAAAAATTAATGAAATTGTCTGCAACGATCGCCGATTAAGCATTCGGATGATAGCAGACATGGTGCACATTGATAAGGAGACTGTACAACAAATTTTGCATGAGCAATTGAACATGAACAAAGTCTGTGCCAAAATGGTTCCCCAAAAACTTGGGTCAGGAGCAGGAAGACGTAAGGAAACAAATTTGCACTGACATCATGGAACGGCTGACAGTGGAGTTGGACTTGCAGGAGAAAATCATCACATGTGATAAGACATGGATTTTCCAGTACGATCCAGAAACAGAGAGATAGTTGATGCACTGGAAAACTCCCACATCACTGAGAATGAAAAAAAGCAAGAATGAGCAAGTCAAAACTGAAGGCAATGCTGATCGTTTTTATATATATATATATATACAGGGTGTTCGGGATAAATTTGACAGTTTCGTAAGGAAAAAGAAAATCTTCTTTGTATCTATTAAATTTAATGAATTGACAAAAAAACATTACAGGCAGAGTTAATTACAATACTATCAACAAGATTTACTCAAAATAACCACCATTAGCATCGATCACAGCTTCAATTCTGCTTCGGAACCTCGAACAAGCTGATGCTACAGTCTCCCTGGGAAGGGCCGCAAAAACTGTTTTAATTTTATCCATTAACTGGGCTTTTGTATTACTGGAAGTGCGATTGGTGTCTTTTTCAACTGCGCCCCATACAAAATAATCCATGGGGTTAAGGTCTGGGGAGTTTGGAGGCCAAACATCTGGACTGGTGAAGTCGTAGAAATTTTCAGACAACCATTTTTGACTTTTCCCAGAGGTGTGGCAAGGGGCCGAATCCTGCTGCCATACATACGGCCTACCATTGGCTACCCTTGTTATCCAGGGCTTGACTACAGTTAGCAACTCCACGAACAAAGCCCGAATTCCAATGCCAGGGTTCTTCAACACCTGTTCCTGCAGATTTGCGAGGAATTCTGCTGTACGAACGCAATCAGATCGTCTGCTAGGGATCTTTCTTCTTGCTACATCCTCGTAGTCACCATTGCAAGTCTCTAGTTCATGCCTGATTGTTTTTACTGTATTCAGGGAGCATTGGGCAGCAGTCGTAATATCCTTATTTTGATGGCGGGCACGAATCATCATGATACAAGTTATTCTCTTCCATGATTCAGGTGGGTTCCGGCTATCCATCCTTTCTGACATCTTGTATATGAATGAAGAAGGGTCCAAACTTTTAAATGAAGAGAAGTGTGTGTTAATACATGTAACTTACGGAAAAATATAATTAATTATAAATATGTCAAATTTATCCCGAACACCCTGTATTAAAAACGATAAAAACGATCAGCATTGCCTTCAGTTCAATTCAATTCAATATATATATATCAGGACAATGCTCCAGTGCACTGTCTGTAAAGTAGTATCTGGCAGATAAGAAAATCCCAGTGTTGGACCATCCACTTTATTTGCCAGACTTAGCTCCATGCAACTTTTACCTTTTTCCAAAGTTGAAATTAGCATTGAAGGACACCCATTTCCAGTCAGTGGATGAGGTAAAGAAGAAAACAATAGAGCTGCTAACACCTGATGACTTGCAGCACTGTCTTGATTTTAATATGATTCTGCCAGTGACATCTGATTAGGGTGCCTAATTTTTTCTCAGTACTTTTATATCTTTGGTCTTTAATAAAGTGCTTTATTTATAATCCAACTCAGATCTATATCATAAAACTGTTGAACACTGTCTTGTATACTACTGGTTTGGCTAATTTCTCTTTTACTCCATATAAATTTATTCAACTGGTCCACCATGTCAGCTTTGCTTATTCTATTGCCTGTTTCCAGATTTAACTTGCAATCTAAAAACTGTCTAAATAGCTTAAATATTTTGCTTGTTCTCCATTGAGAATGCAATATTTTTATATTCATGCCTATTTTTATAGTTTTGTTCTTTTTTTTATTGCGGGTTTTATGCAGTTTAGTTAGAGAATCCTGGAGACTTGCACTGAAAATAATTTTTCATCGTTTAGGAGTACACTATCATATGCATAAGAGCTAAATTTGATATCTCCAATTCTAATATCAGGTTTAATGCCACTTTCTTTCATAATGTGCATCCTTTTCTTACTCCTGATTTTACATCAAACTATCTTCCTCTAATAGCTGACTTACAACTTAAATATATATATATATATATATACACACACACACACCTCTGTATAATCATCCATTTGTCCTATATAATTGTATTGTTTTGAGGTGCTTTTCACCTTGTCATATTCCTATAATTTCTCAACTATTTGTCATAAAGTGAAAATTCTGATCTTTGCAACCTCTATGTTTATATTCTTCTTAAAATTTTTCTGCTACTGTTCTGTCACTACTTGTTTTGTTTAGCAATCTTTCAAAGTACTCCAGACATCTAGGATATCCTTATCTTCATCGTTTAGGAGTACATTATCTGCATAAGAGCTAAATTTGATATCTCCAATTCTAATATCAGGTTTAATGCCACTTTCTTTCATAATGTGCATCCTTTTCTTACTCCTGATTTTACATCAAACTATCTTCCTGTATTTCCTTCAATTCTAATAGCTGACTTACAACTTAAATATATATAAACTATATATATACACACACACACCTCTGTATAATCATCCATTTGTCCTATATAATTGTATTGTTTTGAGGTGCTTTTCACCTTGTCATATTCCTATAATTTCTCAACTATTTGTCATAAAGTGAAAATTCTAATCTTTGCAACCTCTATGTTTATATTCTTCTTAAAATTTTTCTGCTACTGTTCTGTCACTACTTGTTTTGTTTAACAATCTTTCAAAGTACTCCAGACATCTAGGATATCCTTATCTTCTGTTTTTAAGTCTGCTTTATCATCTATGATTTCTTTTACGGTAATTTTTTCCTACATTTGTAAACTTTTTTTTTTCCCAATAGCCTCCAGAGCATTTTGCTACCTTCCTGATACTTAAGAGGGTGGTCTGAAAAGTTCTCGACCTAACAATGAAAAAATGAATTTATAACGTCAAAATTATTTTTATTTTCAACATAATCTCCCTTAAAACTAATACATTTATTCCATCGATGCTCCAGCACCATTATCCCGTCCCTGTAGTGGTTCTCAGTAAGATCTGTAAAATACCCCCCTATAGCTGCAATCACCTCTTGATTTGAAGAAAAATGCTGACCAGTGAGGAAGAGTTTTAGTTTTGGGAAGAGATAGAAGTCTGAGCCAAATCTGGGGAATAGGATGGATGTTCCAACAATTCATAGTGCAGATCCCTTAATTTTCCCATTGCCAAAACACCTTTGTGGACAGGTGCATTGTCCTGATGAAAGATAATTTTTTTTCTTCTGCAAACCAGGTCTTTTTTCGCAAATTTTTTCTTCTAGTCTGGTTAAAAGATCAGAATATTATTCCCTGGTTACTGTTTTACCCTTTTCAAGATAATTAATAAACAAAATGCCTTTACAATCCCTAAACTCCGATGCCATGACCTTTCTTGCTGATGGAACAAACTTTGTCTTCTTTGATGCTAAGCAACTGGCATCTGTCCACTGTTTTCACTGCTGTTTAAATTCTGGTGTGTAATGGTGAATCCAAGTTTCATCCATAGTAATAAATCGATCCATAAAATCTGTTTTATTCTTGTCAAAATGCTCAAGCACTGTTCAGAGATTTTCATGCGAGTGCGTTTTTGATCTGCTGTGAGCAAGTGTGGCACCAATCTTGCACAAAGTTTTTCCATTTGCAATTCTTCATGCAAAATATATTCTACACGTTCTTTTGAAATGCCTATAGTCTCAACAATTTCATGCACTTCGACTCGCCAGTCATCCAATACCATATTATGCACTTGATCAATGATTTCTGGTGTTGTTACACTTTTTGGACGTCCTTAACATGAATCATCTTAAAGACTGGTACGACCACATTTAAACTCAGCAGCCCATTTCTTAATTGTCGAAAACGAAGGAGAAGAGTGCCCATAAACTTTTATGAACTTCAAATGAATTTCTTTTGCCATTAAACCTTCTTTTATTTTTTATTTTGGTTTAACTAATAAGAATACAATTTGGTCGGCTAAATCCCAAATTGCCAGCCCATCCTCGTTCATTCAGTATCCAAGTAGATATCCAACAGGGTGCACCACTAGAAGGTGAGGATTGGACATTAGGTCAGAAGCCCTGGTCGGTTCTCCGCATTCCTTTAAAAGCTATGTGGAGGTCTCCTCTCAGTTATACAGCTTTGACCCTTAAGCACCCACTTAAGAGGCAGTGAAGGAAAAGAGGAAAGCATATCAAAAGTTCCTGGCAAATAAGTCAGCTTGTGCTCTTAGAGAATACAGAGACAAATGCAAGAATGCTAAACACTGTGTAAAACTAGCTAAACAAAAGTCATGGGAAGACTTTGTCAAGAATATAAAAAATAAATATCAAGAAGGTGGCAAAATATACTGGAGGTTGTTGAAGAAGCTTAGGAATGGAAGAAAGAGTGCTGTAAAAGGAGTTAAAGATGATAAAGGTGACATGAAAACGGGAGAAAAAGATATCCTTTAAGTATGGCATAATTACTTTGAAAAACTGCTAAATGAAACAAGCAGAGATGACAGCACAGTGGTAAAAAACGCTGACCAGGCATGCAGTCAGGAATACATATCCATGCTTGAAATGTGGAAAGGCAGCAGGAGTAGATGATATTCGACCAGAAATGCTGAAGTATGGTGGTATAAAAGTCTTACAATGGCTGCACTGCATAATTCAGAAAGCCTGGACACAGGGACGAATTCCCGATGATTGGAGTAGAGCTCTCATAGTACCCAATAAAAAGGGAAATAAAACTGAATGTGAGAATTACAGAGATATTTCCTACTGAGTGTTGCTGGCAAGATCTATGCAAGTATACTTGAGAAACGGTTGAGAAGAATTGTGGAAGAAAAGCTTGGTGAAGAACAAGCTGGTTTCAGGCCAAACAGAGGCTGTCAGGATCAGATCTTCACTTTACGACAAATATTCGAAAAAACATGATAATATAACAAAGATCTGTAATGAATTTTTTTTTTATTTGGAAAAGGCATACGACAAGGTGCCAAGAGAGAAGCTATTCAATACGCTACAGTTATATAGTGTCAGTGGGGCATTATATCAAGCAATACTTAGTCTTTATTTGAGTTGCAAGTCAGCAGTTAGAATTCAAGGAAGTACAGAAGATGGTTTAATGTTAACTCTGGTGTGAGACAAGGATGTACATTATCTATATGGATCACATTATGAAGGAAAGTGGTATTAAACATGATATCAAAATTACAGATGTTAATGTCAGCTCTTTGCTTTATGCAGACGATTTATGCTTCTAAATAAACTACAAGTCTGCAAGATTCTCTGACTAAATTGAATAACTGTTGTAATAGATATGGTATGAAGGTCAGCAATAAAAAGACAAAGACGATGAAAATAGGCAGAATCATTGAAAATGTCAGCTGTGTTGTGAATGGAGAACCTGTGGAACAAGTAAAACATTTCAGCTACTTAGGCACGATTTTTAGTGAAGATGGTAAATTAAATATAGAAATAGACAACAGAATCAGCAAAGCTGGTGTGGTGGGTAGTCAATTGAATAAATTCATATGGAATAAGAGAGAAATTAGTCGGAACACTAAATTAGCTGTATACAAGACAGTGTTCAAACCAGTTTTAACTTATGAATCTGAGAGCTGGGTCAGAAGTAAAACACTTGACCAAAGACTAGAGACCGCAGATATGAGAGTCCTGAGAAAGATTATAGGCGTGAACAGATGGCATCAATGGTAATATCATATTAAAAACGAGGATATTAGGAAAGAACTTGACATTGTCAGCATCCACGAATGCGTTAGCAGAGCTAATCTCAGGTCGTATGGTCACTTAAACAGAATGGGCAAAGAAAGATTAGCAAAAGAAGTGTTCTCTGCCAGGTTGGCAGCAAAACGATCCAGAGGAAGACGAAGATATAGGTGGATTGATATGGTATAAAGTGCCTTAGACGATAGAAATATAAGATCTGATAATGTTGGAGTCTTGACAAGTAACAGACTGATTTGGAGGAAAATTGTAGACAGACAGGAAGTTGGTAATGATGTAATTTTTTTCATGTAGTACTATCATATCCTGTACACCCCTTGAGGGTACATGGCAGGAATTTGATGATGATACACTGCTGCGAGTCCCCCCAAATTTTATCCGGGCTCCGGAACCGGCATAGCTGACGAATCAGACCTATGGCTGGGTCGGCATTCCTGACTGTTATCCAGGAAAACCAACCCAGCCACAGGTCTGATTCGTCAGCTATGCCGGCCCTCTTTGCCAACGTACTCTGCTCCGGGTACAACGTACTCTTACCTTCAATAAGAGGGTACAGCCCATGGCTGTACCCTCTTTTTGAAGTTCGCCCCAATAGCTAACTTTTATATGGAAAACTTTGAGCAACGAGCTCTAGAATCAGCGTGCCTAAAGCCCAAAATCCGGCTCAGATACGTCAACGATATTTTCACCATTTGGCCCCATGGCTGTGGAGCACTAAATACATTCCTTAACCACCCAAACAAACCAAACAACACAAATATATCCCATTCACCATTGAAATAGAAAGAAATAACTTTCTTCCGTTCCTAGACACACTTGTCACATGTCTTCCCTCAGGCTGCCTCTCCTTCTCAGTCTACCACAAATCTACACACACAGGCCAGTACACACACAAAAATTTGTATCACTACCCAACACAAAAACTAGGTGTCATAAGCACCCTTAAACACAGAGCTCAAACTAGTTGTTCAAATGAACAAGCTCTAAACCAGGAATACAAGATCAACCATACATTTATAAAAAATTGATACACTAAAAAAACTATTCACAAGATCCTCCACAGAGATACTAGTAAAAAGATTTCCAAAATACTATTGCCATACCTTATGTTAGAGGCATTTCCAAAAAAATAAACAGAATACAACATCAAAACCACCTTTAAACCCCTTGAGAAAATTAAGACACCTACTCAGTGCTTCCAAAGATGCTCTTCCACACCTAGCCCACTCAGGGTATACAAAATACAATGCTAATGTAACCGACCATACATAGGGGAAACAAGGCAAACCATCCCAATTACGAAGGACAAATACAAACGCCACATTAAATACTTCCATTTTGAAAAAACTGCCTTTCTGACCATGCACTCCAAACATACCACAGAATTGATTGGAAATAGTCCCTACACTGCATCAAAACCTGATTCAAGAGGAAATTTAAAGAAGCATGTGAAATGCTCAAACATAATCCAAATCTGAACAAAAATGATGGCCTAACCATTCCAAGAATGTGGAAGACCCATTTGTAACTTTTATAGCAACCAGAAAAATCTCACTACAAGACGACTTTGGTGAAGTGTTTTTTTTTTCCCTTAGTATTCAATAGCAACTTGAATACAAATCCAGAAGAATCTTAGTACATGAGGACTTTAGCAGAGTTTATTGTAGTCTTTTATTTAATTTTTATTTTATCTTATTTAATTATCACTAGAGGTCAGGCTAAGAAACAGATCAATTAACAACGTAGATTTAATTTCCCTTTATAGAGTGCAAGAGCATGTGGCTTGGTTCCCTATACACATGTATCCTTCTGATGATGACCTCAATACAGGGGTCGAAATGTCAAGTGTTATTTTATTAATAATTAGTAAAATAATCATTTCAACACGTGTGTTTTGTGTCCCTAAATTCGTAAATATGAACAAAGAAATTTTATTTTTGAAACCTATTTTTATATATATAGATATAGAAATTCTTCTAGTCGAAGTAGCAAGTAAATTGGATAAGCGTATAGATAGTTTATAAGTGGGCATCCTATATAGTCAATGACTGGTCTTATTGGAGTACCTGGTTTATTAACTTTCGAAAGACCATGTGGTCTAGGTATTCAACCAAAGAGGAATTTAAAATTTTGCTTTTGTTCTTCATCCCAATTAGAAAACATTGTCAATAAGAGAATCGAGTCTATTTATCTGACTACAGGTGGGATCAGATGTAAGGTGCCTATAAATAGAATAGCCTCAAAGCCAGAGACATTTTTCTATCGTATTCTCTTATCTTGAATAACAACAATAGCCTTTCCCTTGTCAGCTTTAGTGATAAGCTAATTGTTATTCTTCAAGGACCTCAGTGCTTTAATTCAGAAAAATAAAGATTAAGATTTAGCACTAAAAAAAAGTTTGTACATTTGAAACAAATCTTGTTAGTTATTTTAAGAGAATAAGGATCGAAGGCCTCTATCTATGCTATGAAAAAAACCCATAAGAAGTACATTATTGGGGAAATGGCAAAATCACATCCTTTTGATAAAACAAAAAGTTCATGCTGTGTTAATGGATTGCCAAAAATATTGAAGATGAGTTTATCCATGTCACAGACACCATTATGAGTACTAGTTCTAAAGTGACTTACAATTGAATCAGACTTATGTTTTATTTGTGCCTATGGTCCCACAGAAGGTTCTACTAAGGTAGAAGTGGAGGAATTTTTTGAGGCTTTAGAAAAAGCAACTGACACAATGAAAAAGGAAAAGTTGGTCCTTGTTGGGGATCTAAATAGCAGAGTAGGAAATGATTGTGAGACATACAAAAATATTTTGGGAAAATTTGGAGAAAAGAGCAAAGCTAATAATAATGGCAAATATCTGTTGGATTTCTGCTCAGGACATGGACTGGTTATTACTAACACCATGTTCCAACATAAAAATGTGCACAAATTCACATGGAGAGAAGAGGCTAGGAATAAGAAAAGTCTCATTGACTATGTTATTGTTGATAGTGATGTTTTCTCCCTGGTGCAGGACACCAGAGTGTACAGAGGATTTGAAATTGGAAGTGATCACTATTTAGTCTTGAGCAGGATAAAATTGAATTTCATATTGAAAAGAATAACATGTAAGAAAGTTTTAAAGCGAAAAAAAGTCGAGCAGCTCTCAGATGTGAACTGTAGACTAAAATACAGAAATATTATTGAAAAGAAAATGAAAGAGTTTGAGAACAGTCAAACCTTGGAGATTCAGTGGCAAACTCTGAAGGAAACATTGATTGATTCTGCCAGAGAGGCATGTGGTGAGGTTGTGTGCAAGGATAAAAAAATCAGAACTCCCTGGTGGACACAGGAAGTTAAAGAGGCAGTGAAGGAAAAGAAGAAAGCATATCAAAAGTTCCTGGCAAATAAGTCAGCTTTTACTCTTACAGAATACAGAGACAAATGTAAGAAAGCTAAACAGTGTGTAAAACTAGCTAAACAAGTCATGGGAGGACTTTGGCAAGAATATAGAAAATAAATATCAAGAAGGTGGCAAAATATTCTGGAGGTTGTTGAAGAAGCTTAGGAATGGAGGAAAGAGTGCTGTAAAAGGAATTAGAGATGATAAAGGTGAAATGAAAACAGGAGAAAAAGATATCCTTGAAGTATGGAGTAATTACTTTGAAAAACTGCTAAATGAAAAAAGCAGTGATGACAGCACAGTGATAAAAAAACACTGACCAGGCATGCAGTCAGGAATACATATCCATACTTGAAGTAGAAAAAGCCATCAAAGGCTTGAAATGTGGAAAGGCAGCAGGAGTAGATGATATTCGACCAGAAATGCTGAAGTATGGTGGTATAAGAGTCTTACAGTGGCTGCACTGCATAGTTCAGAAAACCCGGGCAGAGGGACGAATTCCCGATGATTGGAGTAGAGCTCTCATAGTACCCATATATAAAAAGGGAAATAAAACTGAATGTGAGAATTACAGAGGTATTTCCCTACTGAGTGTTCCTGGCAAGATCTATGCAAGTATACTTGAGAAACGGTTGAGAAGAATTGTGGAAGAAAAGCTTGGTGAAGAACAAGCTGGATTCAGGCCAAATAGAGGCTGCCAGGATCAGATCTTCACTTTACGACAAATAGTCGAGAAAGCATGGGAATATAACAAAGATCTGTATTTAAGTTTTGTCGATTTGGAAAAGGCATTTGACAAGGTGCCAAGAGAGAAGCTATTCAATACACTGCAGTTATATGGTGTCAATGGGGCATTATATCAAGCAATACTTAGTCTTTATTTGAGTTGTAAATCAGCAGTTAGAATTGGAGGAAGTACAGGAAGATGGTTTAATGTTAAATCTGGTGTGAGACAAGGATGTACATTATCCCCTCTGTTATTCATTATCTATATGGATCACATTATGAAGGAATGTGGTATTAAACCTGATATCAAAATTGGAGATGTTAATGTCAGCTCTTTGCTTTATGCAGATGATCTTATACTTCTAAATAAATCCGCTACAAGTCTGCAAACTTCTGACTAAATTGAATAGCTGTTGTAATAGATATGGTATGAAGGTCAGCAATAAAAAGACAAAGACAATGAAAATAGGCAGAATTATTGAAAATGTCAACTGTGTTGTGAATGGAGAACCTGTGGAACAAGTAAAACATTTCAGCTACTTAGGCACGATTTTTAGTGAAGATGGTAAATTAAATATAGAAATAGACAACAGAATCAGCAAAGCTGGTGTGGTGGGTAGTGAATTGAATAAATTCATATGGAATAAGAGAGAAATTAGTCAGAACACTAAATTAACTGTATACAAGACAGTGTTCAAACCAATTTTAACTTATGGATCTGAGAGCTGGGTCAGAAGTAAAACACTTGACCAAAGACTAGAGACCGCAGATATGAGAGTCCTGAGAAAGATTAGAGGCGTGAACAGATGGCATCAATGGCAATATCATATTAAAAATGAGGATATTAGGAAAGAACTTGACATTGTCAGCATCCAGGAATGCATTAGCAGAGCTAATCTCAGATGGTATGGTCACTTAAATGGAATGGGAGAGGGAAGATTAGCAAAACAAGTGTTCTCTGCCAGGTTGGGAGGAAAACGACCCAGAGGAAGACCAAGATATAGGTGGATTGATACTGTACAAAGTGCCTTAGACGATAGAAATATAAGATCTGATAATGTTGGAGTCTTGACAAGTAACAGACTGATTTGGAGGAAAATTGTAGATAGGAAGTTAGTAATGATGTAATTTTTTCATGTAGTACTGTCATATCCTGTACACCCCTTGAGGGTACATGGCAGGAATTTGATGATGATGATGATTATGCTTTAAATTATCACGAGTAGAATTTAAAAACACGTTGGTAAGAAGTTGATGAAATATGAAGAATAACGTTAAAAACTCCACCCACTAATACAGATTCTATAACTATCTTGATAAAATCAATTTCCTTATTTAAGAGGACTAGAGATTTTTTTAGCTTCACCTGCTAACCTTCAAGTAAATCTGTTGGGCTTTAGAGAGACCTGTAAATTTCTTTTATTTTACAACCAGTAGGAATGACCCAAACATCTTATGTTTTAGAAATGTAATTCTGTTGATGCATTTAGCCTTCTTGACTAAAAGTTTGCTGTATCTATCACATTGTATAAAAGTAGACTCTCCATAAAGTCTAGTAATCTGTTTCAATAATGGAAAAATGGTTGAATATTGAGCCAAAACCTGCTAGCTCTTTTCTTCGGTAATTATGATTTATGCACTAATCAAAAGTTCAGTTCTAAATAATAACATTCAGACATGATCTGAATAATCAGAGGTTTTTTTGCCTAGTCTCTGAAACCAAGAACTTGAAGCAGCTTCAGACCAGAGAAACCCTTAATCAAATTTACTAAAAAATTGAAAATAGAGCTTAAGTTGCATAGCAAAACCTATGCAACTTATGCTGAAAATTTATATTTTCATAACTTGCCATTTTTTTTTTTTTTTTGAAACTTCCAGTCACTACTTTATATAATTAGGTTGCATCTCAAACTGCTATGAAATTCTTCCTCACATCTTCTAATGGAAAAAATACTTTCTTAAAAAGAATGAGGTAAGTGAATTGCTCTCTTTAAGTATAGTTCTATTTCTGTTGATACTGAATTATATTGTATAATGTGATCATTATGTTTTCCAAGTTGATATGCTTTCCCACTTTCTTTCAGATTTCTCATAAATTTAGCACAACTGTTCCAGATAGTGAATTATGTGGAGGCTCCTTCCTTGGACCATCAGGCAATGCCTTTTGTATCACAGGTTATGATTTGCATGAAGTGCTATGTTACAGAATGTAATTTCCAAATGATAGCAGACTTGGTCTCTACTTATAGTTCCGTCCATATCAGTTCCTTTATAATTTTTATATTAAAAATATTACAATACCCAGCTCCATTTTAGATAGTTTAAATTACTGAATGATTTCATTGAGAATTTTAAACAGTTTAAATTCATTTAAAAAAGGCTAACTGTACACTCTGAATTCTTTCAAGCTTAAAATTCCTTACACAATTATTACTTTTTGGAGAATCTAAAATATTCATTTCTAAAAAAAAAAGAAAATTAATAATAATGTATATAACTACTTTTCTATAAATTGAAATAGATAAAACAGCAAAGTTTAGTCAAAGCAGAATTTTCAGCATGCTATAAAGATCTTATCTTTGATTAATCTGTGCTAGGATCACTGGCAAATATATATATTTATTTATTTACAGAGTAACTGACTCGGTTTAATGACATATTTATAATTATTAACCGACTTAAACACCGAGAAAAAATATAAGAGATTTAATAAGGTTTCACTAGTAGTTTCATCGGAAATGCCGACTTCATCAGGTGAATACAGTGCCATGGAGAAAACGACATCTTAAAAATATATTGTACTTTAGACAACACTGAGTTTAGAACAAGTAGTAGTTGTGTTTGAAATTGAGTCCAAGCATTAGTTCTGGCATGAAGCACTGTGCATGGGAATGATATCATGAGTATGCCAAAACTGGATTACAGTGCTATGTGAATCAGGTAGGCTGTAACTGAGATTGTCGTTTAGATGGGTAGGGTCGAGAGCTATTTCTTTGGATTCCAAGATACGTCTTTCTAATTCATCGGAGCATCACTCTCTTCAAAGCTAACATTTCGTAGATGTTCTTTATTTACGAGTGGCCGCACATCGTCATCACTCTCTTGGACATCATTTGTATAATTCTCATTGCATACTTAATCTGATTTAGTTATGAAGAAGTCAGTAATAAGACCTTGCTTTCTACTATGCTGCAATTTTTTATTAAGTTCATAATATGGAGCTAAACAAATATCCAATTGTCTCGTGAATTTTCCGGAGCACTCCATTAAGAGATCATTATCATAAAATAACTTTCTTGTCAAGTTCAATCCTTCTAATTTCTTTAAACGGATTCATATCAGAATCTTCGGCAGAACTTTCCCCTATTTGGTTCGACATCATCTATTAATTGTACCAGTTCCTCCTCATTTAAATCTATTTCCCCATCAATTAATTCACTAATTTCATTTTCAACCATATCGCAAAAACACTCTAAGTGGCCATTACTATAAAAATAATTTTTTTATATAAAAAAAAGCATTACATATTATATGTAACTCACCAGAAAATAAAGTGCTCAGCTTGAGATTAACACACTTATGATTTTTAATGCACTTTCCCAGCAAAAAACAAAGACAATTTTCCACAATTTATGTATATGCGTGCTAAAGGGTATTCCCCCTAATATAAATTCACTACTTATAACTACATGCGCAATATGGGCAGACGCAAATTTAACGAAGATAAAATTTGATTTTTAAGTCACGCGTTGAAAAATATATGAAAAGATAAAGGGTCACTACAGTTTGTAGAGTCTTATATCGAAACCACGTTGTATAAGTACCGTGTTCAACAAGGGATACTATAATTTGAAGACTGCATTATATCGAAACCGCGTTATACGAGGGTTACCTGTATTTATCTCATAGTTTTTGTCATGTCTGATTCCTTTTACAGTACTCTTTCTTCCATTTCCTGGATGAAAATTATCCAGGAAATGCAAATACTTTCATAAAATTTCCTTATCTTCTTACCAAAGATAAAAGAAAGTCACAGGAATACTGATTTATACATTTTTCTACATACCTCAGCTTTCATGTATTTTCTCTAAAGGTGCCTGCTGACTTACTTTCTAAGAACTTCAAGTATGCTTTCTTCTTTTCCAGCACTGCCTCAGAGTAATTGAGCCCACCATAACATTTAGATTTTTGTCTCCTTGCAAACAACTTTGCACATACCTCTGCTGAATCAATTTGCCATTGAGGTTTGGGTTTTGTTTTGTAACTTGTTCAGATTTCCTTGAATCATATTTGTATATATTTTTCTTTTTCATATATTCCTTTTCATCATGCTCAAAACTAAAACATTTGGAGAAACTGACATGGTTACTCTCAACATTTCAGAGGGGGCCTACTTAGCAAGCTTCCATCATATGGTCTGCCTTCCACTGCAACTGGAATGCCAACTTTCTCACTGGTCGCTCACTACATGTCATGGTGAATGGTTTCCTCTCCTCATATTTCCCCACCAATGCTGGAGTACCCCAGGATTCCATTCTTTCACCCACTCTTCCTCTTGTATATAAATGACACACTCTTGCAGACTTCAGATCCTATCCATAGCTTTGTTGATAACAGTTCCTCCTTTTGATTTGACAAACCTTGTAGTGCCCAAGTACTAGAATCCTCATGATGCATCACGACCAATGTCCCGAACTCTGATCTAACTATATTCCAATTGAACAAGGTCAACCTTGCAGTTGTCAATGCCACCAAAACTCAGTCCTGTCCGATTTTTCAAAGAAAGAGCTCGCTACCCTCCCATGGCATTCAGTACATGAATATGATCCGATTTCCCTTCTTGGACTAACCTTTCCTGGCACAAACACATTTCATCTATGGCTTCTGCAGGTGCTAAGAAAACTGTTTTTTTTTTTTTTTTTTTTTCATAAGGCTTCACATCTACATAGCTGCTAACTCTATGCAAATTCCAAATCTTCCGAACCAAGGAATATTGCTCCCATATTTGGGATGGTACAATCCTCTCTAGGATTGCTTGTTTCTATCCAGAAGAGGGCAATCCAGTTTAATGATCCCTCTCTTGCAGATGTTCAGATTCTGCCTCTTTTATGGATACTTTCATGGCAATGAATTGGCCACTATTATTCCTCCAAATTCATTAAAAGAAGAAGCCGCTGCTAACCAACACCCTTTTACAGTCCATCTTGATACTCACTAAACCAACCTCATTGTCTCCTCTTTCATTCATCTACATCTGTTCTATAGAAGAGTCTTCCCCCAAAGAGCTTCATTGGGCAACCGATCTGCTGTAGGTCTTGTGATCATTCATATGTGAGAGAGAGAAAAAAAATCTTTATATTGAAACATTATATTAGTAAAGTCCATGTCCTAAATAAAAATCCTGCAGGTACTTACCATTGTTAGCTGTATTCTTCTCCAAATTTTCCCAAAACATTTCTGTATATCTGGTATTTATTTTCTACTTTGCTGTTAGATCTTCAACAGGACTAGCTTTCATTTATTGGTTTATTTTTATCAGCTGCCTTCTCTTCCTCAGAACTTTTTGTTAGACTATAGGCACAAACAAAAAAACTTCACTCTACTTGAAATTGATTGGCTGCTGTGCAGAGAAGTTCATTTTTGCATTTAGTGTAGAATGTTAAAGTTAATCTTTCCTTACCCTGTTCACTATTACTATTACCTGAGATGTGTATAGCTATCCTCCCATGATGAATTTTAGATTCCTAGAAGATGTTACATAATTATTTAGCAGAATCTCAGCATCACCAGTTATATCAATGTGGCACTTGTAATTCTTCTGCGAGTTCCACTTCTCCATTGATTACATTAATGGTGCGTATCTTCAATTCTCCATGTAGTAAGGGTTTGTTCATTTCACTATTTCATGAGCAGAGTTTTCTTAGTAATTAGCATCACTTCAGCCAACAGAACACAAACTTAAAGCTAACAAATGTGATCTTGCTCTGACTAGTTCTGTTACACAAATTACAACTACCTGCATAAGGAGTGAAATAGGCTGTTACTCATTCAATATGAACTGCTCTATATAATATATATGATGTATATGAACCAGATATAGTTTGATGTAATAATACACACTTTGAAATAATTCTGTTTCAATTATAAGTAGTAAACAGTTAAGTAATAAATCAATATATTGTTAATAGTCAAAAGTGACATCAGAGCAAGACCTATTAAGCTGTAAGACTGATCTGAAGAGCATAAACTTGTTTTTTTTTTTTTGTTGCATGGTACAAACATTAATCTAAACTGATGAGCCAGATAACTGTGATATGGAGCCTCTGTAGCTCAGTCATTAGTAACAATAGCCTTTTGTTGAAAAAATCTGCATTCAAATTCTGTCAAGGGTGTGAAGAACCTTTGTAGTTCTTCACAGCCTTGGCACAATTTGAACATTGATGAGTTAACTTTTTTTTACTTTATTTTGTCTGGCTTTAACAATGAAAAGGTTGCTAAAATATGATTTACTGTATATCTTTTACATAATTTATTTCTGGGGTAATTTTGTTGGAATTGTAATTCAAGACCTTGAGAGATGATAGATGAATAACTTTTTGCTTATTTCCTACCAGTGCCAATGCTAGTTATATGTATTATTGTAATGAACATTCATGGCAAACAAGCATCTCTGTATGTGAAATATCTCTTCCTTTATGTGCTCCTCATATGAATGTGCAATTTCAAGCTTTAGTTGTAACTGTCAGAAATCTGTAATCTGCCAATGCACAAAACAGGTACTGAAACTGTAGCACAAATTATGTTTTAAAGCAAGTTAGTTACACAATAATCAGTTGGAGCTTTAGTTTAAACACTTCTGTTCTAAGATTTGTTCCCTACCAGGTTGGTTGGCTGAGTATTTTGCTTCCCCAACCACTGATTTGACTCCTAGGGTGGCGTGAGCAAATGCCTTTAGATAGTAAATTAATTTAAATATCCATTATGAAACAGCTACCCTGCTTATTGGAGATGGACATGGCTTTTAAAAAAAAAAAGCCATGTTTGGTAAGTAGATAATCTAGTAACTCTAGAGCAGAGTTACTAGATTATGCACTGCCTACAGCTTTCTGTTGGTAGGATTCACATATTAGGAAAAAGTACTGTGGCCAGATTCACAATGTGTAGCAGTGACAATTTTCAACGTATAGCTAAAATAAATTTAGATAGTACACAAAGCATGGATATGATCTGTTAGTTTGTAACCAAAAACAAGGGAGACAGTAGTAACTATTTTGTAATCCTCTTCCCAGTACAGTATAGCGGTAGATGATCAGGACACAAACCTTTCTTCAGCAGTTAACTTGCCTTAGAGCTCTGCATCATTTCATTCCACAACTATGGATTAAATGAATCTGATATTAACACTATGAAAAGTTTCAAGTTATTGTGCAAATTTTGGCTATAGCTGCATTTATTTAGAACTAAGAAAGTGAAGAAAATTGAATAGTCAGAAAAAATAGCATATATTAAACCATGAGGTAGTCCGTTAATGAAGGTTAACTTATTTGCATTAAAAATGAAATTTTTTTTTTGTCAGGTGGATCCAATAAATAAACAGTGACTTAAGCGAGATTTTTTATTGCTTGTTAAAGAGATAAACTGCACGTAAGTGTATTCCCGAAGTTGAGGCAGTTTAAGTGCATCTCTAAATCTTAACATGCCACACTTCCATTTTTAAAAAGATAGCTATTTATAATGTAAATGATTTATTAAAATATTCATGAGCTCACTTAATGAGAAGTATAAGTTAAAGAATGCTGTTTTTTCTGTCCTCTCTTCAAGCTTACTGAGTTTGTTCGATGGTTCTCAACTAAAAACTCATGCTTTTGCCAAGTATTTTTTAATGATTTCATGCACAATATAACATCACTCAAATACAAGTGATGTCACATTTGATCATAACTACACTCACATTCAATAAATGGGATGGCCTCAAGTTATGTTGAGCTATTCGTTAAGTCTGTATAACAAACAAAAATGTTATATTGTCTTTTTGAGTGAAGCTCCACAGAAATAAAAGTAGAAAATTCTTTCTCACCCACAATGCCAGGGGAGGAAGGGGAAATGACAAATGGAAAAATTTATAGAGCAAAGAAGAGTAACAGTTTTTATAAAAAATAAGGCATTGTGAACATGTTTCGATAACTAGTTTAAGAATGTCTACTTAACAAAGAATGCAACCACATTCTTCATAATTAAAAAAAAAAAAAATTCCCCAGATCTTCATGATTAGTGTGAAATGCATATGTCTACAAAATTAGTGTCCCAAGAAAACACTGTGATAGATGCTTTTGAGGCTTCAACTCTACAAAGGCCATTCACTCCACACACCACCCTCACTGAGGGCTTACTACTTCTTTTTCCAGGAACTTTTGTATCCAAAGTATTTTGGCTTTCCTTCTATCAATACCCTTAAGGAGTCTTAAAGTTCTACCAACCCTTTCACACCCATCCATTTATCTGCCCTTTCAGTATCAGATCCTTAACAGTCTCCAAACACCACATCTCAAAAGCAGCTATCATTTTCTATTAAACTTTAGGTTCCAAGTTTTGTATCCATAATCGCTATTAAAAATAAATAAATAAAAAAAAACAGCTGTATTCAAAATCCTTAGCTTTGTTCATGAGGTGATAAATCTGTCCTTCCAGATTATAGACAAGTCTTTTGAATAGATCTTGCCAATCCTAATCTTCTGACAATTATTCACATTAATGATGGATTCCAGGTACTCAAATTTGCTGACTTCCTCAGTTATTTCTCCATTAAGACACACTTTTTTCTCAGGATCTTTCATTTATTTCAAGGTTCTTGAAGAACCTTGAAATTTTTGAAAATCAAATCAAATCAAAAGTCTTGAAATATGAAATTGCACCATTCATTGTTCTAAAAAAGTAAAAGAATGTTGCTGGGCTATATATTTATTATTTGCTAATAAAACAAAGTGCTGGAATGAGATTTCAGTGAACTGCAGCATTTATCTCAAGCTTAAAATACATGAATAACTCCTTTTTATTTTCCAGAAGGGATAGAACTCTCATAGTTCTTCTGCTACCCTATCTAGCATTATCAAAATTGCCACACTAGCATAAGTCAAGTTTATTCAAGTTATTCTTACTTTAGAAGATACACAGATCAAGTTACTTAGGATAAGAGCACTTCTTTTGTGTGACAGGTGCCTGAAAATGTTAGAATACAGTTATCTGTGAGTGAATAGTTCTCATTTCAGTATACAATAAAAACTTCAGGGAGGAAGTAATTTCCTTCAAAGAACATAATGGTACATTGAACTGTCTAACAGACAAATCTGAAGTAATGAATCTGATACTTTACTTCGAGCACTTGGAAGGCAGTAAATTTGACCCATCACATATTATAAAACTGTAGTACATCGGTACTGTGGGTGGGCTAAGAGTTATCCAGAAACACTTTTGGAAACTAGACATGAACATTTCTCAAGCCACTTAACATTTCCAATAAGCAGGGTGGCCTCACACTAGGAGATGAAGATTTACCATCTAAAGACATTTAGAAACATTTATGCCACAGTGGGATTTGAATTCATAGCTTTTTAATTGGAGAACAAACATGTTATTACTCAGCCAATCAGGCTGACCACACAAATGTAAATATAATATAGTCAGTTTATTTCAGTTGATGTCACTACATTGATCTAGCTGTTCAGTGTTAAATACTCATCAGTTTAATTAAAATGTTATTTATTTTTATTGATTTCTGAATACATTTTCTTGAATTCAAGAGGCATAGTGTCATTGACCAATTGAACAAGTTTATCTCATGAACCACAAAATAGATCATTTCTTAACTTTCTCAGGTAACTAAAAGCCCATTTAAATCTGCTGTGCACTTTGTAAGAAGTACAGTTAGAAATGCGATTTGATTTTGTTTGCGTAAGGCTGGTTACCTTACCAAGTAAAAAAATTTTACAACTCAGACACTTGAACTGGAAAATTCATTGAACCAAGACAACAGAAAACAACCAGGTAAGGATAAAAGGTAACTGATTAGGAATCTCGGACATTTCAAAAATAGCCACATGGAATGTGTGAAGCATAACAAAGGAATTGGAATTAGTGAAACTAAAAATATTAATATAACCGTGATAACAGAAACAAAACAAAAAAATATATATATATAGATGGTTTTATTATGCTATATAGTGAAGTGAACCAACATAACAGAGCTTCTAGTGGTTTGATCATTTTAACCTATAATAAATCGAAAAATAGAATATGAAAGTACAATTTTGTAAATGATCGATTCTATTTGTAAGCCCTGAAGAAGGTAGGAAAGAGGATTCTGAACAATTTTATAAGGCACTACAAAAGCAGTTAAATAAATGTAATAAAAATTACTATATATTAATAGGGGATAAGGGATAATTTCCTTACTGGAATTGTTCCAGGGTAAAAGATATGCACAATACATCTCTAATACAGAGACTTAGCCTCTACTTTACCAAGACTGTATCGCGTGGTGAAGAGTCACATCCTTCCAGAGGTGCCCCCGTTTTCACAGAACAGTGAAGATCTAGACTGGAAAGTCTAAAAATATTCCAGAGAAAAGCAATGGTAAACCACCTCTGTACCTCACCAAGAACATTCTATGAGCATGCCAAAAATGAGAAAGTACGATATGGTGCTGGATGGTAAGACCCACAGGCCTGAAGGCATCCAAACATGCAACTGGGAAAGAACAAAGAACTTCCACGAGTAGAACTAGTTGTTATGTGTCCAGGTCAAACCCGGAAGGAAGCTTGGTCATGGATGTTGCTGGTTGGAAAAGGGAGGCTCCCTGTTTCACAAGAATCCACAACATTGGAACTTGGAATATTAGAAGTATGAACCAAGGTAAGCTGGAAATAATAAAGATGGAATGGAGCGTAAGAAGCTGGATAATAATGGGCCATTTTCAGTCAGGAGACTATTATGGTGTATTACTCAGGAGATGAGACAAGTTGTAAAAATGGAGTATCTTTCTTAATCAGGAAAAAGATGGCTAGGTATGCATTAGGCTATAATCCAGTAAGTGACAGAATCATTTTGCTAAGAATCAGTGGACATCCAATGAATATGACCATCATGCAGGTTTATGCACCCACTACAGAGGCAACAGAAGACATAGAAGAATTTTATGGAAAGTTACAAGAAGTGATAGATGCAACACCAAAGCAAGATTTATAGCTACTTATCAGAGATTGGAATGTAAAAGTGGGAGAAAACGAGGAACAAGGAATAACAGGTCGTTTTGGTTTAAGTATTCATAACACTGCAGGGAGGAGACTAGTTAAGTTTTGTGCAGAGAATTCTTTGTTTGTTGCTAACACCTGCTTTAAATAGCACAAACAGATTATATACATGGATATCACCTGATGGACAATACAGAAATCAAATTGACTATATACTTGGACAAAGAAGATGGAGAAGTGCAATTCAGTCTGTGCAGACTGTGGAACAGCCCATGAATTATTAGTGGCTACAATATATGTGAAATTACGGAAACTGAAAACAAACAAATGCAGATCAGATATGATCATAGAAACATACTGACTGAATACAATATTAGTATACAGAACAGATTCACACTCAATTTGTGTGAAAGAACCAGATGAACTATGGGAAGAGATTAAAGATATAATTAAAACAGAAGCAAAGAAGAATATTCCAACAGTTTGTAAGAAGAAGCCATCAAAACTGCTCAGGAAAGGAGGAAAATGAAGGACACAGGAAATTTGCAGGAAGTACGGCATTTGAATGCAGTTTCAAAGACGAGGGAAAATACTTTAATCAGGAATGCCAACAGATAGAAGACAAAAACAAGGGATCTTTTCAAAAAGATCAGGGAACTGACATGGAAGTTCAGAGCCAAAGTGACAATATTGAAAAGCAAACACTAAGGATATCTTACAGAAGCTGCAGACATCAAAGAAAGATGGAAAGAGTAAACAGAAGCCCTTTACAGAAAGAACTCCAAAATTACTGAGGAATTTGAAGAGCAGGAGCCAGTAGCACTGGAGAGTGAAGTGAGGTAGGCACTGCAACAGCTATCCAGTAAGAAAGCACCAGGAGGAGATGGAATACCTATTGAGCCACTCAGAGCCCTGAGAGAAGAGGCAGTTAAAATTTTAACAGCTCCATGTCACCGAATTTGGATCACAACTACATGGCCTAGGGAATTGAAAGTCAGTTTATATATCTTTATTGAAGAAAGGCGATGCAAGAGAGTGCGAAAATTACAGAACTATAGCACTAATTTCTTATGCAAGTAAAGTCTTATTTAAGATCATTCAGAAAAGACTGGAACCATTCATGAAGAGAGAAATGCCAGAGGAACAAGAGATCAGATCACCAATGTGAGATGGATAATAGAAAGAGCACAAGAATATCAAAAAGAATGTCTACCTTTGTTTCCTTGACTTATAGCAAGGCTGTAGCTCATGTGAAACTGGAATGTGTTAAGAACAATGGGAGTACCAGAGCATTTCATTATCCTTCTGAGGAATCTTTATTATGAACAAGAAGCTACTGTCTGAACAGATCTTGAAGAAACTGAGTATTTCACAATAGGTAAAGGGGTGCAACAAGGATGTATTTTATCTCCATGCCTCTCTAACTTGTACAGCAAATACATTTTAAGAATGGCAGGGCTGGAGGAGTCTTCAGTTGGAATTAAAATTGGTGGAAGAAATATTAATAATTTGAGGTACTCAGATGATACCACCTTGCTAGCAGAATGCAAAGAAGATTTGGAGGAACTTATTACATGTGAAAATGGAAGTAGTTAACAATTTTGTGCTCCTAGGATCCCAAATTGATAAAGATGGGTATTGTACTGAAGAAGTTAGAAGATTATTACTCAGAAAGAAAGCAATGACAAATTTAAGCAAGATCTTTAAAGATATTAGCCTCACAACAAAAATCAGAATCGTGAAAGCAATGATATTCCCTGTGGTACTGTATGGATGTGAAAGTTGGACCCTGAGAAAGAGTGAAAGAACGAGGATAGATGCATTTGAATTATGGGTTTGGAGACACTAAGAATACCATGGCAGTTTGGAAGCGGGAGACCCAAAAAAACTATTGCAGTTGTGCATGAGACCGACACACAATTGGCAGCTTCCGCACGTGAGGAATGCAATGCGTGTGAAATTTCAAGACGAACTGGCATTTCGTACGGGACTGTGTGGCGATCACTCAGGATCATCCTCAAGAGGTATCCTTACAAAATCCAACACGTACAGGAACTGAAACCAACCGATTTCGAGAGACATCGGTTGGTTTCAGTTCCATGAAATTGCAAATTGGGCTTTTCAACAGATGAAAAACAATGCGGACTGGCTGTCAAATGTCCTGAAAAGGCAAACTTTTTGCTTAATGTAAATGCACACAACTGCTGCATCTAGGCAAGAGAGAGAACCCACACACGATTGTGGAAACCCCTTTGCATCAGCCAAAAGCAACAGCATGGTGTGGGTTCACTGCGTCATTAATTATAGGCCACTTTTTCTTTGAGTCCACAGCGGTACATTTCGAACTGTTTCTGTCACAGGCGAGCGTTATGCAGCGCTTTTAAGAGACAGCATCAGTCCCTCCTTGCAAGAGAGGCAAACATTCATGCAGGATGGAGCACCTCCGCACATCACAGGTCCTGTCCAGCACCTGCTGCAATCGACATTTGGCGATGCCTGTGTCCTCAGTCGCTCTTTCCTGCACGAATGGCCACCAAGATCTCCAGCCCTTACACACCTTGTGACTTTTGATTATGGGGCTACTTGAAGTCATAAGTGTACAGAGGTCAGCCAACATCATTGGCCATGTTGAAAGAAGCTATTCGCCATCATGTGATAAGAATTACAGCTGAAACCCTCTTAGATGCTGTGCAGGGTGTCATGCCACGTCTGAAGTCCATTCTAATGAATGACGGCCGTCACATTGAACATTTGTAATCATAGCTGTGTTGCGAACTGTGCTGCGCCACTGCACAAACTACTGACAAAACTGAAGCGCCGCTTGTCGGTGGCAAATGTAACTATTCTGGTAATAAAACGTTTCGTTATTAAAAAAAAATCCCATGTCTTTCTGTGAAAACTGCATCATTCTACTGTCTATACTTTTTGAATTATTGATTACTTTTTCTGTTACTTTTGGATCACCCAGTATATCCATTACAAGAGGAAAGCGCGCGCACGCACACACACGCACACACATTATATATATATATATATATATATATATATTATCATCTGTATGGATCCTATTATGAAGGAAAGTGGTATTTAATTCCAATTTTGATATCAGGTTTTTCTCAGCTCTTCATTTTATGCAGACGATGTTATACTTCTAAATAAATCCAGTGCGTCTGTACTGGATTTATTTAGATTCCTTGACTAAACTGAATAACTGCTGTTATAAATTTAGTATGAAAATCAGCAATAAAAAGACAATGAAAATAGGCAGAAACACTGAAAACATCAGCTTCATCCTGAATGGAGAACCTGTAGAATGAACAAAACATTTCAGCTATTTAGGTACAATTTTTAGTGAAGATGCAAATTAAATATGGAAATGGACAACAGAATTAACAAAGCTGATACGGTAGGAAGCCAACTAAATAAATATGCGAGGCGTGCCAATTTAATTCCCGAAATGCACCTGTAAAAACCTACATTCGGAACTAATACATTTAGTGGCTACTGTTACCCTCGAAGTGGTCCCCTTGTGCATTTATACACTGGTTTAGATGGTGTTCCCAATTTTGGAAACAGGCTTGGAACTCTTTTTCCGGAATACTCGAGTTCCTTTATCAGCAATGTCAGAAAATCTTCGTCCTTTTAGCGCAGTCTTTAATTTTGGAAACAGCCAGAAATCACAAGGAGCCAAGTCAGGTGAATAAGCAAGATGACCTAATTCGGTAACCGATTTTGTGGCCAGAAACTCTCTCATGATGAGCACACTATGGCTTGGCACATTGTCATGATGGATAATCCACTTGTCAGGCCACAATTCAGGTCTTTTTCTCTGAACAGAATCTTGTAATCTTTTCAGCACCTCTAAATAGCATTGTTGGTTGACCATTTGTCCCTATTCAATGAATTCCTAGTCAACTATCCCCCTTGTGATCAAAGAAACACACCAGCATGGTCTTGAACTGCGAACGTGACATGCATACTTTTTTAGGATGGGTGAATTCGGGGATTGCCACTGTATGCTCTGGCATTTTGTTTTGGGATCGTACTGGACACCCTTAGCGTGTCCAGTACGGTGTTTAACCAAACAAGTATTTAAGCTTTAGCATTTTCATTTTTTTTTTTTAATGTACTAACAGCAGTTGACCAGTATCCTATAATATAAATAAATTTTACTTCATAAGAAGTACACTTTAAACCAGATCTCTGTGGCAGAAGACATTTTCTTCATACAAAAACAGGAATTTTTTTGTTCAGTATACTATAACTCAATCCTGTGACAAACTGGCCATCTCAAATCTCGATTACAGTAAAAACCTCCAATTATATATACCATTTTGCCCTTTGGGTGGAGGATATGAAAACATGCAGCTAATTCACAGTTTCTGCAAAAGACCTCTGTGACAAGACCTATAAGATCAAAAGCAGTCTGGAGGAGACTGATGTGGGACAATACACATTTCTAGACATCATACATCAAATAACACTTAGGATAGTATGTTGTTAACTTTTCAGTATACAAAAAACTTTCATAGTTTATGCCCTAGTAAAATAAACCAGAATTTCTTATCAGATGTAGTTAATATTTAAGTTCTACACAATGTAAAGAAACAATGACAACCATAATTACAAGCAAAGGTGATTTCACTAAATGCGAAATCAGTACCTACAATTTTTTTAATAAAATTTTTATACACAAAAGTGAAAAAAAAAAAATAAAAAATTGCGAGTACTGACTTTAGGCTAATGAGCAAGTTAGTTTCAAGAAGTACCGTACATCACGTTTACTATAAAGAATGTAACTGAACAATATAGTTGAGAACTCTTGTAAGGAGTTCTGAACTATATCTTAGCAGTGACAGTTCTGTTAGCTTCTAATAATTATTCAAGTTGTTTACAGAATATGATGAATATGTGACAACAAACATGCATTTCTTTTAAGAAATTCATGTTTGAAAGTGAGAGTTACACAACATATGAATACTTTTCAACCTAGTCATTGACTGACTTAAGGAGAGGAATAAAATGGAACCTCCCATCATTGAATGACCTGGATTATGCAGATGACTTTAATACCATAACATTGATAACACAATGCTTCTGATCTGCCTTTTATAAGACATGGAAATTGGATTTAAACAGAAGTAAAACAAAAGGCTCAAACTGAACAGTGCCAGAAAGAAATTAAAATTGACAATTTTAATAAAATAGTAAAAGCACACACTATAGGTTATTATTTTACATAACTTGGAAGCCAATAATGATATTGAGCTTTCAGAAGATTGGATAATATGAAAATCATCCTGCTATCCATAATGTAACAAAACAAAGATCTTCAATAGCAATGTAAATACCTTATATGGATGATGAGAAACATAAAACCAAATTAAATAGTTTTTTGAACATTATTTTGCACAAAAATATTTTGGCTATAATGTATACCAAATGAGAGACAAAGCAAAAAAAAAAAAAAAAGACCATTGGCAGTGAAATTAAAAAAAAAAAAAAAAGGCAGATGGAAGTAGACAGAGGAGAAATGCTAAAATGGCTTTGACATGGATCAAGAAGAAGTCAAACTAATTTGGCACACAAAAAATAAAAAAAAAATGGCTGGTTGGAGGGAGTGGGAGAATTAATTGCGAAAGGCAAGTAAATGGAGAAGATGGATCTCAGCATTGTGTGAAGGGCATGAAAAGAATAGGTAAGGTCTCTATTATATATTAATAATCCCTTATTAATATGCATGGCTTTCATGAAGTTCAAAGTTTATTCACATTATGTAAGGTACTACCCAGCAGTTTGGGAAATATGACCATAAAAAAAGAAAATAAATAAATAAAGTAAAATTAATTACCCAAACTCCTAGTTTCCATCTCCTTCAAAGCAGTGATCCTAGTGGATTGTCCATGATTCCACACATCCCTGGAAGTCCTCAAGTGTGACTGTGTTGCGCACCTCCTGCAATTCTGCCTAGATCTCCTTAATCATGTCAAAGCTAGAATTTCGTCTTGGGGGGGACAGAAAAAAAAGTTGCAGGGAGTGAGGTTAGGTGAATGGGGGGGGGGGGGGGCTCGTGTTTTTGGAAGCCAGGAACTTGAAGCGTTGTCATGGTGGAGAACCCAGTTGTTCTTCCAATTGTCTGGACATCTGTGCTGAATGCTCTCCCTTAACCACTTCAAAATCTCATAATAAAACTTTGGTTACATTTTCATTGTCCACAAGGAATTTAACTATGGGGTTAAATTCCTTGTGGATGTAAAAAATCAAACATTGCAACAAACTTGGTGCACTTCTTTCAGCAGCTTCCACTGTGACAACTGCTACAGTATTTTTTTTTTTAAGTTGAAGCAAAATTTAATGCAGATTCTTTGTTCCTTAAAATTCACCATTTCAGTTGAAGAAGAAAACTGCCAAACCACAAAAAATGCTAACCCTTTATAGCAGCAGAATGATGTACTACAACTGGTTCATGCATGCTATTCAAATTCCCCAAACTTTTGGATAATGTCATTCAATAATACTGTATAAAGTGTTTCATATAACAGCTATCTTAACTACTGTACTGGCTATGATGTATGTATATGCATCCATAATTATATGGATGCAAAGTGCCCATTGAAGTCTATATCACTTTTGGATATTAGAAATAATATGGATATGAAGCATATATTTTTTTATATACATTTTATCTGTATTGCTATTTCGGTGGTTAAGACATGTTTTTTTTTCCCCTTCTCTCTCCATCTCTTTTTGGCAAGAGGAATGGTGAAGAATTGTACTTTCATAAATAATGTTTGAGAAAATGCTAGTCTAGTTTCTGTATTATTTTAATACACCTATCAAAAAATATTTTACAGTGTAGTTGGCTCATTTTTAAACAACATGATTTAGAACTATTTTCATATGTATTTCTGATGAATTAAAACTACCAATATGCAAAAGCAACATTAACCATGTCCTTACTACTTAAACTTTCAACTATCAGTACAGTAGTTCCTTCCACCCTATCCATGGGTTTGCTTTCTGCAATTTCAGTTACCCACACAACTGCCATTCTAAGTAGCATGATGAAATCTCGTGCCGTCCCACCAAGGATGTGAATCATCCCTTTGTCAAGCATATCCACGCTGCACTGTATATGCTACCTGCATGTTAGTAGCCATATCGCAATGCTTGTGTACAAATAACCCTAATTTTACTTAATAATGGCCAGAAAGTGCAAGAGTAGTAATTTGGATAAACCAAATAGAAGCCATAAAGTGCTTTGTTTAAGGGGAAAAGGTGAAAGTTCAACTTCATAAGGAAAAAAAACATTCTGAGGCTACTAAGATTCCATTCAACATTCAGATAACTTTTATTACAGTATATTATTATAATTGTTCTATTATTAGTTGTTAATCTCTTACTGTGCCTAATTTATAAATTAAACTTTATCATAGGTATGTATGTAAAAAAAACACAGTATATATATATATATGGGATTCGATACTATCTGCAGTTTCTGGTATCTATGTTGGGGGAGACTACAATATTTGTATAATGTATTACCAATTAATCCTCCCCACACACACCCAATAAGTATAGTCTAGACCAGGGCTGTCCAAAACACGGCCTGCGGTGCAATTTTGTGCAGCCTGCCTGTGAGTTTTGATTTTCACAAGCGGAAGAATAAAATAACAATTTGAATCGAATGTGTATTAGATATTTTAATTCTATCACTGATAGAATTAAAATTATCAGAGATATTATAATCGACAATCTCAATGTTGGTAATTTTATTTGATGTTTTTACATCACTGTATACACACACACGTGGTTTTCAAATATTAGATGTGTCAAAGAAGTGTTCTTGCACTGTTTTGTTCCAACATATATAATATATGTGTATAAAATATGTACTGTATTTATTATTCTGGATGCGGCCCTCAGATTTTTTTTTTTTTTTTTTTTTTTTTTTTTTTTTTATAACGCAGTCCTTGGATTACCACATTCATCAGTAGTCAAGTTTTATTCTTTCTTAATCTCCCCCCCCCACCCCCCCCCCCCCCCACCCCCCCCCCCCCCCACCCCCCCCCCCCCCCACCCCCCCCCCCCCCCACCCCCCCCCCCCCCCACCCCCCCCCCCCCCCACCCCCCCCCCCCCCCACCCCCCCCCCCCCCCACCCCCCCCCCCCCCCACCCCCCCCCCCCCCCACCCCCCCCCCCCCCCACCCCCCCCCCCCCCCACCCCCCCCCCCCCCCACCCCCCCCCCCCCCCACCCCCCCCCCCCCCCACCCCCCCCCCCCCCCACCCCCCCCCCCCCCCACCCCCCCCCCCCCCCACCCCCCCCCCCCCCCACCCCCCCCCCCCCCCACCCCCCCCCCCCCCCACCCCCCCCCCCCCCCACCCCCCCCCCCCCCCACCCCCCCCCCCCCCCACCCCCCCCCCCCCCCACCCCCCCCCCCCCCCACCCCCCCCCCCCCCCACCCCCCCCCCCCCCCACCCCCCCCCCCCCCCACCCCCCCCCCCCCCCACCCCCCCCCACTTTCCATTTGATGCTCCTTATACTGATGGTTCTTGGCTTCAATTCTTCTGATGTTAGGTTTGTTGTTCTTCTAGAGGTTTAGTTTGAATTTGGTTCCATTAATTGACTTTTCATGTTTGCCTCATTCCCTGAAGAAATAGCAGCCTTAAAAAACAAACAAAATATAGTATTACTCTTATCTGCTTTGATCCATTTATGCAAATTGTTATAACCAAACAAAATATACCAGAAAAATAAAATGGATTTGTTTGACAATGCCCTCCCCATTCTACAGCTGATAGCATAGATCCACCTACAAATTTGCCGAATAGTTTTTAGTTACATGAATTATTTCTACAACCTAGACAAGTATTGTAAGTTTTGTAACAGCTATAATTATAACCAGCTCCGAGGACAATAGTGTTGAAAATGCAAGTAATTTCAGTTATTGCATTCCAGTGGTGTTACATGCCTAAGCTTTTCATTATGTCAGAGATTTCATTAACTCCAAACAAGTGTTTTTGATGACAAAACTCTGCATCATTTCTAAATCAGTTTTTTGCTCGTTTAATTATGGCAAGCTCTATTTTTCAATTTTTTTTTATTTTTCAGGCCTCCATAATGTCAAGACTCACTGTGGGAGGCCATATTTTCTACAGAGGAAAATGTGCACCACATCTTGGTTTGTCACATTGTTAGTGCATTCCACTCAATCACCACTCAATACAAAGTAGTCATTTTCTTATTCATGTAACAATTAAGCACCTTTTAGGGATGATCCCTCAATTTTCCCACTATCTATTACCTAATGCATTAATTTGCTTGTATTTATCTAAACAGGTTCTGCTCAACTAACTTTTTGCAATCATACTGTCTCTTCAAGCTCAACATTCCAGTCCAGAAAGAGAGACAGCCTCAATCACTTGCCTTCAGACTTTCTAAATGTTTCCTTATCATCCAGATATCCAACTGACCAGATGTGCACACAAATTTACACATGGCTTGATTAGTACCTTACACAATGACACTACTACCTTGTCTTTACTTATCAGTCTTTTGCATTATGGCAGCCATTGTAAGTAACATAACTTCTGCAATGTGTCCTCTGAACTCCAACTTACTATCCACCAATACTTCAGATCCATCTTCTCCACCTCTTGAAGTGACACTATCAATACAATATACTTCAACTTCTCTAGCCAAAGTGTATGACTTTATACTTAGCATATTGAAATGATATCCTTGTTTACCTGCTCAATTTAGCATTACGAGCAACCATCTCCCATCAAATCTGACCTACATCTCCACAACAGATGATTTATGCTTTTAATGGTGGAAGGACAGCAAAGGTCATCATACTGCACCATAGCAAAGGTTACAGCATTACACAAGGTAAGACAATCATAAACACCCATGCCTGCAGCAGGACTCAAACCTGCAACCAGTTGGTTGAAAAGCCATATGCTAACAATTCAGCCAACCATGCCAGCTCTCCACAACAGAACCTTGTGGCACCTGTTTCACCTTTCTCTTAAGACTAATGTCATACACAATTTGCTCTCTCCTATCAGTCTCCAAAAATATTCCTATAATTAGGCTATTTACACACTAGTCCACTTCCATTCCTCTTAATTTTAACAGTACTTTGGCACTGACTTGGTTGCTACATTATGCAGTGGCAGCATTTTTCCTTCCCTCCACTCTTGAATATACCTGTTGCCTGACTTTTTGCCAACCAAGTCAATAATAATGTCAGCCATTAACACCGGGCTTTATTAACAAACACAGTTTCTTTAAAATACCAAATATTTCACTTTCATGAACAGTCAATCTTGTTCCTTCCAAATTTTATTTAATGCTACTTCCAATTCATTAACATGAAAATGCTAAATGACTTATGTATAATAATCACTAGCAATACTGACATCAGTAACTGGATTTAAATCCTAGGTGCTTTGATTATACTATGGAAAGTAATTATCTGTTTCCCTGATCTACAGCTCCACCTTTCTATTTTCTAAGATTCAAGGAACAATTTTCTTACCTATTTCCTGCTCCTAAAGTTATCCATAATTATCACCTGCCTCCCACTCATTTCATCTGTCCACTCATCTCAAAATCACCCTCCTGACCTGGCATGTAACACTCCACTAAATATCTGACCTTCCTGCTCACTTCCAATTCAGAGAATATAGGGAATAAAGAGACAGTTTGTGGCCATAATCAAATTAGTTGGTTTGCCACATCAGTCACTGAAACATGGTTGATAGAGGATGATGTAATGATGAGAATAGAAAACCATAACTTTCATTACTGCTTCCCTAAACTTTTGCTTGGAGGAGATAATTCCACAGCAATTCCCCCACCTCTTTTATCCTTAGACTTTTCAAAAAATGCAATATCCATTATGATCTATTCCCATCAACAGATCATCCTTTATAAGTCAGGTCTCAATAACATCAATGTGGGGTCTTCTCTTGTATTCCTTATACTCTGAATTGGTATACAAAGAACAGTTTATCCCTGATCTTCCTTTCCATCCCCACAGTTTCTCACCTGTCATGTGACCAGGTCTTTTTATACGCCTTTACTACTTCAATGAGATTATTCCTACAAATCCTATTTCACTCACTCACTATTACTGGTGTCCCATCTTTTCCAACAGCTTAAACTGAAACCCACTACCTAATTTTCATTTCCCTATCCAAACATGCAGCAGCACAATGCATTTTTACACTACCATTCACTCAGATGCAGATCATCTCTGACAAACAGGTCTTCTACACTCAAATTTATCCTATATAAAAATGTATTTTAGGCCTCTTCCTAATATGACATTACAATTATTACCATTCTCCTCAACAATACACTAACAACTCTACACCCCTTGCACTTTTTTTTTTGCTTTGTTCCCATGCCATGCTACTTGATGTACACATTCCCTGAAACCTCACAATGTTCTAATCAGTATTTCCAGAAACTAATTCATGCAACTCCAAGTATAAAAGAGAAGGATATGCTAAACATACTATGCAGATCCAAAGCCTCCCATCTTCAAGGCTGGCTGCCAAATAGCATATAGAACAAAACCTGATAGCAGTGCATTTAAAAAGCTTCCCAATCAGCTGGCACATAGTTCAGTTACCATCTACACTGCCAAATTGTGCCTAGAAGGAGGCACAAGTTCTTCTCTTCCGCTCATGGTGGGTTGAGTTCCTTAAAGATGAATTTCTGCCATTCCTTTCCATTTGCTGTCTTTTTATGTAGTTCTATTATGGAGTTTAAGTGGATGCTTTCTTTAATGTTGTCAATCCATTTATATCTTTCTTTCTTGGTCTTCCTCTGCTGGGCTGTCCTTCAATTCTACCATTTAATAATATGTTTGGTAGTCTTTCTGGGTTCATTCTTGAAACATATCCAAACCAGCTTAGTTGGCTCTTTTTTAGTGATGTAATTATTGTTTCTTTAAAGTTAAGTTCTTCTCTGAATTTTTCATTTGTTTTTCTTTCTGCCCAGTGTTCTATTGATTTTTCTTAGGCATTTCATTTCAAAAGCAATGAGTTTATCCATTTTTTTTTTTTTCCTTAAGATCCAGCATGCTGAGCCATAGTGTACTGTTGGAATTATCAGTGTTTTATATATCTTTAATTTGAGTTATTTGCTTAATCTTTTATTGTTCCATATTTTTTTTATGGTCTACTCATTGTTATCCATCGATTATTGATTCTGTGTTTTATGGTTTCAAAATAGTCTATATTTTCAGTGATCATTGATCCTAGGTAATTGAATTACTTGTTCTATATTATTGTTTCCTATTTTCATTTGGATTGCTTCTCTTTTTCTTCCTATTACCATTAGTTTTGTTTTATTAAAATTGATTTTCATATCATATTATTTCTTGTTTGATGCAGCTTGGTCGGAATATTTTCTAATTTTTCTTGGCTGTCTGTAGTGATAACTATGTCATCAGCATACTTTAAATGTGTTATATTTCTTCCATTTACAGTTATCCCTTCACACATCTGTAGTCCTTCATCTACTACTTCTTTTAGGTACAGATTAAATAAATATAAACAATATCTCATCAATTATACCCTATCCATAAGTAAGAAATATTTATTCATGTATAAAGTACCCAATAGTTATATTTGCAGAAACTTATAATTATCTGACAAACTAAAATATCCCCTAATTATTTTGAGCAGTGTAACTTTATTTATGTGTTCGTCTTTCAATAAGAACACCGACCAATTCTTTTTACTCAATCAACACCACTAGACTTTTGCTTAACCAGCTCTCCCTTCAGGTATTGCCGAGGTGACATTTCCTGGTAATTCAGATCGTAATCTCAATTTCATTTCTAGTGAAACTACTTTCCCTCAGCCATTCATGCACTTGATATCCTTTAGCACTACAACAGCAAGTAGGAAGATATCTGAGCCTCATTCCTCCCTTCCATGGTCAACGTTTTCATTCTCCAGATACTTGTTGTGATCATGTTATCCATGTTGGAATAAGGACCTTCATTCCTCATCCAAGCTATGGTTTTCCATGAAGTGTGCCAAAGTAGTCCAAGAAAACAGTATAACTTAAGCAGCTCAAAACAACTCCAACTTCATTTGTAGCCTACAGTCATGCCTGCAGCAACACAGTGCACTGTTTCAAAGTCTGACTCTGAAAGAGCTAAATACACAAAAGTGGCAATCACACCTTCCAGTCGATTGCAAAGACTGCTGGACACAATTTCTGTCCATCTGTGCTCCCACCTCTCTTTCATCTTGGCAATACTGCAACATCACCTAAAGATAGAGTGAACCTCCTAGCATCATTATCTGTTTACAAGTAAATATAAAATTTACTTAATGTTGATTTATCTATAAATAAAAGGAGAATAAAATAAATTAATAAAACATTAAGGACAGGAATACGATTAAAAAACTCACTTTTTATACTGCAGCATCTTTTCTTGTTGGATGTTATCACTTTTCTGTGCATGTTCTTCTGTAAGTTGCTGCAAAAGAGAAATTTATTTATTTCTCTATCAATTCATACCTGCTGATTCATGTATGCATAAATTTTACACATGCATCTATAACAATTACATCCAACTCACCACTTGGCCTGATTGGCTGAGTGGTTAGCATATCCACTCTCCAGCCAAAAAGCTGCAGGTTTGAATCCTGCCACGGATGTTTGTTATTGCCTGTAAAATACTAGTGCTGGCGGTTGGTGATAGTGCCGTTGGTGCAGTTGCAGTTCATTGTAGTTGGTGGATCGAGTGGTGCAGACAGAGTTGTGGAGTAGGTACCCTCCCTCGATGAGTCTTTGGACTCCCTGGAGGAGTCATGTAATAATACTAAAGTATGGACTTTGATGAAACTCCTTTCAATAGGTGCACTTTGGAATTCAAAGTGGTATTTACAATGAATCCTCAGAACAGAAGAAAAACAACATTCTATTCTTAAAACAGATAAAGTAAAATCTGTTTTTCCATCTTCTTAGCTAAGAAGAAACTGTTTTTTAATTAAGATATGTAATCACCTATAAGTATGGTTTATTTCTGTTTAGTTCTGTCATTGATAAGCTGTGCTGCAGAGCACAGCTATTATTTCTTTTGTATTTCCAGTGAGTCAAGACTTACTGCAGGAGACCTGCTCTAACCATAGTTCACAGAATACCTATCATGCCTCTTCTTGAACTCATTCATCAACAAAACACTTAACTACCTCTGGCAACCCATTCTTCACCCTCTAAGCAAAAAATCTAGTCCTAATACCCTTGCTTACCACACTCTTATACAATTCCAGGAGTGATCACCTTTTTCTTTCCCTTCTCACCATGTAATGAAAAAAGTCTGTCAATCCTATAAAACTCCTTTAATAACATATATGCTTCAATATGTCTGCTCTTTTGTTGCCTATCAGTTAATTTTGAAGGCCAAAGACCTTTAATATATTCTCATATGAAGTATTCCATACACCTGTCAATATGTTATTTGCCTCTAGATCCTCGCCACCACTTCATACCCATGGAATCAAAGACTTATCTGTTCTCATAAGGAGCATTCCATACACCCATCACAATCTTGGTCACTTGTCTCCAGATTCTCTCCAATACTTCATCCCTATGGAATCCAGGCAATCAGATCTACATGCAGCAGTCCACCTTATTAAAGTCTTATAAAGAGGAATAATTATCTCCTTATCCCTGATTCAACAACTACATGATCTAATGTGCCTGTTTTGGCCACCTTTGCAATATATCCTCTAAACTTCATCTCTGTTCAAAAATCACCCCCAGATCACTGGCCTCAATTTCCTGCTGTTCAGTTACATCAATATAGTAAACATCTTGTGATCTCTTCCCACCAAAGTACATGACCTTTCAATGAATATTTTATCAGCAAACAACTTATTTTCCCTTAAGTCATTTCTTATATCATTGATGTACAAATTAAATAGCAGAGGATAAACAAGCTTCATATTTATTCCCATCATTTGTTCCAATTTATGCAGAGTTCTATATGGAATCCTGTCAAATGCCTTTGCAAAGTCTAGTGGTATCAGTGAGTAGCAAATTTTTTTAATCAAACCCAGTTGTCACTTTAAAAATTAAGCAAATTAGTAAAGCAAGACTTACTCTTCAGAAAACCATGTTGCCCCCCCCCCACACCAATAACAGGTCATATTCTTGTCCATCCAGTCCTGAGTACTTTTACCAACTTCTCCATTACCTGAAATAGTGACTAACCTATAATTTCTATTTCTGTTTTAGAGCCTCCTTTATGCAGCAGAACTAATTTTGTCCACTTTCCACCTTACCAGAACTGAGATAAACAGCTTGGTCAGAAGAGGTGCCACTTCCCATACACATTGCCATAATACATAAGCTAATATGCCATATATTCTCACAGTTGTGTTTGCATTAAGGTTCTGCAATATTGTAAGAATCTCCAATTCATCTGACTATTCTCCCATCAAGTTCACAACTGGTACTGCAATATCCCACATGGACAATACACCTCTGCAAAATGATCACACAGGCATTTATGCTGAAGTTTAATGGAGAAAACACATCTAGAAATAATTAAATTTATTTAGCTAATAAATTAATATGCCAATATTTTGCCTTAGTCACCAAAGAGCATCTTCAAGAGCACAAAGAAGTACAACTATACAGACATACAGGTAAACCAGCAGGAAAGCAAACACGGCATAAAAGGAAAGATACTACAGTCCTAATTGGCACCATTTATGGGTGCAGTGATGGAAACTTAATGAAGGTCTCAAAATAGCCTTTCACTTTTCAGGTAAAATGAGGCAGCCAAATTTGTTTACATTTTGTAAATGTTGTATTGATGTGGCAGAGATTCTAGAAATAATCTCTTCGAACTAAAACATAATCACTGCCAAATTGAATAAGAGTAATGCTATAGTTGCACTTGATTGCTACAAACATGATCAAAAAATATAATGAATTTAGTTTAATCCTTTATCCAAGTGTGAGCAAACAAAGTTTGCGCCTGAAAGTATCTTCAGGACTGGGGTAAGGTGGTACAACATCAGGGCAACTCCTTGCAAAGGTGGAGCAAGCTACCAACTCTCCTATCTCAGTATCTCCCACAATGCAAAACACATCTCCTTGCAGATATGTCTAATGTTATGCATTAAGGGAAGGGCCATTACCCCTACTAGTTTCAACCTTTATTGAGGTCTCTTCAGTGGGAGCCACGCCCAAGTGGAGATACTAGGCAGAAGCACTAGCAAGGTCATCTCCACCTATAGGAGTTGCCAAATGGTGTGCCACCCTTTTTTAATAAATTACTCTGGATTTAGAGAAAGATGTTGAAAGTTTATTTTTCCACTTGGGCCTGGCTCCCACTGAAGAGACCAATAAAGGTCGAAACTAGTCTGGGTAGTAGCCCTTCCCTTAATGCATAACATTAGACATATCCGCAAGGAGATGTGTTTTGCATTGTGGGAGATACTGAGATAGGAGTGTTGGTAGCTTGCTCCACCTTTGCAAGGAGTTGCCCTGGTGTTGTACCACCTTACCCCAGTCCTGAAGATACTTTCAGGCGCAAACTTTGTTTGCTCACACTTGGATAAAGGATTAAACTAAATTTATTATACTCTAACCAAGTGAAAAACATCACAAAAAATTTACAGACCCTCCTATTAGTTTGATACTTTGGGGGGGGGGGGGGTCTATTGGGGAATTTTTTTTAAATGTTACTGAAAATACTTTGGGGTAAAATGATATTTTCAGGTTAAATATTTATATACTTGCATAATTATAGTAATTTAATTTCAGTATTTTTTTCCCCCCGACTTGACATTTCAGCCTGCCAAAATTTGGACACAAAGATTGTGAGCATATGAATTTCATTATGGCAGAAAGATTGACGTCGGTTAATCTTGATCTGTGGGCTGTTTTATTACATTTCATAGATGAGAATAACTGTTCACATAAATAGGTGCTTCCAAAATAACACAGAATATTTGCAAAACTTTTTTATTTCCAGATATTTTTGACCTAAACAACTGTATATATTTGGTACGCCAACTTTGTATTGCGCTTTTAGAATGGAATCATTTTGGAAATCAATAAGTTCCATTTGAATACAAATAGCTTTTTCAAAATTAAAGAAAAAAGTATCTGTAAAAAGCGAGAAAACTTCTTGCCCATTAAAATCTTTAAATCGCCTATAAAATTCTTCTTTTATCTTTTCTAGTTTGGGAAATATTAAGAAAAGGTAAAACTTTGATTCTTATTGTTCAACTGTTCACACATAGGAAAGTAATTTAGAAAATACTGTTTTAAATGATTTTGAAACAAAACTAATTTACATCTAAAACTTGCCAGTGTATCATACATGTGTGTTATTAACTGATCTTTCCCCTGAAGTTTGATATTTAAATCATTCAAATGTCCTGTAATATCAACTAAGAATGCTAGATCTTGTACCCATGTCTGCACATTAAGAAATGCAACATCGTGATTTTTCATTTCTAGGAACAATTTGATCTCCTCTAAAAGTAAAAAAAAAAAGCTTTTTAGAACTTTATGACAAGATAACCAACAAATCTCTGTGTAATACGGTAGCCCTTGAAATTCACTCTCCAAATCTTTTAGAAATTGTGCAAACTGGTGGTGGTTGAGGCCTCTGGATCGGATGAAGTTCACAGTATTTGTCACAGGCTTCAGTACGCTGCCCATTTCCAATACATTGGAGCACAGGACCTGCTGATGAATAATGCAGTGGAAAGATTGCAGTTTTGGAATATCTGGATACATTTCCTTTAATTTTGCTGCAAGTCTTGACGCAAAACCTTTATTTTTGCTGTCATTGCTGGAGCCCCATCGGTTGTCACTGCTACGAGCCTGTTCAGAGGAAGTTGGTATTTTTCCAAAATGTCCCACATGGCATCAAAAATGTCTTCCCATGTAATGGTTCCATGGATGGGAATCATTTCCAAGAACTCTTCATTAATATTCATATTGTAGTCAAAGAAACAAAGCAACTTGAGTCAAGTCATGAATATTGAAACTTTCATCAGGTGCAATTGAAAAGCACTGTACGTTTGCAGATTTTTTTGCAACTGGTCACGCAGATTATTTGCCATTTCGGTTATTCTTTCGATCACAGTATTTCTGGACAAAGAAATATCTCGAAATACTTGCAAAATTTGTTTTCGGCTGCTTTTATCATACACTCCTTAACCAAGGAACATCACTAAAATGTTTGGAATGTTTCGTAAATAAATAGCTGATTTCATAACTGGCTCTCACTGCTGATTCATTATCTTTCATAATTTTTGAAAATATTTGTTTTTGACTTTGAAGTGAATTCTTCATTTAATTTTTCTTCTCTCAGTATACCCTCAAAGCGTGAATATTGTTCTTTGTGAATTTTATCATAGTGCCTTTTTATATTATATTCTTTGCGACATAACTGTTTCGTTACAAATAATGCACACAATTTTGTCCTTTGTTTAAGTGCAGAAGTAATTCAATTCCCATTTTTCTTGAAATTTTCTCCCCTCATCAGCAATTTTTCTTTTTCTTGTTGGCTTGGAAAGTGACATTCTTGGTGAATAAATATATTATTAATATTATTAACAATTTTTATAAAAATGATTGAATAAAAATACACAAAACAGTAGACCAGTGCATGATACTATTGCAAATAAAAAATAATAATAAAAGGGATTCTCTCACTAGGTTGTCTTTAAATCATGTTCGCCGCACTGACATGTGCTTCAAAGATCACTGATTAACTGTAGCAGGCAATTATAAACTCAGCCTGGATTCACATGAGCGTGTATACTGTGCATCACGTAAATTGCTGGTAGCCAATAGAATTACATTTTTTTCAGCACGCTACCAGCAGCGTGCTATAAATGAACAATGAAGGCATAAATATATCCTTTCTTTTAGGCTTGCACGGTGATCCGAATGCATTTTTGGAAATTATGGAGACAACTACCGTGTTTGAATAAAAACTTTAGTTTACTATTACTAAAATTTTACAATTCGACGTTTCGACCTTTATGTTAAGGTCATCTTCTGGAGCGTACAAATATACACAGGAAACAAGCTATACTACAATCATACTGGTTCGTTAAAGACACTGACTAACCGCTACCACAATTGTTGGCCTGACCTCTGGTGGGGGAAAAAAAAAAAAAAAAATTATACATCAACGCTAAAGTCCTATTATTTGTGTTGTCTACTATATACATATATTAACATTATATTAACATCATTCCAGCCAGTTGGAGTGGAATGGTTTCTAATAATAGCAGATTGGCTAGAGTCCTGACTTGTGTTGAATCTTTCAAATTAGGTTGGCTGAATGTGTGCCATCCAGATCCTTGGAATTTTCATACCATCTTTATTGTTGATATTTGGGTGGTTTATCAGGATTTCGCAGGATTCTTTAAATTTTCTTTCGTACCATGTTTTTGTACGGTGTAGGGAGCAGGTGCTTTTCCAGTTGATTTGGTGTAAGGTGTTGAGTGCGTGGTCTGAGAGGCCTGCTTCACCATGATGGTTATATTTAATGTGTCTAATGTGTTCTTTTTTGCGTATAGGGATTGTCCGTCCTGTTTCACCAATGTACGGTAAGTTACAGGTGCAGCGGATGCAATAGACTCCAGGATGTGCTAATGGGAGGAGAGGGTCCTTAGAGGAGCTGAATATGGTTTTAAGTTTAGTGGGTGGTTTAAAGGTGGCATTAAGGGTATAATGTTGTAGGATTCTGTTGATTTTTTCCATAGTACGAAAGAAACATGGTACGATGGTACGAAAGAAAATTTAAAGAATCCTGCGAAATCCTGATAAACCACCCAAATATCAACAATAAAGATGGTATGAAAATTCCAAGGATCTGGATGGCACACATTCAGCCAACCTAATTTGAAAGATTCAACACAAGTCAGGACTCTAGCCAATCTGCTATTATTAGAAACCATTCCACTCCAACTGGCTGGAATGATGTTAATATATGTATATAGTAGACAACACAAATAATAGGACTTTAGCGTTGATGTATAATTTTTTTTTTTTTTTTTTTTTCCCACCAGAGGTCAGGCCAACAATTGTGGTAGCTGTTAGTCAGTGTCTTTAACGAACCAGTATGATTGTAGTATAGCTTGTTTCTTGTGTATATTTGTACGCTCCAGAAGATGACCTTAACATAAAGGTCGAAACGTCGAATTGTAAAATTTTAGTAATAGTAAACTAAAGTTTTTATTCAAGCAAGGCATAAATATAGTTTATGATTGATTATGATCGAATCTAACATTGAAATTGCAATATAAATTTTTATTATTGCAATTATATTATAGCAGGTGTTGTGTCCTGAATAATCAAAAATTGGGACAAAAGATTATTTTTTTCAGGAACAACTATCTTTAATTGTAGGCAGAGAATGTTGTGCTTTGGCAATGAAGATTAAAATGTACATTATAACTTTAAGGCAAAACTGAAGAAATGTGAGCCTAAATGCGTTCGTACAGAGTCAAATAGAGGAATTTATATAAGATTATAATTTAATTAGAGTATCCCATGCTATGCATTGTATGAAAGCAAGTTGAATGTAAGTTAAAGTCCAAGGGTCACACTTTAGCCGTCCAGTATAACGTATGGCCTAAGGGAAAGAGAAATTATAAGGAAAGCAAAGCGAGAACGCATTCTCAGAAGGCCACGCACACGTGGATGAGTGCCGTGCGGTAAAAAACGTAGCTAAGCACGAGAATCTCCGAGAAAAAAGGGAAGAATATAAGGGTCAAGCTCCCCCCACATGGGACTTTTTGGTTCCTGTTTCCTGCGCTCATGGACATTGGCTCGCGCTCTCCGCCAACGTGAAGATTCCGGGTCGGTACATCGCCTTATTGACTCGGAGAACTAGGCCGTGCTGTTATCGTAAGTGATCCTGAGAATCACAGAACAAAGGTGGATGATAGAACAGAAAGTCATTCCATGGGACGGTAACGTAGAATGTTAAAGTATCTGATTTCCAATTAAAGAAATGAGTGAACTCTATAGGTTAATTTGTGTATGGACATGCTGTAGAGAACTTTAGAGATTATCCCAATTTGGCAGTGACCTGTCCCTGTTTTGAAGAATGTCTCCCTAGAAGGGATCTATCTGTATGTGAGATAACTGAGATATGAGTAGTGTTCAGAGAATGATTGAAGATAATATTAAATTAAGCCAGAAGCTTGTATGTTTATAGAAAAACTCTGTGGATCTAGTTATTATGCATGTATTCTTGTGTTAGTAATGATATCAGAATTTTACTAGGAAAATGATTAAGTTAACCATGTACTTTAATTTTCTCATGTATATCTTTTAAACCTAAATAAATATATGTTTTATAGCATTCGCCTGAATCTAGCCTGTCTTATGAATTCAAATAGCCACTCATAAAATTATTATCGAACCTAGCGGGAGGGATATATGAATATAGTTTGATTTTCCAGACCACGACTGCATGCAAAGATAAAGTGAATTGAGATTAGTTGAATTAGTGTTAGAAAGTTCATCACTAATACTCTGAGAGAGCCACCTTGGATAAGAGTCTCATCTATCTTATGTATTGGCTGGCGCAGCAAAAAAAATAAATTCATCAATATTTAACAAAGCGGACTGTCTCAGAGGTTATATTTTAAGGCCTTGTCCCATACTTAGACAAAGGCCTTATGAATAAAAGAATTACACGTGACTAAACTTAAGAGCGGCCTGAATTTTAGTTTAAGGATAGGAGGGTGATAGCTGATTTGCTAAATTTATTGGAAAACTATTACAGAAGCTAGAAGGGAAATAACTGTGTATGAGTGAGTAGTGAAACATACAAATATATATAATAAAAAGGGAAGAAAAAGAAAGAAATATAACACAGGTCATTGCATCCATATTGTAACTATAAATGTCGCATGAAAACGAATAAATCTATACCGTATTTACTCGAATATAACTCGCACTTTTTTTCCCCAAAATGAAAGCTAAAAAATCATGGTGAGAGATATATGCAGGGATTTTTGGAAACTAAAGTTTTCAGGAAAAAACTGAAAATGGGGATGACTTACAAGAATCTCCTATTTGTTATCGCTAGTTCCGGCCTCGAGAGCAGTTTCCTTGTATGCACTGTCAAAGTCATCTACCCAAATAGAGTCATCCTTTATCCCATTATTCCAAGTAAAAATTACAATTAATTTACAAGATTTTTAGATATGTAATGAACACCCTTCACGAATGTCTAATGAGAAGTGCAAGCAGAACATGAAATAGACAGCAATGGTAGGCCAACAGAGATAGAGCAGTCATGAAGATGTGCATATGATTGATGCGGTATTAACAAAAGATAGCATTACCAAAAACACACAGTCAAGACTTTGAGTTGAAATGCTAATTCTCTTCAACCAAATTCCATAATATCTGAAACTGTAATAACAACATTCACTCTATATGTCTTATGTCTATATGTTTTAACACGTTTACAAATTCTATTGCAGTTTGTGTTTGAGTTACTGGGGGCACTCATCTAACTAAAAACAATAGTTTTTAGTTAGATACTGCATTTGCCGGTGCAACATATGGTTTTGCTCGGGTCTAAGCAGCATGGTTAATGTGGGAGGGGACACATGATTCATTAGTTAGTGCCGTTTTTATCCCAGTTGTCTCTAATCGCACTAAAGAAATATATTACACATGTTGAGAAATATATTACACAGGCAGCAAATGTCTCTGTACTTTATTCAGTGGTACAAATAAAACTTGTTTTTCTTGCATCTGCAATATAGTGGCAGTTGGGGAGGAGTGTTGTTTACCGCTGGGAGAGAGTTATCGTCCCAAAGTGAAAGTGGTTAACTTTATTTTCGTGTGCAATGTATATGCAAAACTTTATAATTTCTTTTTTCGTAAAGTAAAATCAGGGTACAGGGATGCGAGGGTGAGTTATATTTGAGTAAATATGGTATTTGTTTTATTATAAAAAAGCAACTTTTTTTTTTTTAAATCTTTCCTTGAGGCATCGTGGGCCGCAAGAAATTGTTTTGGGAGGCGCCAGTTTGACACCCCTGCCATAAGGGAATAAATAACATTTTTGACTATGCTTTCTAACAAGATGCAAGCAAGCATAAAGTAAAAAAAGATTTAGCAACAATGCATCATGCACAGTGGCAACAGCGTATTCAACAGTAACATCCCTTGGAAGCCAGCAAGTTCTTCAACAGTTCCTCTGTTGAAGAACTTGCTGATTTTTTGTTTGAAAAAATAGGTTATGTGTGTGCTTATCATTAAATATTTCATGATATTTTGTGCAACATGGCCACTACATATCCAATCAAAAAAAACCTAGTGAAGAATCGCAGAAAAAGAGGCAAGCAATTGATCTTGAAACGAAGTCACCAGTTATAACGTAACATGAAGCTGGTAAGCCCATCAATGTGACCTTGTGTACATGACTATGGATGGTCTCATTTCATTCTACAGTTATGATAACTTTGAAAAATAAGGATAAAATCATAGAGGCTATGAAAGGATCTGCTTCCATTAAATCGACAATAGTGATGAAGCAATGACAAGGTCCTATCAGTGATATGGAAAAGTTACTTGCATCATAGACACAAGACCTGAACCAAAAGCATATACTCCTTAGCACTATGACCATAACTGCTAAGGCACTAAGTCTCTTCAACATGTTGAAGGAGAAAGCAAGGCCTGATTATGACTACGAATTCAGCGCTTCTTCTGGTTGGTTCATGAGATTCAAGCAGTTTTGTGCTGCATATTATGAAAATGTATGGTGAATCTGCAAGTGCCAATTAGAAGCCTGCCAAGGAGTTTGTGAATAAATTGGATAAAATTATTACAGAAGAAAATTATTTGCCACAGCAAATATTTAATATGGATGAGACCACCTTGTTTCGGGAAAAAAATGTCCGAGCTGACATTCATCCACCAAAAGCTAAAATCTATGCCTGGTTTCAAAGCTTTTAAAGATTGTATTACGATTCTGTTAGGGGGATAATGTGGCTGGATATAAACTGAAACCATTTGAGATATGGCACAGTGAGAATTCATAAGCCTTCAAAAACATTAGGAAGTCTACTTTTTCATTTCATTATCGGAACAATAAGAAGTTGTGGATGACTCAAAAATTGTTTGAGGATGTCTTTAATCAACTGTAATGTGAGGGAATTTGAAAGCTATCATGTGAAAGAAAATGTAGAATTTAAAATTTTATTAATTCTAGATAATCCTCCAGGTCATCCTTACATTGGTGATCTTCACCCCAGGATCAAGGTTATGTTCTACCTCCAAACACACTACTTTGTTGATCCAACCAATGGATCAGGTGGTTCTTTCGGTGTTTAAGGCTTATTATCTAAGGAGAACTTTTTTCATAAGCCATTTCTGCCACTGAAGGAAATTATTACACTCTCATACAATTCTGGAAAGCATTCAATATTTATCATGCTATTAAAAATATTGCTGTGACTTGGGACGAAGTAACCTCTCAATGTATGAGTGGTATATGGACAAAGACGTTGAAAAGGTTTGTGCATGATTTTGGAAGTTTTGAAAAAAATTAAGACTTTTGTAATTGAGTGAAGAAATAGTGGGCCTAGCAAACAATCTGAATCTCAAAGTGAATGATGATGATATAGTTCAACTCATAGAAAATGCTCCTGAAGAGTTGACCAATGAAGAATTGGAGGAACAGAAGAGGAAGAACGAGAAAAGGAAGCAGGAAAAGAGAAACAAGAAAGAGGTAGTTAAACGATTCAAGTGACGGGCCTTGCAGAAATGTTCTCTCCAGTTAGCAATGTTCTCAAAATGGCTGAAGACATGGACCCCAATGTTGAATGCTATTTATTAGTAGAAAGGAAAGTACATGATGCGTTTGCTTGCTATAAACAAATTTATGATGAAAGAAGAAGAGGAATAAGCAAAGCACATTGGACATTTTCATCAAAAAAAAAAGAAGCAAAGATTAGACCTGAAAAGCTGCAGCCTAGTCCTTCACAAGGGGAAGGTAATGAAGATGTGATTGTGGAGGAAGATTTGGGTGATTATTCTCCTGTTTTATAGTGGCAGTAACAGTACAGTTTTATAAGGTTTGAAAATTAAAATGACAGTACAATACTTATTACAGTTTAGTCCCTAACCCCTATAACTCTGTTGATTTAACGTATTGACTTACATCCTGCTGGATGACCATACTGTTATAATTGTTCTGTTTTATTATTAGTTGTTAATCTCTTACTGTGCTTAATTTATAAATTAAACTTTATCATAGGTATAGATATAAGATTCGGTACTAGCTACAGTTTCAGGTATCCACTGAGGGTCTTGGAACTTATCCGAGGATAAGGGGGGGGGGAGAACTACTGTACATCACCAACCTCCAACAATATGGTGTTATCAAAACCTTAGTTAATCAAGCGAGAACCATCTGCTCAGACCACACTAGTCTATCCACAGAAATCAATCACATCCATGACATTTTTTGTTATGCCAAATGGCATTCCCCCTTCACAAAATCAACAGAATATTTTGCCCATCTCCCAAATCCAGAACACAAAAAACAAAATCAATTGCCATTCCCTGAATCTAAGGCACTTCAGAAAAAATTTTGGAGTTACTATAAGTTAGTAGAGACATGCAAGTTATACATAATATAATTTTTTAAATAAATGGCTTCACACATAAGAGAAAACTAAATATAATTTCACTCAAACATGTCTTAAGCTTCTTTCAGAAGAACTAGTAACAACATTTAAATTCTGAATACAAGAACAAGTCATACAGCATGTGTATAATATTAGGTCTCTGTCGCAGTTATACAATTATACAACAACAGCAATCACTTCCCAAAACTTAGAAATAGGCACACAATCTGTCCAATTAAGATTAGGATGGTAGCATAGGACTTCACACAGTTCAAAAAAACATACAATCAAATCTGAACCTACTATAGCATCTTGGTTCCAGATAACTGTCTAGTGTCAATGGCATGAGAAGCAAGGCCTGAACCTTCAGATTCCAAAAATCTTATATAATCTTGATACTCTCCAATTCTAACAGTAACAGAACGACCAGTCTGTCCAAAGTAGCAAAGATAGAAGTGATAATTTATCTTTGATAGGTGGTAAGAAAGATGAGAACTTCGGGACTGGTTTGAAGGTGGTATACAAATTATATTTGCAAAGGATCCTTGCTATTTGTTTGGATAGTCCTTTAAGGTGGATACAATGATCCTTTTAACATCAGATTGCTTATACTTAGGAAAAGAGATGACAATTATCAAATATTTTCTGTTTCAAGGTCTCGCTGTAGTAGCCATAAAGTAATAGAGTAAGTTTTATTTAATTCTTCTAATAGAAGAGACACAGAAAGACAAACTGTGCATACCTGTTGGCCTCTATCTCACCTCAAATGAACATCAATGTTAATGCCAGTCAGCAGTGTAAACTCTTATTCAATAACTGCTTTTAAAAAATTCATAACTGCATATATTCACTTTTTAAGTTCATTTATTAAAAAAAAAAAAAAAGACCATCCTTAAAGAAATTCATATAGCAATCAAAATGTGTTGTGCCTCATTAATTTAACTGCAATAGTGAAGTATCATACATATTTTTATCTCAGATTTATTAACTTGTTTTTCTAATGCTTTTTTTAAAAAAGATTTGTTTAAGAATGTGATCCATCAAAGAAAGCTGGGAGACCAGAAAATTTGCGACACCTTACAAAAACTATAAAGACAAGCACTCAAAAAAGAAATTATATATATAAAGACTACATTCTATATAAAATATTTGTTTAAAAATGTGAAGGTACATCTGCCCACGAAATTTATAAAGTAGACACTGATATTCACAATGATAATGCTGATTCAATTTTTAATTATTGCTAGAGCTATTTTGCTAACTTTCAAGACTAATTAAAAGACTGTGGAGTAGGCTTTTCCTTAGTAGGCTAGTTACTATAATCAATTCTTGCTTGATTCAATTAAGTATGCTGGTTGATTCAAAAACATATTTGGCAATCTTTCTGACAATGTCTTAGGATATGCCATTACCTATTTTTGCTGAATACTTTCTTTTTTTTAGCAGCACTTCAGCACTACTGAAAGAGAAACAATGTAGTAACAGTAGTTTTCCATGAGTAACTTATTTTGAGGACAATGCAGAACAAATTACATTTGCTAAGCTATAACAGAGAAATTGATTTTTTTTTCCAGTTTTATTCGAGAAAAACCTAGTATTTTCTAAAATAAAATTCAATGCATTGAAAGTAGTTAATGCCTAACTTTAATGAAGAGCAATTGCATCAGAGAAGATGCTTAAATTTTACAGGTCCCAAATTCTAAAGGACACTTTAACAAGATTTATAAAGCTATTAAGGGATTTAGCTATTAAGAGAAAAGATTTGTAATGCATTCATTTAGTGATCTAAATGACACTTTGTATTCTTTAGGGTTAATATTTGACTATATATTTTGAGAAGTTTACAAGACATGTCCTTGACACAATCCTCAAGGATATTTTGCTCTTATATATTTAAGATATAATTCCTGTTTTCTTCGCATGATAAATACTAAATGCTAAAATTATAAGATAGTTACAATTTTCATTCCTTATGAGGATATATATTACCATATTTATACCCTATACTAAAAGGAGTTCTGCTTTCTACTCACTAATATTTTTTCTTTATTTACTTACACTGTTGAAGCAAGAAGAAAGGCAAAGTGTAGCAGAACTTACGGAAGTATCATCCAAGTTGTTAGGACTGTATGTGAAACACAAATGTAAGTTCTGATCTGTTAATGTTACAGTAGTTGTACTTGAGATTGTATGTATGCTTCCTGAGGTTAAATTGTAATTAGTCAATTATTAAGTTATAGGAATAGAGAGAAGAAACTAAATGTTAATCTATGTATGCCTAAATAGAGTGTTTAACTAAGTATAAACGTAAGAGGCAGCTCAAAATAGCTAAGTGGTGTAAATAAGTTTATTAAGTGTTGTATATGTGATGTCTAATTATAAATGTTGCATGCTGAGCAAGTGATAGGTCTTTAAGAGCTTTTATTTGATAGTTGTCTAAATGCATTATACAATTGACTTTAGCATAAAATAAACATGTTTTGTTTGTGTAAATCTCTTGCCTGATCTATTAGCCAATGCACTTTTTCCAAATAAATATCGAACCTGCGAGCCTAATTAAAGTAAGAATTGCTACGACTAGCTTTTAAGGAATTGAGTATGTTAAGAATCAGATCTTATATATGTTCAAATGAATTCTCATGCTGTATACACAATTTAGAGTGGCGCAGTTGTAAAACAAATAAATTTCTCTAAATTACAGTGTAGCAGTTGGTAACCTGTTATAGCGGAAAGTCTTACACTAACAGAGCAAACATACGTAAGATTATAAAGGGTTAATTGTGGGGCCTAAGGTAAGCAGATTATTGTTAAGTTGAGTAAAGTATTAAGAGCGCACGTATATATGAGAAATGAATAGAACATAAGGGAAATTTTAGTAGACAAAAAAATAAATCAAATTTAAGAAAGATAGAGTATAAATTAAATTAGAGACAATAAATTGAAGTAGAGAACAATACTTTACAATGCCACAGCCAAACATATTCTACAAGCTGGTCATAGTAATAAAAAAAAAACATTTACTTTAATAAAAATTGCTTTTACATGCATGCTAAAGAGGTAAGGATTGCTATAAGGTAGAATGGCATGAAATATATATCATCTTCTCTTTTGTAACTAGGTTCAACAGCTTGTCACAGTCAAGTGGCTTCTTAGTCTGATTACTGTTTATGATAAGATGGTTGATCCTATCTACACTGTCTGCAAATTACATACATTCTTCTGACCAGCTGGCCTGTTCTAACAATATTTTTCTAAGGCATGAAAAACCCTGCCACTTTCATAGAGACTGACTAAATCACATTCACATGAATAACCTTCATCAAAGGGCTATTGAAGTCCTTAGTTAGCCTTAGACAGGATTAAACCAAGGTCTTTCAATCCAAAAGGGAATCATCATCAGTACTAAGTGAGCTAGAGCCTTTTTTTTTTTTTAATCATCATCTTTCAAATATGGAAATATACTTAGCTGCATTCTGGCCTCAGAGAGGAAATTTTGAGAACAAACATTTTAATGGGAATGTTAAGAACTATTTGAGAAAGGTTCAAATGTTTTTGCTGGTGGTTACTGCAGATTTCCAAACTTCCATTTCAGGCAGAAAGAAGTGTATTAAATTACATTAGTACATTTTTTTTCTGCCTGAAAAGAGTCTTGTATGAACAAACACCCCAGTTACTAATTAGATTATAATATTTGTTTCCAGAAATGATTTCCTTATGTGAATGAATTAAATGATTTTGTACTGTCAACTTTCTCTATATAACAAACTTACTAACACCATAAGAATAATCTGTTCTAGAGAGTTTACATTTCTTTCAGAATAGTTCTGGCCAAAGACTCAAAAGCTTTTGCCAGAACTTTTCAGTAGTTTGTTATAAAATTATGCTATAGTGAGTCAACTGATACAAATTCACTCTCAACATAACGGAACCTTTACTTCTAAAACAGAAAGGATGCAATATAATAGGAAGGATTTGATAGTAATAGGAAAATGCTAATATTCAGAAAATCCCAATTCTCGTGGAAAGGCTTAGACGTTGGTTATGCATTTTCACTATATAATTTATGGAAATTACAACGTACTAGGATATACATTAAAATAAATTTTAATATATTTCAATATTTCAGCAACGTCACGTTGCCATTTTCAAGAACTTAAGTACAAGACACGTGCACGCAGGCACAACAAAACAGTAAGTGAGGAAGAAGTAGGAAGCTATTATTTCTCCTATCAGTAACATTGCCCACTAGAGGGCACCATCAAGACTTTAGGAGAAATAATAGCTTCCTACTTCTTCCTCACTTACTGTTTTGTTGTGCCTGCGTGCATGTGTCTTGTACGTAAGTTCTTGAAAATGGCAACGTGACGTTGCCGAAATATTGAAATATATTAAAATTTATTTTAATGTATATCCTAGTACGTTGTAATTTCTTTAAATTATATAGTGAAAAAAAAAAAAAAAAATCCCAATCAGTTTGAAGCTCATCTTAAGTTATAAACTAAATTTAAATTACACAAAAGACTTCCACAAAGTGAAAATATTTTATAATTGAATCATCTAATTACTGTAATGGGAACAAAAATTACTTTCAAACAAACAAACTGTTCTATGTCTTAACTAAAGTAGTTTTGCAATCACTTATTTCTACATAAAAAACTAAGATATTACCTGTGATATGACAATTCACATTTCTTGATTAATTATGAACAGGAAAATAATTACCAACTGCATTTCATGATTAAGATGAATGTAAATATTAGGATACAGATTTTAAAATATTAGAATTTTACCTGTTCCATTACTAAATCATGTAACAGTGTTATGGCTTTTAGCTGAAGTTTAAAATCTTGAATGCTGCTCCGTTTGAATAACTCTGCTAGTGCACTTACTCCACCACTCTCTATAAATCTCTGTTGAGCTAACGGAAAATGTCTGAGAAGACAAGAGAGGGCATACAAGGCACGAATCCGAACTTGATGTGCAGGATCGAGAGCAACAAGACGAAGAAGCTGCTGCATTGCATTCCTTTCAAGAACTGCAATCTGTACTTTTGGATTGCTAAATGGAAAATATTGAAATATTAGAGTGGATATACATAGTAAACACTGTTCAGGGGGAAAAAAAGGGAAAGCTTACATAGAAATGTCAAGTCCTTACTTAAAAAAGCTTAACACAATAATCAGTTACTTGAGAGCATGCTATTTTTTTTTTTTAAATCTAATATTGCAGTATTATCAATATTTTTGTGACATACATATAAATAAACTAGGTTTATTTAAACAAATTCATAAAGCATTATTATAATAATTTAAAAGAGGAATGAAAATCCATTTAATGAGGAAAAAAGAAGAAAACATATATACACATGTATATAGTTTATATAAAGATACATACGAATTGACACACAATCATCCATCAAAGAAAGCTGGGAGACCAGAAAATTTGGGACACCTTACAAAAACTATAACTAGAGACAAACACTCAAAAAAGAAATTATACAAAAAAAAAAGAAAAAAGACTGGATTCTACATAATGTATAACCCAGATAAAACTACTATTTAAACACAGAATTACTACCTTAATTGAATACACAATTATACAAAAGACAGACTCATCATACATTAGAAATATGAAACAATTTGCTCGCCTGGTTTAGCCAGCTAATCAACAAACTGTGGGCTCAAATTCCACTGTGGCATGGATATCTCTGTACACTTCTTTTAGGCAGAGAAGCTTTACCACTTGACAGGAGACTACCATCCTAATTATGAAAGCCAGAAAAAGTCCCATTTTCCTGATTCAAGTGAGGCTGAAATCGTTACATCATTGGATAGTAGTAGCCCAATTCCACCACTCACCCAAAATACTCAAAAATTTAAGTTTACAACTTTAACTTGATTGAGACCGATATTAAAAAAAACATAACAGCAAGAATCTTGAAGAATCTTATGTAAATGTGATCTGCACTTCTCTCAACAGATTAACTATACTCAGTCTTCAGTGATGATTCTGAGACAAAGAATAATCATGAAAGAGGGTCATTCCAAGTGAAATTATCATAGGTCTGAAGCTGCATAATTTTTGATTTTGATAAAACAAGTTATTTTGTCACCCTATTCTTTAGATGGAAAATATTTTTTACATTTTTTCCTTAATTTCAGAGGATCCACAGAATTTTCACAATTTCAAAGGGTTTAAAAATTAATCACAACTTATTTCCATATGGTCCAATTTCTGATTTTTTTTTTTTTACTGTCATTTTAATGTCCAAAGTGCATACTTTGTTTTCTATTTTTAAATTTTCAGACAATTTTTTTTAACATGGCAACCACCTACCCTGCAGGCCCTAGATTGAATCATAACTCTGTTTTGTATGTTTTATTTACATGTAGCTGAATACATGCACCCCAAATCACCTCAAAGTCTAAATAAAAAATAAATAAATAAATAAAAAAAATTAATGACAGTTAATGAAGAAGTTGGGCTTCTTCATTAAAAAATTAATGAAGAAGCCCAAGCATTATGTGTGAGATAAAAGAAAAATTCAAAATTTTTTATTTGAGCTACTCTTTATAAACTGCTAATAAAGCAAAACTGTTCTCATTCCATTATTTTCATCCCTTCATTCTAGACGCCTCTTGAAAATTAACCTTTTTGTGCTTTTATACCAGCAACTTAGGTGCCAGCAATGTAATTTCACATAACTAATTTCATATCACTTTGCAATGAAAAGGTGTACTGCAGCTGAAATGTTCATAAAATTTATTCTATTTTAACTAATTTTACTTAGCTAGGTAATACAAATAAATGGTACTCACCACACAAATTTAACATTTTTTTTCTAAACTATGTTCTCATCAATTTTAAAAGCAGTTCTTACAGGTTTGGACACAGCAACTTTATTATCAAATTATACTTGCCAAGAAAGTATATTCTTGTTTTAATCCCATGCCAAGTGTAAGCAAACAAAGTCAGACAGTGAAGTATCTTCATAACTAGGCTACTTGTATATAGAGGCTGTTGACCTCACATCACCTCAGTATCTCATAATGTAAAGCACACTTCCTTTTGAACATGTGTATTGCTATTCAAAAATGAAGTCTAGCAAAATCACCCAAAGTTCATTAACATGCAATCCATGACTGATTAGTGTCATAAATCAAAATTTTAAAGAAGCTGGAGGTCATCTAATTCAGCATTAACTTGAATCAGAATAATCTTTCCACAAATATGGACATCATATAAAAAATCTATAAAATAAAGCATATCAAAACAATATCTAAAGGGTTTCCAATTAATAAAACATCATCTTGTGCAATTCATGCTCATCATGAGTAAGAATGTCAACTGAATAACTTATTAACTTTGCAATTCTGTTTTTCTTTATTTAGCAAAACATTGAAAGTGCAGCTGAAAGATTAGAGAAACATGTAGGCTGTAAAATAATATGTTTAAGATAAAGACCAAAGCAAAGCAAGAAATTAAGATTCTCTTCATCTTTTTTTGAAGAAAGGACAAAAATTTCTAAAAGCTGCCAATCTTCATAAATACAATTCACAGCTCAGGAGGACATAATGAAATTCAGATGTCATAATTATACAGATACTTGAATTAGTGTAATTTTTTTATTTTATTTTAAGCCTTCACCTGCTAATTTTCAGTAGTTGATCTATGGAGAAATGCTATTGTCTAATGTGTTCATCTCACGTTTGCAATACATCAATCATTTTAGTCAATCTTTCAACTTATTGTGCAATAAGAACTAATCCCATTTCTTTCATCACTTTTTATTCATAACTCAATTTATTACTATAGGAGCAGTAAGTCACTCACATGTTACACTTTGATAAAAATTAATGAATTTTTTTAAGTTCTATTAGATAACAAAGCAACACTGAAAATTCTTATTTTATGATAATGATAAACACTGATAGTGTGATAACAGTGATCAATAATAGGAAGGCATGCAGTGAAGTTGCCTGCAAGGATAGAAGAATAAGAACACCATGGTTGACACAAGTTACAGAAGCAGTCCTGAAAAAGAAGAATGCATACCAAAAGTTGCTAGCAAATAAGTCAGCAGATGCCCTAAAAGAATACAGAGAAAAAAAAAAATGTAAAAGAGCTAAGCCATGTGTGAAAGTAGCTAAACAAGTAGCTGTAAAAGGAGTCATGGGAAGACTAGTATGAATATAGAAAGTAAATATCAGGAAGGTAGCAAAATGTTCTGGAGACTATTCAAAAGGCTTAGAAATGGAGGAAAGAGTAGCATAAAGTCAAAGAGTACTGATAAAGGTGTCGTGAAAACTGAAGTAAGGATATCCCCTAGATGACTGGAGTAATTACTTTGAAAAACTTAAATGACACAAGTAGTGAAAGAATTACTGTAGAAGATTTTCAAGAGAAATGCAAACAGGAGTACATCTCAATACTTGAAGTAGAAAACACCATCAAAAACTTGAAATGTGGAATGGCAGCTGGAGTAGATGATATTTAACCAGAAATGCTCAAATATGGAGGTATAAAAGTTTTGCAGTAGCTACATTGCATAATTAAGAGGGCCTGGTCAGAAGGTTGAATTCCAGATGATTGGAGTAGAGCTCTCATAGTTCCCATCTATAAAAAAGGGAATAAAACAATGTGAGAATTACAGAGAAATTTGCTCTAAGTGGTCCAACGTAAGATTTATGCAAGCATACTTGAAAAGAGGCTGAGAAAAATTGTGGAAGAGAAAAACTGAGAGAAAAAAAATCAGGATTCAGTCCAAACAAAGGTCATCAGGAGCAGATTTTCACTTTAAGAAAAATAGTTGAGAAATCATGGGAATATAACAAGGATCTGTATTTCAGTTTTGTAGATCTGGAAAAGGAATACAAGGTGCCCAAGGAAAAGCTTTTCAAAATATTACAGTTAAGTAGGGTAAATGGAACGTTATACAGAACAATGCATAGTCTATATTTAAGTAAATACATGAAGATGGTCAGATATAAAATCAGATGCGAGACAAGGATGCATATTATCTCTACTGTTATTCATCTATATGAATCATGTTATAAAAGAAAGTGGCATTATACCTAATATCAAAAGTGAAGATATTAAATGTTGCTCAGGAAGAGAAGAAATCAATCAATCAATTTAGCTCTTTGCTTTATGCAGATGTTGTACTCCTAAACACATCCAGTGCAAAATCTCCAGGATTCTTTAACTAAATTGAATAACAGCTGTAACAAATTTGGCACAAAAATCAGCAATAAAAAGTCCAAAACTAAAAATAGGCAGGCATGTAGAAAACTTCAGCTGCATTCTGAACAGAGAGCCTGCAGAATAAGTAAAACATTTCAACTAGTTAGGCACAGTTTTTAATGAAGATGAAAAGTTAAATCTGGAAACAGACAATACAATAAGCAAAGCTGATATGGTGAGGAGCCAGTTGAATAGATTTATATGGAATAAGAGAAAAATTAGTTAACTCAACAGTACACAAGACAAGACAATGTTCAACAGTTGGGTTAGAAAAAAAGCATTTGATAAAAGACCAAAAATATAAACGTTCTGAGACAAAAACACCCAAGCAGATGTCACTGGCAGAATGATTAAAAATGAAGACATTAGGAAGGAACTTGACATTGTTTGCATTCAAGAATGTGTGACCAAGAGCTAATCTAAGGTGGTATAGCCACTTAAAACAGAATGGGAGAAGAAAGGTTAACAAAACAGGTGTTTGATGCCAAGGCAGCAGGACAAAGACCAATGGCTAAGTAGATTGATTCAGAAGTACCTTAGAAGAGCAAAATGTTAGATATGACAATACTGGAATGCTGACAAGTAATAGACTAATTTGAAGGAAAATTGTTGATAGGAGATTATTGATAATATAAATTTAATCATGTAGTGGCCTAAACATCCCCTGAGGGTACATATTAGGAAACGATGATGACAATGAGGAATGATAAACACCTCTAAAAAGTATTAAACAGTAATAATAAATAACAATATATTTTCAGAAAGATATTAGTTTCTTTAGCTTAACAATGCTAAAATTCATATTTCCACAAACACACACACAAATTGCAAGCTATAAAACAGAGGAGAATAATACAAATATAGTCAAAAATCAAATTGATTACTTGCTAATTAATCAACGATTTTGAAGTTCCATAAAGAATACAAAAACCTATCCTAGTGCAGATATTGCTTCTAATCATAATCTACTGGTGACAGAGTTAAAACTTAGATTGAAAGCTATACTTAAGAAACCAACAAAAAAGGTTTGATCTAGGAAAGTTAAAAACCCAGAGACAAGAAAAAAAACAATCAAGATCTGAATCAAGATATAGCACTTATCAAGAAAGATGACATCATGAGGGTTGATGACTCATGGGACAAATTAAAATCTGTCTTCATTATCAATATTTTGTGTCCTGATGGAGCAATAAAAAAGATTGGATAACCAGTGAAATTCTCTCTCTCAATGATCAACACAGATCACATAAAAATCATAGTCCAACAAAATATAAGGAGGTTCAGAAAATAATTTAAAACACGATCAAAGAAGCAAAAGAAATCTGGATGAATGAAAAATGTAAAGAAATAGAATTTCTATAGGAAAATCACGACAGTTTTAATCTACACAAAAAGCTGAAAGAGACCTCAGGTATATTTAAGAAAAAAAACAACTCAGAAAATGCTAATGAACAGGTAGAAGGTCCATGCATTCCAAGATCATAGGTAGAATATGTGCTGAACTCGGCTAAAAATGATAAAGTCTTAGCCCTGATAGAATACCAGCAGAAATAGTCAAGTTATTAGAAGGTGATAGCATTACTATATTAGTAAAGCTATTTAACAAGATCTACGATACAGGCATGATCCTTCAAGACTGGTTACAGTTGACCTTCATCATGCTACCTAAAAAAGCAAATGCAAACACTTGTAATGACTATAGAATGATCAGTCTAATGAATCATGTTCTCAAAATGTTTCTGAAAATAATTCAAAAAAGAATATACAGAAAATGTTAAGACACCATCAGTGATACCCAATTTGGCTTTAGAAGCGGTTTGAGAATGAGAGAGACTTTTCTGTTCTCAAATTTTATTCTAAAAGTATAGTGACCAAAACAAGGAAGTATTTATTTGCTTCATCGATTTTGAGAAAGCATTTGACAAAGTCCAACATACTAAAATGATTGATTTAATAAAAATAATTGGATTAGATGGTAAAGATATCAGGATCACTGAAAACTTATATTGGAACCAAATGCATCTGTTCAAGTTGATGACATTATTACATACTCCATTAACAACAAAATAGGCGAGGATGTGTGCTGTCACCTTCTTTTTAACATATACTCAGAAACCATATTTAAAAAAAAAAAAAAAATCTTAAAACAAAGAGAGGAAGGGATTAATGTAAATGGTGAAATCATCAATAACATTCATTATGATGATGACACAGCTCTCCAGGCTAACAATATTTAGGATCTTCAAAATCTTCTCAGACTAGCAAACGAAGAGAGCGAAAAAATGGGATTAAGAATAAATATCACCGAAACTAGATTCACTGTCATAAGGAAGAAACCAATTCTAAATTCAGCACTTTCTTTAAATGGGGAAACAAACAGAAAGAGTGACAAAATTTAAATATCTTGGATACTGGTAAAATAAAGAATGCAACCCATAAATGGGAATAAAAGCTAAAATGGCAAGAAAAAAATTTTCACCTAATGAAATCAACACTGTAACTGCAATTTAAATTTAGAGCTTTGAGTATGCATGGTTAAATGTTATGCATGGTCTGTATTGCTATAGGTGCTGAAACTTGGACCTTGAAGAGAACGTTGATAAAAAAAAACTTTAAGCCTTTCAGATGTGGTTATACAGACAAATGTCAAAAATCCTATGGACAGCAAAAACGTCCCATCGAGAAGTACTGAAACAAATGAGGAAAATCACATGAACTTTTCGATACTATAAAAAGAAGAAAAACTGCATCTCTTGGTCACCTACTTCGTAATGAAAAATATAAGATAATACTTCAATTTATTATAAAAGGAAAGATAAATGAAAGAAGAGGACAAGGAAGATGAAGAAAATCTTGGCTGGCAGACATCAGACAGTGGACTAGCATGAGCTCTGAGGGACTGTTCAGAGTGGCTGAGGATTGCTCAAAATTTGCTAAGATGGTTGCTGGCCTCCGATAGGAGATGGCACTCAAAGAAGGTCTAATAATTCTAAAATTCATTTTTCCACACTACATACACATTGCAATCTATAAAACAGAAGAGAATAATTTTACAACAATTTTCTTCCTTTTGGATGAATGCAGAACAATTACAGTGCATCTGTTGTGATTATAAAAATCAAAGCAAAAATGTTCCAATCTCATCATCAAATTTCTGCCATGTACCCTCAAGGGGTGTACAGGATATCATAGTACTACATGAAAAAAATTATATCATTACTAACTTTCTATCTACAATTTTCCTGCAAATCAGTCTGTTACTTGTCAAGACTCCAACATTATCAGATCTTATATTTCCATCGTCTAAGGCAGTGCTTCCCAAACTTCTGGATGTCAGGGCCTCCTTTGCAAAAATTAAAATATTCCACGACCCCCCCTCTAAAAACAATCGTAATAGAGAGATATATTATAATATTTATTGTAACATACAAAACATACACAGCGAATATTGCAAAAATCAAATGCATATATTACATTTTTTGCCTCTTACCATTTGGATCTGAAGACGATGCAGGCTGTTTTGGTAAAATATGAAATACTGTCCTTTTTATTGAGTCTGTTTCTGCTTCTTCCGATTGTTCACGGAATTTTTTTTTATTTTATTTTTTTTTTTTTTAAAGAAGATAAACCGCAACACCCAGAAAAAGGTATGTGTAAATTTCTCTTCATTATGCTACATATACTTTTTGGTAAATTTACATCTACAATGCCCTAAGAATTCGTGAGTAAATAGCCAATGACATTTAAACAGGGGCACTCCTAAACTGAAGCAGGCAAAATAGCCGTAACTATAATAGTTCATATGATTGGTGCAGTATTAACAAAAGATCACGCAACCGAAAGATAAAAGCATAGCTAACAATTGAGTTGAAATGCTAACTCTCTTCAACCGAATTCCATATGTGAAACTGCCATAATATTCATTATATATATATGTTACTTAGTTTTAACACTTTTACGAATTTTAACACGTTCGGTTGAATTTTATTGCTGCCTTGAGAAATCGAACTCGCACACATCTAATTAATAACAATAGTTTTTAGTTAGATACTGTGTTTGCCCGTGCAACATATGGTTTTGTTTCAGTCTATACAGCATAGTTTCTGTATGAAGGGACATGTGATTCATTAATTAGTGTTTTTATCCCAGTTGTCTCTAATTGCACTATTTGTTGAGAAATATTACACAGACTCCTCATACCTTATTCACTGGCATAATAAAAGTACTTGTTTTTATTGCCTCTGCAGTATAGTGGCTGTTAGGGAAGGCATGTTGTTTACCACTGCAAGCGAGTTACCATCTCCCCACATGAACTTAAGCTTTTTTTCTTGTGTGACGTATATGTGAAACTTTTATTGGTAACAGAAAACTAGCTCTGATGACAGTGATAATATAAAACGAGTTTTGATATGTATATAAAGTAAATATCAACAGTCCCTGATTACAAACGTGTGATGAAAGGACAGGAAGATTTGGAGCTTCCCTGGAGAGCATTCGAAGTAAATACAATTAACCACTGCTTTGAAATGAAACATATGAATAAGCAATATTTACTAATATTCATTAAGCGCTGAAATATGCAGGAAGCAAAGTTTGCGAACCAACACCGATGTGTGAATTTTTCCATTAAAATATAAAAAATAACAAAAAAGAAATAAATAATAAAAGTTAAATACGTTTCTTTTAAAATAAAAAAAAAATCTTAGTCTTAAAACATTTTAAATTTGTTTTCATTATTTCATGGCCTCCCCTCAACAAAACCTACGGCCCCCAAGGGGGCCACGGCCCACATTTTGGGAAGCGCTGGTCTAAGGCACTTTGTACCGTATTGATCCACCTATATCTTAGTCTTCCTCTGGGTCGTTTTGCTGCCAACCTGGCAGAGAACACTTGTTTTGCTAATCTTTCTTCGCCCATTCTGTTTAAGTGACCACACCACCTGAGATTAGCAGAGCTAATCTCAGGTGGTGTGGTCAGGACTCTCATATCTGCGGTCTCTAGTCTTTGGTGAAGTGTTTTACTTCTGACCCAGCTCTCAGATCCATAAGTTAAAACTGGTTTGAACACTGTCTTGTATACAGTAATTTAGTGTTCCAACTAATTTCTCTCTTATTCCATATGAATTTATTCAATTGACTTCCCACCATACCAGCTTTGCTGATTCTGTTGTCTATTTTTATATTTAATTTACCATCTTCACTAAAACTCGTGCTTAAGTAGTTGAAATGTTTTACTTGTTCCACAGGTTCTCCATTCACAACACAGTTGACATTTTCAATGATTCTGCCTATTTTCATTGTCTTTGTCTTTTTATTGCTGACCTTCATACCATATCTATTACAACAGTTACTCAATTTAGTCAGGGAATCTTGCAGACTTGTAGCGGATTTATTTAGAAGTATAACATCGTCTGCATAAAGCAAAGAGCTAACATTAACATCTGTAATTTTGATATCATGTTTAATACCACTTTCCTTCATAATGTGATCCATATAGATAATGTATATCCTTGTCTCACACCAGATTTAACATTAAACCATCTTCTGTACTTCCTTGAATTCTAACTGCTGACTTGCAACTCAAATAAAGACTAAGTATTGCTTGATATAATGCCCCACTGACAACATATAACTGTAGCATATTGAATAGCTTCTCTCTTGGCACCTTGTCATATGCCTTTTCCAAATCGACAAAACTTAAATACAGATCTTTGTTATATTCCGTTGTTTTCTCGACTATTTGTCGTAAAGTGAAGATCTGATCCTGACAGCCTCTATTTGGCCTGAATCTAGCTTGTTCTTCACCAAGCTTTTCTTCCACAATTCTTCTCAACCGTTTCTCAAGTATACTTGCATAGATCTTGCCAGGAACACTCAGTAGGAAATACCTCTGTAATTCTCACATTGTTTTATTTCCCTTTTTATATATGGGTACTATGAGAACTCTACTCCAATCATCAGGAATTCGTCCCTCTGTCCAGGCTTTCTGAATTATGTAGTGCAGCCACTGTAAGACTCTTATACCACCATACTTCAACATTTCTGGTCGAATATCATGTACTCCTGCTGCCTTTCCACATTTCAAGCCTTTGATGGCTTTTTCTACTTCAAGTATGGACATGTATTCCTGACTGTATGCCTGGTCAGTGTTTTTTTTTTTTTTTTACCACTGTGCTGTCATCACTGCTTGTTTCATTTAGCAGTTTTTCAAAGTAATTACTTCATACTTCAAGGATATCTTTTTCTCCCGTTTTCATTTCACCTTTATCATCTCTAACTCCTTTTACAGCACTCTTTCCTCCATTTCTAAGCTTCTTCAACAGCCTCCAGAAAATCTTACCACCTTCTTGATATTTATTTTCTATGTTCTTGCCAAAGTCCTCCCATGACTTTTGTTTAGCTAGTTTTACACAGTGTTTAGCTTTCTTACATTTGTCTCTGTATTCTCTAAGAGCATAAGCTGACTTATTTGCCAGGAACTTTTGATATGCTTTCTTCTTTTCCTTTACTGCCTCTTTAACTTCCTGTGTCCACCATGGAGTTCTAATTTTTCTATCCTTGCAGACAACTTCACCACATCCACTCTAGGTGATTCAATCAGGGCTTTCTTCAAGGTTTGCCAATGAATCTCCAAGGTTTGATTCCTGTTCTCAAACTCTTTCATTTTTTCTTCAATAATCTTTCTGTATTTTAGTCTACAGTTCACATCTGAGAGCTGCTCAACTTTTATTCGCTTTAAAACTTTCTTACATGTCATTCTTTTCAATATGAAATTCAATTTTATCCTGCTCAAGACTAAATAGTGATCACTTTCAATTTCAAATCCTCTGTACACTCTGGTGTCCTGCACAGAGAAAACATCACTATGAACAATAACATAGTCAATGAGACTTTTCTTATTCCTTGCCTCTTCTCTCCATGTGAATTTGTGCACATTTTTATGTTGGAACATGGTGTCAGTAATAACCAGTCCATGTCCTGAGCAGAAATCCAACAGGTATTTGCCATTATTATTAGCTTTGCTCTTTTCTCCAAATTTTTCCAAAATATTTTTGAATGCCTGACAATCATTTCCTACTCTATTCGGATCCCCAACAAGGACCAACTTTTCCTTTTTCATTGTGTCAGTTGCTTTTTCTAAAGCATCAAAAAATTCCTCCACTTCTACCTTAGTAGAACCTTCTGTGGGACTATAGGCACAAATAAGTCTCATTGTCCAGTTCCCCATTCTCATATTTGCCCACATTACTCTACTTGAGACTGACTTCCATTCAAGAAGATTAGCCTCGTATTTTGTGTTGAATACTATGGCTACTCCTTTTCCTTCATTGTCATTTCCTGAATATAACATTTTGTATTTATTGCTCAGAAAGATCTCACCAGTTTGTCTTTTTTGTTTCACTCACCCCTATTATGTCGATCTGGTACTTATCTAATTCCTCAGCTAGCTCCATTTCTTTGCCATTCAGGCTTCTTATGTTGAAAGATCTTTAACTCTGGTGATGTTGAGTTGGGGTGTTTTCAGATTTGTTCCAGTAGCTGACTTTTCGTTGTTCGCCCTGGTTCCCTGGCGAAAACAACGGGGGCCTTGTTTAACCGGGCGACGCCCCAGCCGGCATGAAATTTTGTCATGTTGTACCATCATTTTTTATTTTGGTTTAACCAATAAGAACACAATTTGGTCGGCTAAATCCCGAATTGCCAGCCCATCCTCGTTCGTTCAGTATCCAAGTAGATACCCAACAGGGTGCACCACAAGAAGGTGAGGATTAGAAGTCATTAGGTCAGAAGCCCTGGTCGGTTTTCCACATTCCTTTAAAGGCTATGTGGAGGTCTCCTCTCAGTTATACAGCTTTGACCCTTAAGCACCCCCCCATATTCCAATCTATCATTCCTAAATAAATAACAATCAACAATAAGGTAAATCAAAATATGCTGTCACCAGCCCAAAATATTTAGCTGTTGCTATTTATGTAAGAATTTTCACATAAAACTAATATTTGTTAACTGCTTCATGGTATAGAAAATCTCAAAAAGAATGTTTTCATATTTCAAGTCTATATGTAACATATACTATTAAAAACAATTATGCATGATATAGGTCGGTTTTTTTCTGCACCGAGAGAGAGAATGTGTGTGTGTGTGTTTAGTAATATATCCGTTTTATGATCATACCACTGCATGTTATCTACAAAGTAAACAAAGGCAATCACAATTATTATAGTCCTTTAAACATTCTACTGCTAACAGGAAATTAAACAGCCACTTTTTTAAAAAAAAACTAAATAAGGAAGAGGAATAAAATGAAGGAACCCCTTTAGCTCAGTCATTAACAGTATCCTCTTGCTGGAAAGACCTAGGTTCAAATCCTGTCTAAGATGCAGAGACTTTATGAGAACTTTAACTGAAGGTTAATTTAACCAGTCTTAAATGGAAGTAGAAGGTTTCTTTCCTTTCTGACTAGTTTTGCAATCCCACAAAACACAAACTGGCCAAAGAATATGCATAACTGATAGATGGAATAGACTATGCAGATAGGATTAACCATCCTATCACAAATTTAATTATATTTCCCTTGTTATATCGATGTTTTCTTTCTTTTATATTTTTGCTTTCCCTAGCTGTTTGCTGTCTATGCCATTGTTATATTTCTTATATATTGTAACGTCCTTTACTTCTCCTTTCTTATGAAGTTACATGCACCTGAAATTAGTTCCTGACAAATTTATTTAAGATCGACTGCACCAGCCAGAAACCAGTTTTTGATACTAAAACTTAAACTACTAATTATATCAACAATTTGTCTTGGGTTAGAGATCAAGTGGTATGCAGTCGTGGCTTCCCTTTTCCCGTACTTATAAAGTATTCCCCCACTTATACGGTTTCCCCTTACATATACAGGTTCGAACTTTTCTAAGCAGTAGTTCAGTCTCAAACACAAGACCTCAAGTTTTAGATTAAGAGAAAACATTTATTTGAACTAATGGCATTTACATTAAAATCATATCTCATAAATATAAAGATGAACTCATGCATAAATACTCATACTACTGTAATAAAATCACTCAAACACTAATTGTTAAGGCCTCTCTTATGTATCACTTATCACACAGCTCATATAATTCTATGTCAAGAGCATTAGTTAATCACCCCTTTTTCTGTTTCTCGCATTAGGATTAAGTGATACTCTCATGGTTATACAATCTTTGAATATTACAACTTTAGCTAAGTGCACATGATATATTTACTCAATTAATAGTCATTATCTTATTTCGAGGATTGAAACTACTTCTTGTAAATTTCACATAAGGTATAGGCTCAATATAAAGAACAGGGTCTTCACACATTATCATAAATACTGAATCATCTCATAACTGCTCTACTATAATGTCTCTTTTACACAAAAGATTAAACTACCATAGGAAGGTCTTATCACAGACGATTAGTCCAAACGGATCACTTAGATAGTACGAGCGGGGCTATGCTCAAAGTTCTCTATCCTTCTGTTTCCTCTCTTTCCACACGACTTATGATATACGAAAATAAAAGTTCTACACCTTACCAGCTATTTCCTCAGTGAAGCAGGTTCCTTAACTTCAATCTCGGGTTTTCATCGGACGTGGCAAGATTCTCTTGTTGCTCTGCTGTCTATTGCTTTCTTTTCTCCTCAAAAGATCTCCTTCGCCATCCTCACATTGGTAGCAGATTTTACCAATGGTTCTGTCTACTGGTCTGCCGGTGTTCTGTTGGGTATCTTGTACATATTGGATCCCACAGCAACGTGGAAAGTTGCTGGATACCGGGGACAAGCTTCCTCAGCCTTCACGGCCTTCGAACCGGAACACATGAAATACAGGAACACGAGAGTTTTTAAAGTGCATGCGGCTCCTTATATTTCATCCACGAGCATCCCCCCCCCCCTCTCTCTCTCTCTCTCTGCTTTCGTCACCTACTTAGCTATCTCTGATTCATCAGGTATTGATGATATCACATCCTTTTCTCCACGCCTCTGTTGACGAAACTGTTACAGCTGAGGTTACCGGATAACTATGCAGTTTTTCTGCTGTGTCACTGTGGACTCTTACGTAGTGATTTGACCTTCTTGATTGGTTGACATATGATTCCAATTTCCTTAACATAATTTTCCCACACTGGGCATGATTTTAGAATATAATTCGGACTATTTTATAACAATCTTACTAATTAAAATGATATACCCTCTTTGATTACAATTAATTTATATTTCTTTATCCCTGCTCTTGAGAGTATAAGCATGTTTTTATCGCAAGTCAATGTCTTCTCATGTTGGGTCCGAAATAAATGGCTGACTGATAGTGGGCCAGTTATTTCCGACACAACACCCTTAAGTTACTTCACTGTAAGTCATTGAGTTTGACATGTTAAGGGGAAATATTTATTACAGAATTTTCATTCTTATCAAGAGCATCTTCAAAATGAACAGAATAGTATTAGATGGGGAGGGGGGATTTCTGATTAACTTCATACTAAGGATGATATCGAAATGCAGGCAAGAATTTTTTTTTTTAAGTCATCCATTGTTTAGTCATTTAAACTAAATGGAAGGTGAAAGATTAATAACAAGTATTTCAGAGAAAAACACAGCAGAAAGTTCAAAAGGAACAAGACTTTGGTAAACAGTTGTATTAAGTCACATTCCACAAAAGGCCAATGACAAATCAATTTCAAATTTAAAAAAAAAAAAAAAACAGCTTTTAGTGAAAATACATGTAATGCTAGTATTTTAAATGCAAATATTTAGTATGAAATTTAAGTATAACAAATATTGTGAATGACAATATGGAACGTAAAACTTTCTTTTGGAGAACTAGTTCAATGTGAGCTCCATGTATCACAGCATACATACAAACTGCACCTATTCACTTGCTATGGGTTCTCTAACATTTCCACAGTAACTATTGCATCTCTAACTTTAACTCTTAATGTGTAAATTGATGTATGCCTATAAAGAGGGGGGGGGGGACAATCTGTAAGGTTGGAATTGACAGGTGACAAATTGAAAGTATTTTTTTACCCATTCACCTGTTTGAGCAAGAGTGAATCTAAAAGTTTGTCACAAAATGTTTAAAAATATAGGGATTCTCCCCAGGTTATCAATAAATCAAACTGTGAAACACTAACTCCGTAGCTCAGTCAGTTTTGACGATACCCTCAGGATGGAAAATCCTGAGTTCAAATCTCATCTAGGATATGAAAACTTATCAGAGATTTTCAATCGAAGGTGAGTTACCAGTCTCATGTGGTGGTGGCAGTTTTTTTCTTCTCCCAGACCCAGAGAACATATGCAACTGACAGAAAAAATACATTATAACCAATAGCTTCAACATTAGTTTCATAAGATAGTACTGCAAGGGACTCACAGTTGTTATATCATCATACGCTAATTAATTAAATGCGAAACAGTTGAATTTCTAGTATGCCACCTCTTAACACCTACCAATTACTATGAGTAAGCATGAAAACAAACATTTCTTAAATTAATTATCAACAATTTGGTTTGAAAAATGTTTCCAGTATATCATAATACTTTTGTAGAAAGCTGTATTGTGCTCCATTCACAGCCCAACAAATTGTTGGGTTTCATGAGCAGAGTAGATTTGTTGTCCTGCAAAAGAAATGCGCTCTGCTCAATTTACCTGAGACGTTTTTCCTTCAGTACCTCCTTCACAATTCGTTCAGACTGTTGAATAAACTGCTGATGTAACAGTTTCACCTTTTTTTTCAGGTACTTAGTAAGGATTATACTATCCATATCCCAAAAGACAATGGCAAGAACCTTCCCTACTGACTTTTGGGTTCGGAACTTCTTTGGCAATGAAGAACCTTTGTGTCTCCCCACCATTGACTGTTGTTTGATCTCTTGGTCATAGTGATGAAGGTATGTATCATCACAATACAAACCAAAAAATTTGTACTGATTTCTCAAAATCACTCAAAATCCTTTGAGATAACAGCACACATTCTCTCTTTTGATCAGCATTCAAACATTTGGGGACCCACTTTGCTGGAAGATGCATGTCCAGATGTTGGTAGATAATGATCCCAACTCATTCCCTGGATATCCCCAGAGTCTTTGCAATGTTTTTGGGCTGGTATTTGTCTATCACCAAGGATCATGGCATGCACTGCATCAATGTTTTCAGGTGTGGAAGGTCTTCCTGACCTGGGGTAATCTGTTGTCTAAGGATGCCTGGTTTTAAACTTGGCCATCCATCTAGCAACTGTTGGATATGCTAGGGCACAGTTCCCTAAAGTCTTGCATAAAGTTAGGCGAATCTCAATTGCAGGGCTTTTCTTATCCTGTATAGCAATGCTATTTTAAGTTCACTATTAAAAATAACAGTTCAATTCTTTAGATTTCTTCTAAATAGCAGAGCTATGACCTCACATGCATTTAATAAATGCATGTAAGGCATGGAGGTGGGAGGATCCTTCAATGTTCTGAAGATTTTATCTAAACAGTAAAGAAACCAGTTTTTTTTTTTTTTTTAAAGCTATGATAATATTTAATTATATTTTTGTTTACGGTTTTAAAACAAAATTTCTTTGCTTTCAATGGTATTACCTATAGCACTGCATATAATGCAATTATCTGAGCATGGTTTTCTGCACCCAATCAGCACAGACATGAGAAAAAAAAAAAAAGAGAGACTCGTTTAAGGCATATGATCTCTTTTTGTACACTCCGTCCAAAAAGAAACCGAACTTTTGAGAGAAAATAAAACACGGGCCAATTATCATTATCCAAATCATTTATTTCAATCAATATGCTCTCCCTCAGCTTCGATACAGCATTTGGCAAGGAAAATTAATTCATTAAATGAGTTTCTTATATCAGTTTTTGGGATACTGTTGAGGGTTGTGGTTACTGTCGCTTGAACGTTTTCAATGGTATCTTATCACTTTCCTTTCATCGGCAAATGAAGTTGATGGAAAAGAAAAGTCACAGGGTGCTAAATCAGGTGAATATGGCGAGTGATCCAACACACAAACTTGGTTTTTGCTCAAAAACTCTCACAATGTTCGAACGATGAGATGGTGCATTATCGTGCAAAACTGACTAGATGCCTGCATCACGATATTCATGCCGTACGCCAGGGTTTCTCAAACTGCGTTCCACGGAACACTAGTGTTCCGCGAGAAGTTCTGGAATTTGTCATTTTAGTTTTCTAAGCATTATTCAAGAATAAATATTTTATAGTAGAAATATTCTGAGGAGAATAATATTCATGAATGTCGAAAAGCTCAGACCCAGAACAACTAATAACATCTGTGTATCATTTATTTTCACACATCGAAACCTTTCAACATTTGGGAAAGGGAATACCGCTGTTTATGACGGGTCATAAAAAGTGCCTGCAAGCCGATCACAACAATGGGCAGTGTGTTCTCAAAACTGAACGAAATAACATCTGTGTTGCAAATGTCTGTGACCAATCAGCAAGGAAGTATAAAAAAATGTTTCCACTGAAACTGAAGATCAAGAAAGTCTGTATCTGGTTCTCAATCTAGTAATACTGAATACTTTCTTCGCAAGTTCGTATTGCAGTGTGTAAGTGCTTGTTCTGAAACCGGAGTGCCGTGATTTTTTTTTAAAAGTAATAGGAATACAGATTTAAATTCTAATATGAATAACAGACAAGGCACTTTGTTTAATTTTGGTATTAAGAAATCTCTTATTGAAGGTATTTGTGATGGAACAGATAGTGAGTCATCCACCTCAAGCCTACAAAGATCTCCAAGCCTACCAGCACACAGGAGAAAAAGTCTGCATTCACTTGTAAGTACTCATCATATTATAAATATATTTGGTGATCAGAATGGGATATGTCAATGAAAATCAGCACAAATTAATTTAATGATGGTTTACTGAAGCTTTAATTAACTCAATTAAATTAATTATTAATTATCAATTAATAAAAATCAGCTAAATTGACAATTATTAATTAATACATTACAAAATAACCAAGGTGTCCTGTGAAAATCTCAGGATTTGTGAAGTGTTCCGTCGTAGAAAATGTTTGAGAAACCCTGCCATACGTGACAAATTCTTTGCTTCAAAACTTTGAGATAAAACTCACAATTGACCATCTGGCCAGATGGAACAAATTCTTTGTGGATAATGCCCTCAGAATCATAGAAACAAATCAGCATTGTCTTTACTTTTGACTTCTCCAAGCGACTTTTTTTTCGGATGCCCCTCTTCTGGTGGTATCCACTCAGCACTCTGGCACTTTATTTCGGGCTCATACTCAAAACAGCACGTTTCTTCACTAGTAACGATCGTTTCAAGGAAGTTTGAGTCCTTATATGCGGTTTTAATGAGGTGCTTGCAGTGTTCCATTCGATACATTTTTTGATCGTCGGTCAACTTGTGGGGAATAAACCGCAAATTCAATTTATGAAGGCCCAAACTCTCAGTCAAAATGTTGTGCACAGTTGATTTTGGAATCCCCAATTCAACTTCAATATCTCACAGACGATTTCTGGTTTTCTTTGATAAAATCACGCACTTTTCTGGATGTTAACTTTGCTCAGTCCAGTTTTTGGATGGCCTGGCTTTTCGTCGTCTCAAGCATCTCACGACCACTTTGAAATCACTTAAACCACTCGTAAACTTGAGTACGTGATAAGCATTCATCACCATATGCTTTTTGAAGCATTTGATGGGTTTCAGTAAAACTTTTACCAAGATTAACACAAAAGTCAATCACAGCTCTCTGTTTGAAACTCATTTCTCGACCGTTCGTCAAAACACAGCCACTCTTGGCACTATAACTTGGCTCTTCTATTGAAACAAATGTCAAACAGTTGACACAGCACTAATGAAGGTTGCTGCTTTCGACAATAAAAAGATACAACAGGTGGCACCAGTAGTTTCTTCTATTTTCGAAAAGTTCGGTTTCTTTTTGGATAGAGGCTGTATGTCATATGACAACATAATTGAAATATGGTTGTTATCCTTGGTAGATTAAGTCATCATCAAATTCCTGACATGTACCTTCAAGGGGTGTACAGGATATGATAGTACTACATGAAAAATTTATATCATTACTAACTTCCTGTCTACAATTTTCCTCCAAATCAGTCTGTTACTTGTCAAGCCTCCAACATTATCAGATCTTATAATTCTATTGTCTAAGGCACTTTGTACCGTATTGTTACACCTGATATCTTGAGAATATAATATTCTCAGTTATCATGGTGTAACATGAAAAATAAATAACATAAATAAAAACCCTCATAAAAGGAATAATTTAATTAATAAAATATTCTTGCATCCAGTATAAATTGAAAAAAATGTAAAAGTCTATTGTTTAGTTTAAGTAGAATTCTGAGAAAGGTATTTGAAAGGGGTTAAGATAGAGGCTAACAAGAGAAATAACAGAATATCGCTTAGGGCCTATACCCGGATAGAAACTTCGTTACGAGTTGCCGATCAAAATGACGTAAGGCGGCAAAATGCTACCCAATTGGTAGACAGACGAAAAACAAGCAGGAGGCGGGAGAAAGAAGTGAGAAAGGGCGCCGTTAGGGGAGCAGCTATAAAAGGGTGGGTAAACCCCCCCTCGTGGCTTTTGGGGAAGAGTAGGCTCTTTGGGTTTTTTGGAGAAGACGTTTAGATAGTCAAGGAGGCTTGAGGCTTTTTGCCTTTTGCCAGAGGAGAAGAAACGTTTGAATAGTCACGGTGGTTTTTAGTTTGGTTTTCTAGTGGATTTCACGGTGTTCCTGAGTGGAGAGATATGGCTTATATCCTCATGCCACAACAAGGAAACGAAGGTGAGCGGGAAAGCTATTCCCGTATTCCTATGTAGAAAGCAAAATATGCCATAGAGTCATAAGAAAGGGTGAAGATATCGATGTCCTCGGATAGTACAGCCGACCGCGCAGATGTTTGTATAGCTCTGAATTGCAAGACGTTATAGCAAGCAAGTTCGTTCAGTAGAAGGTAAAGGCCCGTAAGTGAAGCTAAAGAAAGGTATTGTGAATTTTATCTTATGTTAACTAGAAATTGTTTGTGATAGGTACCTTTGTCATAACACGGAACTGTTAAAGTGATTAGGGAGAAATTATAATAGGACTTTAGAATTTGATAGTGTTAAAAGCAAGCTAACTAGTGTTGATAATTTGTGAGTAATTAATTGTCCTATGAATCTTGAGTGCCTACTATATTGTAAAAGGAAAGTTAATGACATAGTTGTGTGTTAATGAAGTGAATGGTTTTGTTAATCTTGAGTTTGATTAGTGAGAATTGAATAATTAAGTAGTGTTAATGAAGTGAATGGTTTTGTTAATCTTGAGTTTGATTAGTGAGAATTGAATAATTAAGTAGCCTGAGGAATTTGAATGCCTGATGTAATGTGTAGAAAATCGGAATTGTCATAAGTATGTGCTAGAGTAGTTACTGATTTTGTTAGTGTATTTGAAGTTGAATAATCTAATAGTGTGTAGTAATCTAATTTGTCCATGCTAAGTGAATTCATGTTTTGTATGAAATTTTGTGGCGGCATGATCGTAGTAACTTTTGTCGAATCATAGCCCAACTACGTGTATTAAGCTAATTTTAGTGTGTAAGTAATTTAGTTGAGTATTTTGATATGTACCATGTTTAGAGAAATAATAAACCTTATGTTTAATGATAAAAAAGTTGTCTGATATTGCTAATCCAATGCACCGCTTAGAAACATTCGAGCCAAATCACGCGGGGAATTAATGTTAAGAAACGGGAAGTTTAAGAGATTAATGTTGAGTAACAAGAAATAGTGTCACGACTGCAACAGTTACACTTTCAGATATTTGAGTTCTTTTTCTCTGTTTATGTATATAATATCCTAAACTAAATATCCCAAAGGGCGCAGTAAAAATACAAATACTAGGGATACTATGGGGAGCCATAACTCAGATATTAATAGAAAATTCTGGGATATCTTGAAGGTAGAAGTTAGGAGAATATAGGCGAAGGCAATTTGCAAGATAAAGACTAAAGAAAAGGAAGCTTGGGACATAACAGTATCAATCCACCTATATCTTGGTCTTCCTCTGGATCGTTTTCTTGCCAACCTAGCAGAGAACACTTGTTTTGCTAATCTTTCCTCTCCCATTCTGTTTAAGTGACCATACCACACCACCTGAGATTAGCTCTGCTAACGCATTCCTGGATGCTGACAATGTCAAGTTCTTTCCTAATATCCTCGTTTTTAATATGATATTGCCATTGATGCCATCTGTTCACGGCCCTAATCTTTCTCAGTATTCTCATATCTGCGGTCTCTAGTCTTTGGTCAAGTGTTTTACTTCTGATCCAGATCCATAAGTTAAAAATGGTTTGAACACTGTCTTGTATACAGCTAATTTAGTGTTCCGACTAATTTCTCTCTTATTCCATTTGAAATTATTATATTGACTTCCTACCATACCAGCTTTGTTGATTCTGTTGTCTATTTCCATATTTAATTTACCATCTTCATTAAAAATCGTGCCTAAGTAGCTGAAATGTTTTACTTCTTTCACAGGATCCCAATTCACAGTTGACATTTTCAACAATTCTACCTATTTTCATTGTCTGTCTTTTTAATGCTAACCTTCATACCACATCTATTAAACAGTTATTCAATTTAGTCAGGGAATCTTGCAACATCGTCCGCATAAAGCAAAGAGCTGATATTAACATCTCCAATTCTGATATCATGTTTAATACCACTTTCCTTCATAATGTGATCCACATAGATAATGAATAACAGAGGGGATAATGTACATCCTTGTCTCACACCAGATTTAACATTAAACCATCTTCCTGTACTTCCTTCAATTCTAACTGCTGACTTACAACTCAAATAAAGACTAAGCATTGCTTGATATAATGCCCCATTGACACCATATAACTGCAGCGTATTGAATAGCTTCTCTCTTGGCACCTTATCATATGCCTTTTCCAAATCGACAAAACTTAAATACAGATCTTTGTTATATTCCCATGCTTTCTCGACTATTTGTCGTAAAGTGAAGATCTGATCCTGACAGCCTCTGTTTGGCCTGAATCCAGATTGTTCTTCACCAAGCTTTTCTTCCACAATTTTTCTCAACCGTTTCTCAAGTATACTTGCATAGATCTTGCCAGGAACACTCAGTAGGGAAATACTTCTATAATTCTCACATTCAGTTTTATTTCCCATTTTATATATGGGTACTATTAGAGCTCTACTCCAATCATCAGGAATTCGTCCCTCTGTCCAGGCTTTCCGAACTATGCAGTGCAGCCACTGTAAGACTTTTATACCACAATACTTCAGCATTTCTGTTCGAATATCATCTACTGCTGCTGCCTTTCCACATTTCAAGCCTTTGATGGCTTATTCTACTTCAAGTATGGATATGTATTCCTGACTGTGTGCTTGTTGAGTGTTTTTTTTTTTTTTTTTTTTTTTTTTTTTTTTTTTTTTTTTTTTAAATCACTGTGCTCTGACTGCTTGTTTCATTTAGCAATTTTTCGAAGCAGTTACTCAATATTTCAAGGATATCTTTTTCTCCGTTTTCATGTCACCATTATCATCTCTAACTTCTTTTACAGCACTCTTTCCTCCATTTCTAAGCTTCTTCAACAATTTCCAGAATATCTTACCACCTTCTTGATATTTATTTTCTATGATCTTGCCAAAGTCCTCCCATGACTTTTATTTAGCTAGTTTTACACAGTGTTTAGCTTTCTTACATTTGTCTCTGTATTCTCTAAGAGCACAAGCTGACTTATTTGCCAGGAACTTTTGATATGCTTTCTTCTTTTCCTTCAATGCCTCTTTAACTTCCTGTGTCCACCATGAAGTTCTGACTTTTCTATCCTTGCAGACTACCTCACCACATATCTCTCTGGCTGAATCAATCAGGGTTTTCTTCAACGTTTGCCACTGAATCTCCAAAGTTTGGTTCTTGTTCTCAAACTCTCATTTTTTTTCCCAATAATCTTTGTATATTTTAGTCTACAGTTCACATCTAAGAGCTGCTCAACTTCTATTCTCTTTAAAACTTTCTTACATGTTATTCTTTTCAATATGAAATTCAATTTTATCCTGCTCAAAACTAAATAGTGATCACTTCCAATTTCAAATCCTCTGTACATTCTAGTGTCCTGCACCAGGGAAAAAACATCACTATCAACAATAACATTGTCAGTGAGACTTTTCTTATTCCTTGCTTCTTCTTCTCTCCATTTGAATTTGTGCACATTTTTATGTTGGAACATGGTGTTAGTAATAACCAGTCCATGTCCTGAGCAGAAATCCAACAGATATTTGCCATTATTATTAGCTTTGCTCTTTTCTCCAAATTTTCCCAAAATATTTTTGTATGTCTGACAATCGTTTCCTACTCTGCTATTTAGATCCCCAACAAGGACTAACTTTTCTGTTTCCATTGTGTCAGTTGCTTTTTCTAAAGCATCAGAAAATTCCTCCACTTCTACCTTAGTAGAACCTTCTGTGGGACCATAGGTACAAATAAGTCTCACTGTCCAATTCCCCATTCTGATATTAGCCCACATTAAGTTAAAAATAAAAATATGTACATTGAAGACAGTGAACAATTTTGGAACCTCGTATCATCTACTAGTCAATGCAGTTAGCTATTGCAAATTTTTGAACTTTGTCGTTCACAATATTTTCAGGTAAAGAAAAATCTATGTAAGCAATCAGAACAGGCCTTTATAAATATCCGTACCTTACACACACACACACACACACACACACACACACACACACACACACACACACACACACACACACACACACACACACACACACACACACACACACAGGATTCAAACTTTCAGCCTTTATAATAATCAAGCAGTGAGTTTTATCAACTGAAGATTGTCAATATCAAACCTACAAAGAGAACTACTGGTACAGAACTTCAGCTGGAATTTCTATTGGTTCATTATAGCCTAATTTCATTATAAGAGCACAGTGAGCACTTATTGTCAACAATATAATTCAATGCAGAATTAAATTAAATAAAAAAAATATTCTACAAAGTGAAATTTCTAAATTGCAACATTTTTTGCCTATTCAAGTACATACCCCTGCATTGCAGATCCAAGGGTAAATGCAACTAAAGCACGGACTGCAGATGTTGTGGAATTCAGATCAGGTAAAATCAACTGTAGGCCTCCCATTTTTACAAAATCTTGTGCGGTATCATACTGAAAATATTAAATTTCAATATCACCTCGAAAGAATTCAAGAATTAAAAAAAAAAAACTATTGATATGTTGCATTAATAGCTTTTTTTTGTATATGTTTATAAATAAAACTACTGATTGGTTTATTACACAACAAAGATATATAAAAACATAAACTGAAAAGTAGCATTATGCAGAAACAACTGGAGATATTTGAATATGTCAATATTGCACCTTGGTGATGCAGACAGAATTTATTTTGATTTTAAGATATCATATAGCATTTAACCACGCTACTGGCCAGGACATATATATATACGTCCACATTTCCATGGATGCGAAGTGCATATTAAAATTTTAATACCATTGATATTACACTGAAATTTATGATGGATACGAAACTTTTGAGGGTGCGTATTTGATCTTTAATGGCTGGTAAGGGTTAATGCATATATTAGTTTGAAGGCATGTGAGAAAGAAAATTTGATGTTGACTCCACATGCAAATTTATATCAAGTTTGGGACCAATTTATAATGGTTAGAGAATTGATAAATAAAACTTATCTTTCAGTAATGGCTAGAGAATTTTTTTTTAAACTGTGCCTTTATCTTTCAACTGTCATACTTTTTATTATTATTATTATGTGACACCTCCAGGGAGTCCAAAGACTCATCGAGGGGGAGTGTGCCAACAGCATCGGACGATTGATCCCTTCCAACTACTAACTGCGCTCAAACTTGCTTAACGTTTTGCGAGCCATTAGTAGCAGAGGCTCTACCAATCGACCAACCTTTACTTGCAAGAAAGCACATGCAAAATAACAAAAACAAGTAAGAAAACAATTGCAAAGAATTATAAAACAGAGCATTTCAGAACAGCATTCTTATAGTGACACCATTTATCTCAGAAATTGAATCTAGCATTTTTTGCATATGCACTGTAGATAATTTATCAGCATCATTAAATTCCTGAAATGAATCCTTACAGGGTTACAGGATGCGACAGTATTATGAATACATGAAAAGTTTACATCCTTACCAATTTCCTATCAACAATGAAATTAATCTGTTATCTGTCAAGACTAAAGAGCCTGTGTAGCTCAGTGGATGTGGCGTTTGCACACCACGGCACTTGGCTGCACGAAGGAAGACTTGGTTTCGAGTCTAGTCAGCGACTAGAGGAAATTTTTCTAAGCCTTTTTTCGACCGGTTCCTGAGTTAGTAGATCTCTGGTACGGGCAAGCGGGTTTTTCCTCCCGGAAACCCGGGTATTTCGTCCCGTAACTCAAGAAAATCGACCGTAGAACCCACATTATTTCAGACATTAAATATATTGTGTTAGGGTTAGGGACCACGAGATGGCAGCACATTTGAGCCGTCTCTCCTCACTGCGTACCGCTTAATTAGTGATAGCCTTGGGCCATTTATCTCCGATTGGTAACTGTGGAGATTGAACTGCCCACTCAGTCTCCAAAAGTTAGATAGGGCTAAATGGCCTCGCCTACTCCCCGTATACGGGAATAAAAAGGCGTTAGATGATTTTTTTTTTTCCTGTCAAGACTAACAATGCCAGATCTTATATTTTGGCCTTCTAAAAACACTTCTTACTGTATCAATACACATAGATCTTGGTTTCCCTCTGGGTCTTTTTCCTACCATTCAAATGACAATTCATCAAAAAAGTAATTCATTGAATAACCAACTCATTGTTCAATTTGTAACAAAAGCAACTGATAAAAAAAAAACATGGATAATTTTCAATGAATTTCTTTTATAATTCATCAAAAAAGTAATTTTCTTGTGAAATATGGTTTTAAAGTGTTGGGTAACAATACGTAACACTAACAATTATTTTTCTGTATTTTAGAACATTATTCTGTAAGTGTATATGCTAATTGTGTAGATGGCAATTTATCTTCAGACAAATAAATTTTGCTTACCTAATTTTTTCAAAACAGTAATGGTCAGACTGAAATCAAAACTGACAAATTTTAATAAAGATCTTAACCACAAGATTTCATTAAATTGCATCCAGCCAGAGTGGAATTAAATTCATTTTGGAACGTCTGTGCCAAAATTTTCCAATAAAAGTGAGCCAGTTGGTACTAAAACTGAACTGCACAGACCTTCTTGAATGTTTTCCAAATCCCACAGTTCAATGAATTCCAATAAGTCAGTTATTGCAATATATAATTTTGACACAGTCCCTTTGTAGTCCTGAACAGAGGTGAACTGAAAATTGGAATGGTTCAACAAAATTTTGTAAGGGTTTCCTATACCAAATCTGAGTGCAATTCATCCAGTAATAACTAGTGTACAGACATCAAACATTATTATGTCTACACAAGAGTCCAGGCCAATATATTATTGCCATTGAATCATCTGGATTGATTATTATAAATATATTTACACTAATATATTATCAGACTACACTATAATGGAATACAACCATTGGAAGAGCAGGATATGCACACATCCTTTTATCTTTAGAGCTGCTCAGTTACATCACAAGGTAACCAATTAATTCTGGTACAGCAATCTAAAAAGATACTCAGAAATAACTTATTTCTTACTCAGTAATGAAATATGCAGAATCCAACTGTTAATAATGGATTTTAAACTTGGCAACTTGAGAAAGAAACAGTTACTTTCCCAAAATATTTCATTATACTAACTGTAACCTAAATATTCAACTGTTTTTTTGAGTTGCCACTGTGCCATATGACATCATTCTCCCTGTCTATTTGATCTTTCAGAGCCAATCAGAATTCAGGAATATACTAATGTAGTTATGTGTTTATTTTAGTAAGAGTTTTTATGATACTGAATGTTTTCAACATTTACTTATAATGGCAGAGAAGAAACTGCTTTTTTCCATAAAAGCAATTCAAGACATACCTTAAGTGTTGGAAACAGAAATGTAAAAAGCACTGTATTATTAATAAAATAAATAAACCTTATCACTCAAAATGCATGAATTTCTTCTTCAGACTATTAAACACACTAATATATTTGCTTCAACACTGGTAAAAATACAAAGTAAACATCTGCCACAGCATTAACAAAATGCTAATAAACTGAGATCCAGGATTAAGCATGTGACTGATATATTAGGCAACCTGAGCAGCATACACCCATAGTAACATCTGAAATGAATCCTCATTTCAGTGAGATATTTGCCTGACTAGTGAGCTAGTACAAAATCTTTCAAGCCCCAGCTCTGGTTGAATGTTGTACTTTATATGTGCATATTATATAGTTATTCATTTTTCACTAATTATAATTTATTTCTTTAAACTTAAATGATGAAATGAATTAGCAAACTAAATCTACATTCCACCCCATTTAATTACCTGCATATTGTGTTCATTTGCAAATCACACAAGAAAATTGTACTTGTCAAAGGTATCAGTTAGCTTAATATAAATATTGTTATAGGTGATTTAATAAAATAAATAAACAAACAAACTAAATGATATATGCAGAAAGTATTTTACCTTGGGTATAATAAATGTTAAAGATACCAAGCAATTTTAAAACTGGTTTTACTCCATATCCCAAGTAAGCAAACAGACAAACAAGTCAAGTTTGTGCCTGCAAGTGTTGCAAGTCTAGCTGATCCTACAGGTAGTGCAAGACCAAGGCAACTCATGGTAAAAGTAGAATAAGCTCTAATCACTAATCTTAATATGTGGCTCCCTTGCCTTTAATACAAAACATCATACATCTCCTCTAGGAGATGTGTTTTGGAATTAAGGGTAAATATTAAGATTAGTGATCAGAGCTTATTCTTTTACCATGAGTTGCCTTGGTCTTGCACTACCTGTAGGATTAGCTAGACTTGCAACACTTGCAAGCACAAACTTGACTTGTTTGTCTGTTTGCTTACTTGGGATATGGAGTAAAACCAGTTTTAAAATTGCTTGGTATCTTTAACTAAATGATGTTGATTAAACAAAGTAGTACATTCTTTGATTCTCACTATACATTACATAAATATACAGAAATATGCTTTCTTTTTTAAAGTGGATTTAAAATGTACAACTACAACATGGCTGATCACAAACTTAAGTGATGAAATGAATTAGCAAACTAAATTTACCTTCTAACTCACTTTGTGTTTTCTTTCATTTATTGTTTATGATGAAGGATAAATTAAATTATTCATGAACAATAATTTAACAGGAAAGACAAAAATCACAAAAACAAGAAAGTAGGTGGCACTCAAAGTATAGCCAGACTCTCTTTTCATGATGCACTCAGTCTTTATTTGAATTTGCAAGATAACTATTTTTTAAAACAACAGTATTAGAAAACATTTTAGTAATGCAAAATTTTCAAGTATTTAATTATACTAAGCTAATTAATGTTGTAAACTGTGAAAATAAGATTAGGACAATACTATATTACAATTGAGTACCGACTTAAGGTGATGAAAGAAAAAAATGTATGGATGTACTACAGCATTTAATCAGATTGTGCTAATTTTAATGTGTGTGTTTATAATCTATCTTATATATATATAATGGGGGGTGCTTAAGGGTCAAAGCTGTATAACTGAGAGGAGACCTCCACATAGCCTTTAAAGGAATGCGGAGAACCGACCAGGGCTTCTGACCTAATGTCCAATCCTCACCTTCTCGTGGTGCACCCTGTTGGGTATCTACTTGGATACTGAACGAACGAGGATGGGCTGGCAATTTGGGATTTATTTACAAAATTTCATGCTGGCTGGGGCGTCGCCCGTTAAACAAGGCCCCCGTTGTTTTCGCCAGGGAACCAAGGCGAACAGCGAAAAGTCAGCTACTGGAACAAATCTGAAAACAAACCCCAACTCAACATCACCAGAGTTAAAGATCGGTACTATCAACGTAAGAAGCCTGAATGGCAAAGAAATGGAGCTAGCTGAGGAATTAGATAAGTACCAGATCGACATAATAGGGGTGAGTGAAACAAAAAAGACAAACTGGTGAGATCTTTCTGAGCAATAAATACAAAATGTTATATTCAGGCAATGACAATCTAGGAAAAGAAGGAGTAGCCATAGTATTCAACACAAAATACGAGGCTAATCTTCTTGAATGGAAGTCAGTCTCAAGTAGAGTAATGTGGGCAAATATGAGAATGGGGAACTGGACAATGAGACTTATTTGTGCCCATGGTCCCACAGAAGGTGCTACTAAGGTAGAAGTGGAGGAATTTTTTGAAGCTTTAGAAAAAGCAACTGACACAATGAAAAATGAAAAGTTGGTCCTTGATAGGGATCTAAATAGCAGAGTAGGAAATGATTGCAAGACATACAAAAATATTTGGGGAAAATTTGGAGAAAAGAGCAAAGCTAATAATAATGGCAAATATCAGTTGGATTTCTACTCAGGACATGGACAGGTTATTACTAACGCCATGTTCCAACATAAAAATGTGCACAAATTCACATGGAGAGAAGAGGCTAGGAATAAGAAAAGTCTCATTGCCTATGTTATTGTTGATAGTGATGTTTTCTCCCTGGTGCAGGACACCAGAGTTTACAGAGGATTTGAAATTGGAAGAGATCACTATCTAGTCTTGAGCTAGATAAAATTGAATTTCATATTGAAAAGAATAACATGTAAGAAAGTTTTAAAGCGAATAAAAGTTGAGCAGCTCTTAGATGTGAACTGTAGACTAAAATACACAAAGATTATTGAAGAAAAAATGAAAGAGTTTGAGAACAGGAATCAAACCTTGGAGATTCAGTGGCAAACTCTGAAGAAAACATTGATTCTGCCAGAGAGGCATGTGGTGAGGTTGTCTGTAAGGATAAAAAAATCAGAACTCCCTTGTGGACAGAGGAAGTTAAAGAGGCAGTGAAGGAAAAGAAAAAAGCATATCAAAAGTTCCTGTCAAATGAGTCAGCTTGTGCTCTTAGAGAATATAGAGACAAATGCAAGAAGGCTAAACAAAAGTCATGGGAGGACTTTGGCAAGAACATAGAAAATAAATATCAAGAAGGTGGCAAAATATTCTGGAAGTTGTTGAAGCTTAGGAATGGAGGAAAGAGTGCTGTAGAAGGAATTAGAGATGATAAAGGTGACATGAAAACGGGAGAAAAAGATATCCTTGAAGTATGGAGTAATTACTTTGAAAAACTTCTAAATGAAACAAGCAGTGATGACAGCATAGTGGTAAAAAAACACTGACCAGGCATGCAGTCAGGAATACATATCCATACTTGAAGGTAGAAAAAGCCATCAAAGGCTTGAAATGTGGAAAGGCAGCAGGAGTCGATGATATTCGACCAGAAATGCTGAAGTATGGTGGTGTGAGAGTCTTACAGTGGCTGCACTGCATAGTTCAGAATGCCTGGACAGAGGGACGAATTCCCGATGATTGGAGTAGAGCTCTCATAGTACCCATATATAAAAAGGGAAATAAAACTGCATGTGAGAATTACAGAGGTATTTCCCTACCGAGTGTTCCTGGCAAGATCTATGCAAGTATACTTGAGAAATGGTTGAGAAGAATTGTGGAAGAAAAGCTTGGTGAAGAACAATCTGGATTCAGGCCAAATAGAGGCTGTCAGGATCAGATCTTCACTTTACGACAAATAGTTGAGAAAGCATGGGAATATAACAAAGATCTGTATGTAAGTTTTGACGATTTGGAAAAGGCATATGATAAGGTGCCAAGAGAGAAGCTATTCAATACGCTGCAGTTATATGGTGTCAATGGGACATTATATCAAGCAATGCTTAGTCTTTATTTGAGTTGTAAGTCAGCAGTTAGAATTGAAGGAAGTACAGGAAGATGGTTTAATGTTAAATCTGGTGTGAGACAGGGATGTACATTATCCCCTCTGTTATTCACTATCTATATGGATCACATTATGAAGGAAAGTGGTATTAAATATGATATCAAAATTGGAGATGTTAATGTCAGCTCTTTGCTTTATGCAGATGATGTTATACTTCTAAATAAATCCGCTACAAGTCTGCAAGATTCTCTGACTAAATTGAATAGCTGTTGTAATAGATATGGTATGAAGGTCAGCAATAAAAAGACATAGACAATGAAAATAGGCAGAATCATTGAAAATGTCAACTGTTTTGAATGGAGAACCTGTGGAACAAGTAAAACATTTCAGCTATTTAGGCACGATTTTTACTGAAGATGGCAAATTAAATATGGAAATAGACAACAGAATCAGCAAAGCTGGTATGGTGAGAAGTCAATTGAATAAATTCATATGGAATAAGAGAGAAATTAGTAGTAACACTAAATTAGCTGTATACAAGACAGTGTTCAAACCAGTTTTAACTTATGGATCTGAGAGCTGGGTCAGAAGTAAAACACTTGCCCAAAGACTAGAGACCACAGATATGAGAGTCCTGAGAAAGATTATCGGCGTGAACAGATTGCATCAATGGCAATATCATATTAAAAACGAGGATATTAGGAAATAACTTGATATTGTCATCCAGGAATGCGTTAGCAGATCTAATCTCAGGTGGTATGGTCACTTGAACAGAATGGGAGAGGAAAGATTAGCAAAACAAGTGTTCTCTGCCAGGTTGGCAGGAAAACGACCCAGAGGAAGACCAAGATATAGGTAGATTGATACGGTACAAAGCGCCTTAGACGATAGAAATATAAGATCTGATAATGTTGGAGTCTTGACAAGTAACAGACTATTTGGAGGAAAATTGAAGATAGGATATTAATAATGATGTAATTTTTTTCATGTAGTACTATCATATCCTGTACACCCCTTGAGGGTACATAGCAGGAATTTGATGATGATGATATATATAATAAGCCTTTTTATGTCACGATTTTTTGAAATGTTTTGAAACTCAGTGGCTACCCTGAGTGACGAGTCTTCAAAATTCGAGTCATCAGAATTCAAGGAGAACCGGTCTACCAGTCCGGAACACTGATATAAGGAAGCAAGATTGCGTTTATGGAAATATTTGAAAAGAAAGCTCTAAAGAATTACCATAAAAAAACAAAAATATGGCTATGTAGACGATATTTCCATCATATGGAATGGAACAGCAGATGAACTTATCAATTTTAAAGATTATCTCAACAATTTGCATAACACCATAAAATTCACTTTAGAACAAGAAGAAAATAGAAAACTTCCTTTTCTAGATATTCTATTAGAAGTTAATGAAGAAAATAAACTCTCCTTCTCAGTATATAGGAAGCCAACCAACATAGGAAGATTTCTAAATGCAGCCTCACACCACCATCCTTCACAAAAAATAAGCTTAATTAAAACTCTTCGAGACAGAGCATACAATATCTCCAGCACACAAGAAAGATGTAATGAAGAACTAAAATACTTAACAGAAATCGTCCAACATAATGGATATGAAACAAAAACCACCAAGAGAATCCTTAAAATGCTCCAACTAACAACACAATAAAACAGGATTACAAAAACACAATCTCGCTTCCTCATATCAAAAATGTTACAGATAAGCTAGCCAAATTAATGAACAAACACAATGTAAAAGTAGCCTTCCTTCCTATGAAAAAAATCTCAAGATTCCTACATCCACCAAAACCACCTCATCATCCTCTTAAAAAACCAAGTCTACAAAATCCATTGCTCTTGCAGGATTTGCTATGTAGGACAGACAGGAAGATCTGGAGAAATACGCATGGCTGAACACCAAAAAGATGTACAATACAAAAGAGAACAAAAAAAAAAAAAAAAAAACGGGTCTTGCTTTCCATACCACTTCCACTGGACACGAACTCTGGCAAAAAATGACGATGTCATACATAGAAAACAACTGCTACATAAGAAAATTTAAAGAAGCTGCTAATATGCTGAAAAACTCAACCCAATGCAATAAAAAAATCAAGGTTTAATTCTCCATCAAGCGTGGTCAGCTCTAATAAAAATTCTACCTCAATCTGAGCTCGGACTGTATGAACGAGAACAAGAATATGTGACATCATCCAGTATTGTTCAATGTCAATAACATTTTATATCTGCATTCTGTTATTTGAGTTTATGAATAGCCAGACAGTTATGATTTGTATTTATTAATTTCTCTTGTTTAAACTTTAAGTTATACTATTTACCCCTGAAGATGGAAATTCTACGATTTACAAAACTTGTCGGGAACTATTAATTCAGTATATTGTATAACTGAATAATAAAAAATGTGGTGTAATCAATCACTGAAATGTCTTTTGAATGAATGAAGATTTAAAAAAAAAAACTGAATTATTATGCAAAAAAAAATAATAATTTGAATGCATTTAGAACGAGGCTGAAAATTTACTTGTATCTGATAACTCACCAGTAGCAAGTGAATTTCTGGAGCCTTAAACTATCCTCTACAAAAAAAAAAAAAAAAAATATTTCACATCATCAAGCTCCTGACATGTATCCTCAAGAGTACACAGGATATCATAATAGTACCACATGAAAATGTTACATCATTACTAACTTCATATTGACAGTTTTCCCCTCAAAATAAATGTTAATTGGTCACAACTCTGGTATTATTGGATCTTATACTTCTGCCTTCTAAGGTACTTCTTATTGTATCAGTCCACCTAGATCTTCTCGGTCTTCCTCTGGGTCTTTTTCCTCAAACTGACAAAGAACACTTGTTTTACTTACCTTCCCTCTCCCATTCTGACCATACCACCTGAGACTGCTTGCATTCAGGAATGTGATAGCCAATGTCAAGTTCTTTCTAAAATCCATTTTTAATATGATACTGCCATTGATGCCATCTGTTCATGCCCCTAATCTTTCTAGGACTCTTATATTTATGGTCTCTAGTCTTTGGTCAAGTGTTTTATTTCTAACCCAACTCTCAGATCCATAAGTTAAAACTGATTTGAATATTACATTTTATACAGCTAATCTAATATTTTGACTAATTTCTTTCTTATTCCATATAAATGTATTCAGCTGATTTCCTACCATACCAGCTTTCCTAATTCCACTGTCTATTTTCATATTTAATTTACCATCTTCACTAAAATTTATGCCTAAATAGCTGAAATGTTTTTGTTTTTTTTTGTTCTGTTCTAGATTCTCCATTCAAAATGCAGTTGATGTTTCTGCCTATTTTCATTGTCTTTTTATTGCTGATTTTCATACTTTTTCATTTTATCATAGCAGTTATTCAATTTAGTCAGGGTATCCTGCAGACTTGTATTAGATTTATTTAGTAGAAGTCTACCATCATCTGCATAAAGAATAAAGCTGAGATTAACATCTCCAAATCTTCATGTCAGCTTTAATACCACTTTTTTTTCCCATAATGTCCCATTTACACCATATAACTAGCAAGTTGAGAATGCTTTTCTCTTGGCATATTATCATATGCCTTTTCCAGATCCTTATCATCCTATGACTTCTCCACTATTTTTCTTAAAGTGAAACTTTGATCCTGACCACCTCTTTTTTTTTTGCCTGAATCCAGCTTGTTATCTTCAAGCTTGTCTTCCATAATCTCTCAGCCATTTCTCAAGTGTTCTTGCATAAATCTTACTAAAAGCATTCAGTAGGGAAATTCCTCTGTAATTTCCCTTTTTATAGATTCTCATCTATAAAAAGGAAAATACAGCTGAATTCTCATTCAGTTGTATTTCTCTTTTTATAGATGAATACTATGAGAGCTCTACTCTAATCATCCAGAATTTGATTCTCTGACCAGGGCTTCAATATCTTAGCATTTTGGTAGAATATCATCTATTTCAGCTGCTGGCCTTCCAACATTTCAGATTTTTGATGGCTTTCTCTACCTCAAGTATTGATACACACACACACACACACACACACACTAGGGGCACTCTGCCCACCTGGTGCCTACAATGCCCAATTTCCCCCCCCCCCCACGCAAGTTTCGGGCTGGTAAGCTGGTAAGACAAAAAATGTGACAAAAACATTTCAAATTTCGGCTTATCTTTTTATATATATAGAGTAGATATATATATACTGCGGACTTCATCCTCTTTAACATTTTCTATCATTGAGCTGTCACTGTTTGTTTCATATAGCAATCTTTCAAAGTACTTCAAACGTCCAGAATATCTCTACTTTCAGTTTTCATGTCCCCTTTGTCATCTGATTCCTTTACCAGTACTATTTTTTCTATTTCTAAGCTTTTCTCAATATCCTCCAGAATATTTTGTCACTTTCCTGATATTTATTTTCTATGTTCTTACCAAAGTCATTCAATTACCTTGTTTAGCTTATATTTTTCTGTATTCTCTCATAGCATTACTAGTCTAACTTCAAAAGTCCATCATGGAGTTCTGATTTTTCTATCCTTGCAAAGAATTTCACATGTTTCTCTGAACAAATCAATGTTTTTTTGTTAGGGTCTGCAACCAAATCTCATGATGTTTGGTTCTTGTTTACAAACCCTTTTTTTATTTTTTCTTGAATATTATTTGTGTATTTGAGTCTAGTTCATCTCTGAAAGTTACTTAATTTATGTGTATATATACACACACACACGCAAACAACCATACACACTTCTTTTTAATATGATATTCAATTTTATCATGCTCAAAAATAAGTGGCAATCACTTCCTATTTCAAATCTGCAATATATTGTTGTCTTGAGCTAGTATGAAGATATCACTATCAACAATAACATAGTCAATGAAATGTATTTCTTGCATATTCACACAATTGTGAATTTGTGCACAGCTTTATATTGGAACATGGTGTTAGTAATGACTAGTCCATCTCATGATTGCACTATTAAAAAGAATTGGATTAGATGGTAAAGATATCAGGATCTTTGAAAACTCATATTGGAACCAAAGGCATCTGTTCAAGTTGATGACATTATTACAGACTCCATTAACATCAAATGAGGAGTAAGGCAAGGATGTGTGCTGTCACATCTTTTTAACATATACTCAGAAGCCATATTTCAAAAAATCTTAAAAGGAAGAGAGGAAAGGATTAATATAAATAATGAAATCATCAGTAACATCCAATATGCTGATGACACAGCTCTCCTGGGTGACAATATTCAGGATCTTCAAAATCTTCTGGAACTAATGAACAAAGAGGGTGAAAAAATTGAATTAAAAATAAATATCAAAACTAAATTCATGGTTATAAGCAAGAAACCCATTCTTAATTCAGCACTTTCTTTAAATGGGAAACAAATAGAAAGACGAATGACAAGTTTAAATATTTCAGATGCTGATTAAATGACGAATGCAACCCAGAAATGGAAATAAAAGTCAGAATTGAAATGGCAAAAAAATTTTTGGTTTAATTTGTAAAAATTTAAATTTAGAGCTTACAGTATGCATGGTTAAATGCTACGTATGGTCTGTACTGCTGTATGGTGCAGAAACTTAAAAGACAACATCAATAAAAAAATTTGAAGCCTTTGAGATTTCCATATACAAATGGAGAAAATCACATGAACTTTTAGATACCATAAAAAGAAGGAAAACTGCATATCTTGGTCACCTACTTCATAATGAAAAATATAAGATACTTCAATTGATTATAAAAGGAAAGATAAATGGAAGAAGATAGACAAGGAAGACAAAGAAAATCTTGGCTGGCAGACAAACAGTGGACTGGCATGAACGCTGAGGGACTATTCAGAGTGGTGAGGATTGCTCAAAATTTGCCAAGGTGGTCGCTGACCACCAATAGGAGATGGTACTCAAAGAAGAAGATACATTAGATGTTTTCCCACTTGGTTATAATATAAATTAAAGATACCAAGAAATTATATTCTGGTTTAATCCCTTATCCATGTGTAAGTAAACAAAGTTTGCATGCGAAGTAACTTGCCTTAGTATCCCATAATGCAAAACACATCCTTACGGGAATGTATATGCTATGCATTATCAGAAAAGTCACTACCACGACCAGTTGTGACCTTTATTGAGGTCTCATCAGTGGAAGCCAGACCCAGAAGTGATACCAAAATTGAAGTAATGCAGAAGTCATATTTCCATATACAAGTAGCCAAAAGGTGTCACACCTTATTACTTCTTCTGCAGCTATTCCCACTTAAGTAGGGTCGCTGTTTGTGGTGAGTCTCCTCCATAACTTCCTGCCTTGGGCTAGCCACATCCAAGTTTTTCATCCTCAAGTCCTCCACCACCATCTCTTCTTTGGCCGTCCATGCTTCCTCTTCCCCTGCACATCCATCTGCATGACTTTTCTTCCCACATACTCTTCCTCCATCCTCATCACATGACCAAACCATCTCAACACCTTGCCTCCTGTATCTTTGCTCCTAAGTTCGTAACTTTCACCGTTCCCCTTACAGTCATTTCTCAGATGATCCTTTCTGGTCACACGGCACATCCACCTAAGCATTCTCATCTCCGCTACCTCTATTCTGCTGATGTTATTTTCCCTCAGGGCCACAGTTTCCAAAGCATACATCATAGTTGGTCTCACTACTGTCCTGTAAATTTTGCCTTTTAGATTGATCGGCACCCTCTTATTACATAGCACTCAAGCAATCTCTCTCTCCAGTTCCTCCATCCTGCAACCCACTTCCTTCTCAGCCTCACCATCCTCTTTTATTGTTGAACCTAAGTATCTAAAGTCACTCACCTGCCTGATGACATTTCCTTCCAGCTCCATCTCCTGGCTGCCATCCACTTTGCAATACATATACTCGGTCTTACTTCTGCTCAGTTTCATACCTCTCTCTTCCAGTACTTTCCAGTTTGGCTACTACTTCTTCTCTTGATTATGCACACAGCACAATGTCATCTGCATACAACATAGTCCAAGGTGCATCTTCTCACACTTCCTCCATCACAATATTAAACAGGAACGGACTTAATGCAGACCCTTGATGCAAGCCAACTGTCACTGGAAAACTTTCTGTCACTCCCAGGCAGGTTCAAACACTTGTCTTCACATTTCTGTACATCTCCTGCACCAACCTGACATATTTCTCCGGTACCTTCTTCTCCCTCATACACCTCCAGACTTCTTGCCTTGGCACCCTATCATATGCTTTCTCCAGATCAATAAATACCAGATGTAACTCCTGTTACTTCTCTCGAAACTTTTCCATCATCTGTCGTACCCCCAAAGATAGCATCTGTGGCTGATCGACCAGGCATGAAGCCAAATTGCTCCTTTGCAATCTCCACCTCCTTCCTCAGTCTTCCATCAAGAACCCTTTCTAGGATTTTCATTGTGTGGGACAGCAACTTTATTCCTCTGTAATTCTTAGTCTTGTGCATCCCCTTTACCCTTGTAGATAGGGACAAGAGTACTTTTCCTCCATTCCTCAGGTATATTTTCCTGTTGGCAAACTTTCATGAACAGGTCCCACAGTAGGTCAATTCCCTCTTCTCCAGGCCTTCCATGCCTCCAGTGGAATCCTGTCTGGGCCCACCGATTTTTCATTCTTCATCCTCTTCATGGCCTCCTTTCACTTCCACTCTACTGATGTTCTGCACCATCCCCTCAGAAAGCTGCCCATCTTCTCTGTGAGTCCTCACATTTTCCTCATAAACATCTACCTCTAATCCAGAGAGAGTTTTTCCACTTGGTTATACTATAAATTAAAGATGCCAAGAAATTATATTCTTGGTTTAATCCTTTATCCAAGGCTCTCACTGACTCCGACTAATGAGACTGTAAAATCTCTTGATATGTGACTTCATAACTTGTGTTCATTTTTTGTTTAGGAGAATCTACTCAGAGAAATGTTAAATTTTGACTGAAATAATATTTTCCGTAGTAATCTTGTAATGAGCTTTAGTTAAAATAATGTGGCTCATGATGTCATCATGTTAAATCAGTAGGTCTAATTAGAAAAATAGTGAAAAATTCCAGGAATTGTCATAGATGGAAATTTCCAAAGATGCATATGCACAGAGAAACGGCAACCCTGACCTTATGGGTTGAAAAGCGAATGGGTTGAAATTATTGGACTTCTGCTGTACTAACAGCTTGTCCATAATGAATATCTTCTTCCAGCACCGAAAAGTCCATAAAGTACAGGGATACACTAGAACAAAGGTCTCTGATTGACTTCTTTATAGTCTCAGCAGACCTATTTTCCTCAGTGTTGGACGTTCGTGTGAGGAGAAGGGTAGAACTGTCAACTGACCACCACCTTGTTGTGTGCACTCTACGGCTTCAGAAACCAGATGCTACCATCAATGCTGGTAGACCTAAGCAGCTATACCGTGTGAAATGGGAGGCATTGCAAAATGAGGCAGTGAGGAAGAATTTTGCAGATGACATTTCCTCCAGGTTCAAAGGGATTCCCAAGCATACTGTAGATGTTGAGGAGGAGTGGAAGCTGTTCAGAACAGCTGGCACTCTCATGCTGTGGCAGAAAGCAACTCAGCGTGGCAACGGGCAGTGAGAAAAGGACACCTTGGTGGAACCAAGAAGTCAAAAAAACTGTATGGGCAAAAGAGGAGTCCTACCTAACATGGCTTAGGGTCAGGTCACCTGAGATGCATTTGCAGTATGCTGAGGCAGTAAAGCAGAAGGCTTGGGAATCCTTTGGAGAAAGATTAGACTCATCCTATGCAAATGCAAACAAAGTATTCTGGCAGACCATCCGCCACCTTCGAGGGAGGAAATCGCACATAGCGAGGGCAATTAAGGCCTCTGATGGTGCACTTTTAACAACCGAGAAGGATATCCTCCACAGATGGAGGGAATACTTTGAGAGCCTTCTTAACCTGGGTGGCCCAGCAGTTGTGGACATCCAAGAGGTGCAGATCAGGCCAATGACTAGTCTCACAGCAGAAGAGGTCCATTCAGCAATAAAATCACTAAAATCGGGCAGGGCCGCTGGCAGTGATGAAATTCGGCCCGAGATGCTAAAAGCCTTAAATCGAGACGGTGTTTTCTGGCTGACTCGAGTGTGTCAGGCTGCTTGGATATCTGGGTGAGCACCAAAGCAATGGCAGACAGGCATAATAATACCAGTCTTCAAGAAGGGAGACCAGAAGGATTGCAGTAACTATCGTGGCATCTCTCTGCTCAGCCTGCCTGGGAAAGTGTATGCTAGGTGCTTGGAAAGACAGTGCAGGAGCATAGTTGAGTCAAAGTTCCAGGAAGAACAATGTGGCTTTCGTCCTGGTAGAAGCACAACTGACCAAATCTTCACTTTAAGGCAAGTCGTTGAGAAATCTTGGGAGTATTCCAAGTATGTCTATACATGTTTTGTGGACTTGGAGAAGGCATATGACCGGGTTCCTCGGGATAAGCTTTGGCAAGTAGCACAGGAGTATGGAGTGGATGGCCAACTATTAGCTGCCATCAAGTCCCTGTATGAATGCCCAGAGTTTTGTGTCAGGGTAAACAGCAAAGTCTGAACCTTTCACAGTCTCCATTGGCCTCTGCCAAGGGTGTGTTCTGTCACCCCTCCTTTTCATAATATTTATGGAATGGATTGATAGGCACAGCCAAGGCAGTAAGTGTGTCAGAATTGGAAGATGTAGTATTGGATGTCTGCTTTTTGCAGATGACCTAGTTCTGCTTAGCTCTTCTACAGATGACTTCCAGCAGACCCTGGAAAGGTTTATAGCTGTTTGTGTAGATGCTGGAATTAAGAGCAGTGTGGCCAAAACTGAAACATTTGTGGTCTCAAGACAACCATCCCAGTGCACTCTACATGTAAGTGGAGTCCCAACGAGGCAGGTGGAGTAGTTTAAATACCTTGGGTCCATATTCACGAATGATGGAAAGTGGGACATAGAGCTAGATACTCAAATTGGCTTAGCAAGCTCAATATTGCAGGAGCTTGGCCGTTCGGTAGTATTGAAGCGGGAGTTAAGCCAGAAGGCAAAGCTGGCTGTTTTCAATACAGTCTATGTCCCCATCCTCACCTATGGTCATGAGAGTTGGGTAATGACCGAAAGAATATAGACACGAATCCAAGTAGCTGAAATGAGGTCCTTCGAGGGGTTGCGGGGCTGACAAGACTCGACATAGTCAGAAGCGCTACAATTCGGGAAACCCTCAAAACTCAACGCTGCTTCTCTATGTTGAGAGATCACAGTTATGTTCGTACGGGCACCTGGTCAGAATGCCACAAGAGAGGCTCCTCAGCAGGCCCTCTTTCCCCATGCCAGAGGGTGGGAGGCCACGTGGAAGGCCAAGGACTCGCTGGATAGATTATATCTGAAACCTTGGGTGGACACGTTGGGGAATCCCACTAGAACACCTGAGCTTGGTGGCAGAAGATCGTGACCATTGGAAGTTCCTCTTGCAGCTGTTGCCCCCACAACCCAATTAGGAAAGGTGGGCCTTGATGTATGCAGATGCACAAAGAATGACATCATCATGTCCAAAGATCAATACTTGACCATAGTAAAGAATTCTAAGAATTACCATGGATAGAGAATTCCAAAGACAAGTGAAGAATGTCAGCATGTCAGAAGGTTAATATGCGACCATTTTTGAGAGACGCACATATGCGAACAACAGAAGTCCATGCTTCTATATAAGACAACTTGTTTAGAAGGAATTTTGTCTTAGGGTTTTCTATTTCTTCTCTTTCCTGGATCCACCGACATGTTAGGTTCGCTGTCAGGAATCTAAAGAGAAACGTCATGAGTTCTGAGTCTTCTACCTGGGTCAGTCGCCATGTGATAAAGTATTGCGTTGTTCGTCTCAAAAAGAAAGAGCTGCGCATCACCACCATGTTAAAGGTCCAATAGGGCAAGGCATAGTCGACAACGCAGACAAGGAAGAAATTTAGCAGGAAAACAGGAACAAGTCAGCAAGCGGAAAGAAAGACGAGACTCACATGTGAATAAAAGGTTAATATGAAAGACCGTAACAAAAATTGTAAGTAGTGATAATACTGAACAAGAATATATGTCAAGAGTGTCCATGTTAATGAGATAATATATATTAATGTTGAATTAGGCTTAAACAAAGTATGCCTTATATTCAGTTAATGTTATCCTAGATTGTGAATTAACTTAGAGCTAAGGTTAGATTAGAAGGAATTGAGACTAGCAAGAGAATTGTAATGACTGTACATATATGTGAATCATTCTGTAAATATTTCCTTCTGACTTAATTAAATGGTTTGTGAACAACGCATTGGATTGATTCTGTCAATGCACTATCCTAAAAAAAATCCAAACCTGAAAAGAAGTTTATTGGGATTTATAATTAAGCCACGACTAATTTAATGTAAGGATATATATAAGTGGGGGAATATAAACGATATCTGCTGTCTTGGATTTAAGATCTTATAATCTCACACTCAATATATAGTGTAACTGGTTGGTGCAGTCATAAAACAAATAAATTTGCTAGATTATAGAGCGGTGGTCACCGAAGTGGTCGATATCGACCCCCAGGGGTAGATATAACATTGTTATGTGTTGATTCGGGGTCAGGGGTTGATAGAAAAATATAAGACATCATTGTACGGGTAATATTCAATTCGGTTAACTTGGATTACCTGCATCCTGAATGACAACGTGATTAAGAGTGAATTGTGGGAACAGTGACATGAATAGGACCTGTAAGATGGAGTCATGAAAATAGTTATGGAGGCCAATGATGTATGCCAAAATGACGTATTTACCAATAAACTATAAAATAAACAATTTAAAAACTCACATAAGCGTCTTTTTTTGCTTGTCCTGTCATAATTAATAGTAAAATAGAGGGGGTCGATAAAAAGTCAAGAAACTCTTGACGGGGTCGACGGTCAAAGAAGTTTGGCAACCCCTGCTATAGAGCATGACAAATAAGATACAGTAGAAATAGTTAAATGTCAGCAGTAAATAGTTAAGGCAGTCATCCATTCATGGATAATTAAGAGAAATTAAAGACAAAGTAGGGTAACAGAAATACAAAATGTATATAATATAACAAATGGCATAGTCTTAATTATTACAAGACCTCAATAAAGGTCGAAACCAGTCGGGGTAGTGACCTTCCCATAATGCATAGCATTACACGTGTCCATAGGGATATGTGCTTTGCATTATGGGATATAAAGGCAAGTGATGTGAGGTCATTAGCCTCTATATACATCATCATCATCAAATTCCTGCCATGTACCCTCAAGGGGTGCACAGGATATGACAGTACTACATGAAAAAATTACATCATTACTAACTTCCTATCTACAATTTTCCTCCAAATCAGTCTGTTACTTGTCAAGACTCCAACATTATCAGATCTTATATTTCTATCGTCTAAGGCACTTTGTACCGTATCAATCCACCTATATCTTGGTCTTCCTCTGAGTCGTTTTCCTGCCAACCTGGCAGAGAACACTTGTTTTGCTAATCTTTCCTCTCCCATTCTATTTAAGTGACCATACCATCTGAGATTAGCTCTGCTAACGCATTCCTGGATGCTGACAATGTCAAGTTCTTTCCTAATATCCTCATTTTTAATAAGATATTGCCATTGATGCCATCTGTTCACGCCTCTAATCTTTCTCAGGACTCTCATATCTGCGGTCTCTAGTCTTTGGTCAAGTGTTTTACTTCTGACCCAGCTCTCAGATCCATAAGTTAAAATTGGTTTGAACACTGTCTTGTATACAGCTAATTTAGTGTTCCGACTAATTTCTTTCTTATTCCATATGAATTTATTCAATTGACTTCCCACGATACCAGCTTTGTTGATTCTGTTGTCTATTTCTATATTTAGTTTACCATCTTCAGTAAAAATTGTGCCTAAGTAGCTGAAATGTTTTACTTGTTCCACAGGTTCTCCATTCACAACACAGTTGACATTTTCAATGATTCTGCCTATTTTCATTGTCTTTGTCTTTTTATTGCTGACCTTCATACCATATCTATTACAACAGCTATTCAATTTAGTCAGAGAATCTTGCAGACTTGTAGCGGATTTATTTAGAAGTATAACATCATCCGCATAAAGCAAAGAGCTGACATTAACATCTCCAATTTTGATATCAGGTTTAATACCACATTCCTTCATAATGTGATCCATATAGATAATGAATAACAGAGGGGATAATGTACATCCTTGTCTCACACCAGATTTAACATTAAACCATCTTCCTGTACTTCCTTCAATTCTAACTGCTGACTCACAACTCAAATAAAGACTAAGTATTGCTTGATATAATGCCCCATTGACACCATATAACTGCAGCGTATTGAATAGCTTCTCTCTTGGCACCTTATCATATGCCTTTTCCAAATCGACAAAACTTAAATACAGATCATTGTTATATTCCCATGCTTTCTCGACTATTTGTCGTAAAGTGAAGATCTGATCCTGACAGCCTCTATTTGGCCTGAATCCAGCTTGTTCTTCACCAAGCTTTTCTTCCACAATTCTTCTCAACCGTTTCTCAAGTATACTTGCATAGATCTTGCCAGGAACACTCAGTAGGGAAATACCTCTGTAATTCTCACATTCAGTTTTATTTCCCTTTTTATATATGGGTACTATGAGAGCTCTACTCCAATCATCGGGAATTCGTCCCTCTGTCCAGGCATTCTGAACTATGCAGTGCAGCCACTGTAAGACTCTCACACCACCATACTTCAGCATTTCTGGTCGAATATCATCGACTCCTGCTGCCTTTCAACATTTCAAGCCTTTGATGGCTTTTTCTACTTCAAGTATGGATATGTATTCCTGACTGCATGCCTGGTCAGTGTTTTTTATCACTGTGCTGTCATCACTGCTTGTTTCATTTAGCAGTTTTTCAAAGTAATTACTCCATACTTCAAGGATATCTTTTTCTCCTGTTTTCATTTCACCTTTATCATCTCTAATTCCTTTTACAGCACTCTTTCCTCCATTCCTAAGCTTCTTCAACAACCTCCAGAATATTTTGCCACCTTCTTGATATTTATTTTCTATATTCTTGCCAAAGTCCTCCCATGACTTTTGTTTAGCTAGTTTTACACACTCTTTAGCTTTCTTACATTTGTCTCTGTATTCTGTAAGAGTAAAAGCTGACTTATTTGCCAGGAACTTTTGATATGCTGTTCTTCTTTTCCTTCACTGCCTCTTTAACTTCCTGTGTCCACCAGGGAGTTCTGATTTTTTTATCTTTGCACACAACCTCACCACATGCCTCACTGGCAGAATCAATCAATGTTTCCTTCAGAGTTTGCCACTGAATCTCCAAGGTTTGATTCCTGTTCTCAAACTCTTTCATTTTCTTTTCAATAATATTTCTGTATTTTAGTCTACAGTTTACATCTGAGAGCTGCTCAACTTTTATTCGCTTTAAAACTTTCTTACATGTTATTCTTTTCAATATGAAATTCAATTTTATCCTGCTCAAGACTAAATAGTGATCACTTCCAATTTCAAATCCTCTGTACACTCTGGTGTCCTGCACCAGGGAGAAAACATCACTATCAACAATAACATAGTCAATGAGACTTTTCTTATTCCTAGCCTCTTCTCTCCATGTGAATTTGTGCACATTTTTATGTTGGAACATGGTGTTAGTAATAACCAGTCCATGTCCTGAGCAGAAATCCAACAGATATTTGCCATTATTATTAGCTTTGCTCTTTTCTCGAAATTTTCCCAAAATATTTTTGTATGTCTCACAATCATTTCCTACTCTACTATTTAGATCCCCAACAAGGACCAACTTTTCCTTTTTCATTGTGTCAGTTGCTTTTTCTAAAGCCTCAAAAAATTCCTCCACTTCTACCTTAGTAGAACCTTCTGTCGGACCATAGGCACAAATAAGTCTCATTGTCCAGTTCCCCATTCTCATATTTGCCCACATTACTCTACTTGAGACTGACTGCCATTCAAGAAGATTAGCCTCGTATTTTGTGTTGAATACTATGGCTACTCCTTTTCCTTGATTGTTATTGCCTGAATATAACATTTTGTATTTATTGCTCAGAAAGATCTCACCAGTTTTGGTCTTTTTTGTTTCAGTCACCCCTATTATGTCGATCTGGTACTTATCTAATTCCTCAGCTAGCTCCATTTCTTTGCCATTCAGGCTTCTTACGTTGATAGTACCGATCTTTAACTCTGGTGATGTTGAGTTGGGGTTTGTTTTCAGATTTGTTCCAGTAGCTGACTTTTCGCTGTTCGCCCTGGTTCCCTGGCGAAAACAACGGGGGCCTTGTTTAACCGGGCGACGCCCCAGCCGGCATGAAATTTTGTCATGTTGTACCATCATTTTTTATTTTGGTTTAACCAATAAGAATACAATTTGGTCGGCTAAATCCCAAATTGCCAGCCCATCCTCGTTCGTTCAGTATCAAAGTAGATACCCAACAGGGTGCACCACGAGAAGGTGAGGATTGGACATTAGGTCAGAAGCCGTGGTCGGTTCTCCGCATTCCTTTAAAGGCTATGTGGAGGTCTCCTCTCAGTTGCCAAATTGTGAAGTTTCTTCATTCACAAACTTTGTTTTCTTACACTCTAATACACTCGAATAAAGGATTAAACTAAGAATATAATTTCTTGGCATCTTTAATTTATAATAATAATGAGGGATAACAAACAACCTTGCTGTACACATCGTTTTACATCAAACTATTTTCTGTATCTAACTGCTGGCTTACAGTAGATATTGGCTATATGTTGTTCTGTATAAAGTTCCATCTAAACCACATAACTGCAGTATTACAAAGAATTTCTCTTTGCACCTTATGCTTTTTTCCCCCCCATATCTACAAAGCTTAAATAACGAGCATTGTTACATGCCCAAAATTTCATCTCTGTCTTCAAGTAAAAAGTCTAACTCCGAGAACTATCTGGCTGGAACTCAGCTTGCTGTTCCAAGTTATGCAATTTTCTTGGCCTCTTTGAGTATATGCTTACAAAGCTCATCTAGACCACTCCATTAGGAAATTCCTCTGCAATTTTCATACCGTTTCCTTTTTATAGATGGGTACTGTGGGACTTTAACTCCAGTCATTCAGAATTCGGTTCTAACCAAGCCTTCCTGAATTATGAAGTCTAACTATTAAATCTTTCATACAGTCAACTCACTCTATCAAATGCATAGGAAAGGAACCACAGGAATAATTCACAGGATAATAATTTACTACAGTGAATTTCTTTCAGCATGTCATTGTACCTACGGGGCCTTTGATTGAGACTTTTCAGTAGTACTTTGTCATAGCAGTGTTTGCTATATTGATTAAAATGTACTTTTGTATTTGAGCTTTGTTTGAATATTATTTACTCTATCTACATTTCCACTACATCACTTAACTCATAGCTAATCAGTTGTTTATCTTCACAAGCAGTTTGAATCCACAGGACAAGGTGGCAGAAAATAACTACAAAACATCTGAATAGAAAGTTAGCTCCTCTTTTTTTAGGTGGGAGATTAATTTCAATGCCCAGTCTGAGACCACACCCAGCTTACTGAAGTAGCTTGAAAAAGTTCATGTTAACTCTCCAGAGCAGGGGTTTCTGAAATATGTAAAAACAATAAAAACTTTAGCCTACCCACAGTACTAATATAAATGGTAATCAGATGCAAGATGAGAACTACAGGGGCCCATAAGTTATAAAAGGGTTTAAACATTTAACAGCTTTTATTTATTAATTATTTTTCTTCTTTGTTATAATGAAATACAGAACCTGTAGATTTTTTTTGATTAATTATGAAAAACCACATGTAAATGCCTTCCATTTTCATCTTCACAAAGATGGGTCCTTTCTATAGCATGTTCCATGACAACTTAATGTTTCTGGCTGTAGCACTAATGTTCTTCAGATGTTGGATTGTAAGGGGCTTATTTACATACATCTTATTCCTTCAGGTAACCCCATAGGAAGAAGTTTGAAGCCATCATATCTAATTGCAGATCTTCGCAAAATTATTGCTGATAACCACAGATAATCACAAAGTTGCACAATTTTGGTTTGTTGTTGGGTTGTGAACCTTTCCACGATTATTTCTTATATCCCTTACAATACCTGAAAAAATAAAAAAATTAATAATCGAAACAGTTATTTACATTTTAAACTCCACGACTCATGGGCTACTCTGTATATGAATGAGTTCAGTCTTCAGTTCATTTTTTTTTTCTGCACCTCAAATGTTATATACAATCTCACAATGTCAAATCAGGACTATTTCTGAATGACTAATGCTAGGTAACACTTGTGCAGAATAGTATAATATCTAGTTGTTGAGAATAGATTGGCATTGATAGAATGTCCTTTTAGCATTTGATTTTGTAGAAAAAATCCAGTTTTTCACTGTATATAACAATTCATCTGATGAAATGACTGTCCCAAGGTTTGCCAAGAAATTCTTCACAGACATCCATAGATATCTGAACTTTTCATGTCAATTTAGGAAGAACTTACAAAATTTGAGTATTTGTGGCTAGATCAGCTTCTTTGGTGTACCCTTCTAGCCTTTGCTTTCCAGATGTTTTGGACTGCTTTGGCCACAGTATGCCTAAGTTCAGAGACTCCTCAAGATCTTAAGGCTAGATTATTTGGGTTCATCAATTTGGAGAAAAAAAATTATGACATAATAAAAAAGATAATATTAAGACAAATGCCAAAAACTTGTAGGATATTCCTGAAGAAAACATCAAATCATATTTCATGAAAATACAAATACAGTCAACAACTACATTCTGATGGTAAGCATATAAAAGAAAGAAGCATGACGTTTTTTCTTATAAATCAGAAACTAAAAATTATAGAGAGTGTATTATCAATGTATGAACAAACAGAAAAAATAATTACAAGTTACCTGGTGTACTAAATATTCCATATCTTGCAAAATAGTATTTTTCTCTTCATCATTAGCTTTACTATACTTTTTAATGTGATCAGTTAAAATTTCTGCATCCGTTTTGATATCAATATTAAGTTCAGAAAATTCTTTCTTCAAGTCTTCAATAGTGCGAAATTTATCCCTCACACGTTTAATGTCCTAGATAAAAGTAGGATAATATTTCATTTATGACTTAGGCTTTATTAAAATGCAATCATGCTATGTTTCAGCAATTACATTTGAAAACTGATTTTAATAATTAGAGATGATTTTTCTCATAATTCCTCAGCATGCAACAGTCACTGGTCATACAAACAGTAAAATCATGTAATATTTTGCTATATTTTATATATTTTGCTAATTTGTAAGTCACATATACAAATTTACTCACTGTCAGCATCTCTAAAACAGGCAAAATTCTTTTAAAAAGCTTTTCCTAAAGTAAAGAATTTGCAGTTTCCATTTTGTCAATTGCAAAAGTGCTAATTTTACTGTTGCAGAGTGGAATAAAACTGAGCCTAATGTTGTAACAGGATAAATTTGAAATAAATTGCATGAAAGACTAAAAAACCATTACCTACACAGGATGACTTAGAAGGAATGTTTAACTTCAGGAGCATTTCTGCTATAAGTAAATACTTCTACTATATGCAGAAGTATTTTGAAGTAAAAACATTTCTCATAAAAGATCAGTGTGATACCAAACAGTTGTGGCTGTTTGAATTTTAAAAAATGAAAACATGTAATATAGGGTAAAGTGTTCATTCAAAAATGTTTACAGTAGGTTCTCAAAAATACAACCTCCTTCAATCACTAACCGTATATCACATGTTATGGCTCACAACTTTGAAAGAAACTAGAAATGTTTCTTGCTTGCTATAATCAGGAATTGTAATGTCTCAAATCATGCAGATGCTTTGTATGCTGAATTCAGTATGCTTTTTTTTGTTTTATAATAGAAATATGCCAGTAAACTGAATAACAGCAGTTTTCCAAACTGAAGAATTCTGAAAATTATTATTATTACTATTATTACGGGCAACTCCAGGGAGTCATTAGACTCATCGAGGGAGGCCCCAAATCATATTCATCACAACTATTTGACATTCATACAGTATCTATCATACCTCGCCTTAAACTCATTCACTGTCACAGCATCCACTACAGACTCAGGGAGCGCATTCCACTCATTCACTACTCTAAAAGTAAAGAACCCAGCTCTAACACCTTTACTAACCACACTTTTGCCCAGTTTCCATGGATGTCCCCTAGTCCTCCCACAACCAGCCCTGTTCTCAAAAATATCTTCTGAATTAATTTTATAGAAACCCTTCAGTAATTTGAATGTCTCAATCATATCTCCCCTCCTCCGCCTATCAACCAATTTTTGCAACCCACAAATCCTCAACCTGTTCTCATACGGTTCATTCCACAGACCTGCTATCATCTTGGTCACTCGCCTCTGGATCCTCTCCACCTCCTCCCCATCAAGAAGAAACCTAGGTGACCAAATCTGAGCGCAGTAGTCTAGATGGGGTCTTATCAAGGCTCGATAGAGAGGAACAATAACCTGCTTGTCTCTGCTTGTCAACGTATTCCTCAGCAACCAAGTGATTTGATGAGCTGTTTTGGTCACTTTTGCAATGTGTCCCCTAAATTTCAATTCCTTATCTACCAACACTCCCAAATCTCGTGCCTCATCAATTTTCTGGAGCAGGGTTCCACCAATGCAGTAATCTGCCGCCAATCTTTTCACCCCAAAGTGCATAACCTTACATTTTGCCACATTAAACTGACATCCATTCTCCTTAGCCCAGACCTCCAATCTATCCAAATCATCCCGCAAAATTTTGACGTCATCTGCATTCACTATTGCCCTACCCAACTTCGCATCATCCGCAAACAAATGAACTGTTCCTCTCAGATCATTTCCTAAATCATTTATGAACAAATTAAACAGCAGTGGTCCAAGAACAGATCCTTGTGGCACACCACTAGTCACAGGCCGTCTTGTGGACTCCACTCCCAAGTAAACCACTCTCTGATATCTCTCCGTCAACCACCCTCCTATCCATCTCACCAACCCCATGTCCATTCCCATATGCTGCAATTTACTGACTAGAATTCCATGTGGAATCCTGTCAAAGGCTTTGGCAAGGTCCAGCAGAATCACCGTAAACCCATTACCCTTATCCAGTTCAGCCGTCACTGTGTTATAATACGTGAGCAAGTTACTGAGGCATGACCTACCCTTCACAAAACCATGCTGTCCCCGATACAGTATCCCATTTTCTTCTATCCAATCTTGTATTTTCCTCTTGACTATTTTCTCTAAGACCTTGACAATGATTCCTGATATGCTAATCGGTCGGTAATTTACAACAGCAGTCTTGGAACCACCTTTATGCAGTGGAACTATTTTCCCCTCTTTCCACCCGCTCGGAACTAACCCAGACCCGAGACTCAAATTAAACATAATGGTCAAGGGTACCGACAATTCTTTAGCTGCTTCTCGTACAACACGAGCTGGTATACCATCCAATCCCACAGATGTATTGACATTGAGGTTATGCAATAGACTACTCACCTCCACTTCATTAACCACAATTCCCGTATAATCTACTGGTTTATTCGTTTCTGCAATGTCACCACCTGGATGATATACTTTTGCAAAGTGCTCACTCAGTAACTCAACTATCTCAACTGATTCAGTTACCTCCCCACCATCGGCATTCTTTAAAATCAATCTGCCATGTACATTTTTCCTTTTACTTGCTACATATCTAAAAAACTGTTTAGGATTCTCTTTAGCCTGCATGGCCAATGTTCTTTCGTAATCCTTTTTTGCTTTTCTTACCACACTCGTCACCCTTCTGGCCTGCGCTTTATACCGTTCATGTGCCTGCCGGTCACCCTTCTCCTTAAATTCCCTCCATAGTTGTTTCTTTTTTTGCAACTCAAGCTTAATGGTGTTATTCATCCATTTAACCCCTACTTGATTTATTATTCGGACTCTAGGTATACAGTCAGCCATTGCTTCATGCAAGCACTTCTTAACTACCTCCCATGCACTATCAACTTCTAGTCCTTGCAGTTGTACATGCCATGGCACTGAACCAATCAAACTCCATACTTTCCCGCCCGATAATTCCACATGTACCCTGTCTTAATTGAAAATTCTACACCTTTAGCCACCTCCCAAGTTAAGACCCTATGATCACTCTCACCGATTGGTGGCAATGTGGTCATATTTGTTACAGCCAAATCCTCAGATGTAATTACTAGGTCAAGCACTCTCTGACCCCCTAGTATTTTCCATTACATGCTGTCGCAGATAGTTATCCCTTAATAACCGCATAAAATCCAGTTCCTTCCTCCCATGTGTCCTCTCCTCACTCCAATCGATGCGACCATAGTTGAAATCTCCCATAATAATCACCCTCCTTCCACCCATTTCTTCTATTTGCTTGTGCATACTGTCACCACCATCTTTTCCATCACCTGGTCTATAGCAGCACCCAATTGTATATTTAGTTCTGCTAGCCACAATCTCACACCAAATGGCCTCAAATGTGCTCTTTTCTCTATCCTGCAATTCAACTTCTATTCTCCTTGGCTGGAGCTCATCAGCTATCATCAACAATACTCCTCCCCCCATTTTATTCTCTCTGTCATTCCTGAACACACTATACCCATCACATTCAATCCCACTAGTTATATCATCTACAGTCAGCCATGTTTCACTAATACCTATAACCTGTGGTCTAGAAGTGCCAACCATGGCCAAAAACTCTTCCTTCTTGTTCCTAATACTCCTAGTATTAGTGTACATGAATTTAAGACCCCCATTAGCCCCAACCCTACCTTGATGCCTTATATTAACTATCCCACTCTGATTTGTTGTCCTTATTTGCTCTGGCATATTATATTCATTCTTACATTCAACTGCCTCCATAAGGACTGTATCTCTACCCCCCCTAACAAATCTAGTTTCCCTGAATTTGCACATCCACTACATTCAGCAACACTTTCTCAAGTCTTCTTACACGGTAACCATTCAAATGCAAGCCATCCATCTTATATAGATCCTTTCGCCCATCAAACTCACTCCACACATCCACAAATTCCACACCACTCGTCATACATAACCCACGCATAAAGTCATTTGCAATTATAGCCCTCCTTTTAAACATTTCACTGTCATACCGTGGCAAAAGACTAATCATTCTAACTCTCTCACTCTTTTCTTTTGCTACCTCAAACAATTCATTCAGGTCTTCTATCATTTCCATTTTATCTCCTTTCAAATCATTCGTACCTGCCACAACAATCATTTCTTTCACCTTTTCCTTTTGCTCTCTAATAGATGCAGTTACGTCCTTTATGGTCGCACCAGGTTGGTACGATTTTGTCAAATCCTCTACTAACACACCTCGTACTAACGAGTCTCCATACAGCACTCTATCCTTCATTTTGTTCATGTTCACATTCATACGTCTATTTTTCCTGTCATACCTTTTATTATTGGTTGGTTCATTCAGTCTACTTTTGTTCATGCACTCTAGCTGCTGTTTTGCTCTTTCTATCGCACTATTCAACAACGCGATCTCACTCAATGCATCTATCTCATCTTTTTTGTTCTCTGAGAAACCATTTATACTATCATTCACACTCTCACAATTTTCATGTACAACCTTGCCGTTTCTTGTCATATCCCTATTTCCTTCATTCTGAAGGTTGACAAAAATATCACACTCACGATCCGAAATACACTTCAATTCCGCATTCTCCCTACATTTTCTACACACATTCAATCCTTTATCATCATCTAACCACACTCCGACCGCACTCCGCAAAGCGTACATTTCACAGCTAGTACACTGACTCATTTCTTTTATGCTACCGTTCTTTGATAACGATGGCGAACCTTCATTACTGGCTGCCATTTTCCTACGCACAGGTGCCATATTTATCTGTAACGTGTTTTGTCAAATTAAACGTTATAACACACCAAAAATAGACGCACTAAAATACGCAAGGCAAACAAAACAAAACTACACAATATTAAGTAATTTGTATCGATAACTGAAAATGATACTTATCTTATCTGGAGCTTGCACGAACACTACTCATTACGAATTCATCTAGCGGCGACTTCCCGACATAGATTATGTTATAAAACACTTTAGTACACTAACCACATTAATAAAGCTCTAATAATATACCAAAATTAAACACTTAAGTCCATTAAATTGAATCCAAAACACCAATAAATCAACAAAAAACACAAATCTCTCAGGAGCTCTCCGATAGCACGTCCGTTCACCAGCTAGCCTCGATACCGAAATGTTCAGCAGTTTTCTATAAATTACAAATGAACAGACCATTTCCTATAGTTTGTATTTCTTCTGAGGATGCAGGTGAACAAGATGTGACTGACTGAGGAAACACCAGAAGAATTCTTCTCGAGAAGGATTTCCATGTTCATAGCAGTTTGCAAATTATATTATGTAGAACATAATGAAGAATTCTATCCACCATGCACACCATGGTGTGAAATAGAACACCATGCACACTTTTAGTACCATGAACCCAGAGGGATGGCCAATCAAGTGGAATTTTGTAACTCAATGTTAATTACACTTACAGTGATACATCTTTTTCTCTAGAGCTCAATTCACCCATGATTATTAAAACATTCAGTTCATAAACATGGTCAAACAAATCCTTTGTGCAATTTCAAGAAGTATTTTGACATTGTTTTGGTCTTGACAAATGGTATGGTATCCTTTATAATTCAGTAGTCCATTTATTTTTGAATGGTCACCTTGCAGGCAATATTTATCTACATGGTGTTAGATCTGAAATCGGCGCCTTCAGGATTTTCTGACGTCACCATTCCAGACTAACAATTTACATAAAATCAAAATTACATACTTATCCTTTAGCAGAAAAAATGTGTTTTTTGTTTGTAACTACTTTCTGTATAATAATTTTGTGAATTTTGAAACTTATACCTGAGTGTCTAGAATAAATATAGGTCAGAAAAAAGGGCAGAATAAGAGAGAATTATTAACAAAATGCAAAAGAAAGAATGCGAACTATTCGACGACATAGGGCAAAGATCACCCTAAATGCAGTAAGGTCAGAAAAATACCTGAGGGCACCATATCTTTGAAAGTACGCTGACGCATACGTTCCCCGAACCAAGAAGTCCCGTATGTAAATTGGTGTAGTCACCCAAACGGAGACCAATGGGTGAAACGATGGAAAATTTCAAACACGAAAAGGTGGCGCTCTTGGAGAAGGTATATAACCCGTGATACGGAAGGAAATCCCTCCCCCCCCCGTTTTTTCTTGTTCCTGAAATTTCTCTTCGAGTAATCTTCGCTGCTCAGCTCTCATATTTGAGGGCTGACTTACGACAAAGTTCAGTATGTCACCGTAGTAGAGTTGGCAATATAAAATCGCAGGCCATAGTAGAAGTCCAAACTACGTAAAATCTAGGCAGAAGACTAGCGTCCAGCCCAACGAGCATGTGTAAACCACGTGGCATTGATATCGAGAAATCCAGATTTGAAAACAAAGGACGAAGGATGTCAAGGAAACCGAAGACAAAATTAGATAAGTACTCTCACTTATTCTAGCCTTTTTGAGATTGACATATATTTAAGAGAGTGGGATTTAAGATTGTATTACAGGAAAGAGTGAAAAGTTTAGATCTGAATATAAATGATTATTTTCTTGAGACGAACTTTTGGAACTTTCAACCCAATAAAGATTCTGTATTGATTGTTCTGAGAGAATTCAAAGAGTGTGTTAAAGTGCCTTAATGAGAAAAATGAATTGTAATTTTTAATAACATATACTGAGTTAATGAGGTATTGAGTTTTGCTAATAATCTGAATTTAATGTATAAAGTAAATTGTAAACTTAAAGTGTGACATGTTCTGAGTCATTGAGATATTGAAATTTTGCTTATATTCTAAACTTAGTGTTAAGAATGAATTGTAACCTTAAGTGTATTATGTACTTAAATATTGAGACATTGAAATGCTGATACTTTGAGGTAGAATACTGAAATTGATTAATGATTGAGAGTGAATGAGAGGTAATGATTTAACTTTAGAATTTGATAATCAATTTAATTTAATAAATGTTTGATTCTTTAAATGTATGTGTATCTGATCATGTTGACTGACTCTGACCCTTCATAAAAATCAAACCTGAGTACGTGAGATTGTGCAGGAATACCCCAAGTGAAAGTAAGGGCACGACTGCAAACAAGAATAAGATTAAGCCAGAGATTCCAAGTTTCTAGGAATTTAATTATATTGCTAGTAACACCTGAAATTCTATAGTTAACCTAAAGGTAGTGTCTATTCCTAACTTTAAGGCTCAAGCTGGCACAGTAAAAAATAAATTTGTTTGAGTAATAAGGATAATATATAGGATTCAGGAATGGGTAATTTTCTGGTGGCCCTTAAGGTTAAGCTAAAAAAATCATATAAGGCTTAGTTTGTTATTACTAATGTGGAATGCATAACTACAATGCAAGTCTATTCAACATAGAGGACATATGCGATAGAATTGATATTTGCAACACTAGTAATAATAATAAAGAAAGAAAAGGAGACAATTTATAACAAAGGCCCAACAGAAGACACCTTTCTTTTTTAACAATGGTTTTTGCAAGGCTGATTGCTGCAATTAGTCTTTGGGTGTACAGCATCACTATATTTCCAACAAAGAAATCCTCCACATTTTTCCATGTCTAGTGAAAACATTTTTGCCATTTCTCTATCCAGTGAATAATCCCCCATATGATTTCTGTGCTGATATAGCTCTTGATATCTTCACAGGTCCAGCTCCAATTAATGACTCGATAAAAGAGTCAGTCACCCTTACCATAATGCATAGCAATATACATTGCTGAAAGGAGGAAAATGCTATGCATTATGGGATACAGGGGCAATCTGATGGGAAGTTAGCCACTATGTACAAGTAACCTAGTTGTGAAAATACTTTACACACAAAACATTTTTTTTTCAAGCTTGGATCAAGAATTAAATCCAGCATATTGTTTATAATATAACTGTTTTAATTCTTGTTTACAATTCTTTAAAAAATTATATTATTAAAATGACTAATTTCTTGTCCAGTAAAATTTTCAATTGTCATAAGAGAAATCATTTTGCTCCCTCTTTCTTTTGACAATATTCAGATCTTCAGTCAACATCTGATTTCTCTTCTTAGACTGACACCACTAGCCTTACATCATGAATAGGCTCTTCAGTCTTAAAAAAAGTGTCCTCCTCCATTGAAGACTACTTTCACTAAAAGGACAATCTGTTTAGCAGATGATTTCTCTCATTTAAACTCTCTCTCCCCATCACTTTTCATAGATGCTCTGTTTCAACAGTCTATTAGGTGTTTTCACTGGCACAGCCACACTAAACTGCACCAACAATTCTACCACTTTCTTTTACATTTGAAAACATAAGCATCTAGTCAACATTCATACACAGTCTGGCTTCAAACTTCTCATATTTCATTTAGCCTTCTTTGGAAGATCATTTCCTATGCCACATTTCCCACCCCTCCCCCTCTGAGATTGATCTACAAATGTTTAAGAAACACATCCATAGAACAAAATTGCTACCAGCTAGCACAATATCTGATTCACCACCACAATATATACGTAGTTTCAGTCATTACTAAAATTGCACAAACATTTCCTGTTGCAATTCAGTTTTTTCTCTTCAACATAGCATTAACAGCTGAACAATTATGTTTTTCAAGATAATACTGAAAACAAGTTATAAATATAATTTTCTGAAATAAATTCTGAATTATTTCTGTACATTTAAAAAAAAAAAAAAAAAAAAAGGAAAGAAAGCTTATTTCCCATCTATGTTAAAAAACTTGACTATGTACATCAGAGCTATTATTCATATTGGTATTCCTACAAGTTACAATTTACACAATTGCACCTCATAATTAATCCTCTTATAGAAAATATATATAAATACCTTTTTTATTCTTATAGAAAAGTTTTCATAACAGAAAAGTTTTCATCAAAACTGAATCTGTGTAAAATGAAACAGGCAATTTCAAACTATAATTTTTATTCAAAATCAATATAGGACAATTAATAGTAATACTTGCAAAATCAGTTATAATAAATTGCAGGTAATAAATGCCTTCTTTCTTTGAATGCAGGTATCAAATATCACTCAAATTCAATCATCTCTTCTCTTCTCTCTACTCAAAATCAGTAGCAAAGCAGTTCCATAGACTTGTTAACCAAATGGTACATCTAGTAACCAGCCTGAAATTGCTTTATTGTCTATACTTTAAAAAAAAAATTACTGACTTGGTGTATATTTTGCTCAACAGTTCTGCCAGGTTGCAGTTGCAATTAAAGCAGAAGCAACTAAAACTACAAAGCTGTGCATTGTCTTAATTGTATATGTTCTTTTGACCATGTTTGTTTTGAGGAATGAAAAACCCTAGTTTCCAAGAGGAAAACCATGCCACCTTATGAGACTAGCCAGTTCACCTTCAGTTGAAAGCCCATATAAAAAATTATTCACACCCTAGGTAGGATTCAAACCCAGATCTTTCAAAAGGGTTCACTGATACTGATTGAGCAGGGAAGGCTTACTCTACCAGGGTGTGAAAGAAGTGTTATGTAGGAAACTGCAGTAAAGTTTTTATCCACAAATGTTTGTAGAACTATAGTACATTAGCATTGTGGTGGGCTAAGGTTAGATGATTTCCAGAGATCAATTGGTATTTCTTTGAAATATTTGATGTTTTTGATAAATCGATGGTTATCTTTTACTAGACAAGAAAAAAACTAACACCTTGTTCTATACATATCCAAGCATTTATCACCTTCTGCTGCAAGCAAAGGACAAATGCTTGAGTATGTAGAAATCTTCCAATTACTTAATCACATAAGTAATTATGAAAACAGTAATTTTGCAGTTAGTCCTCCTAGCCAAATATCCTATTTCTAATGAAACTTAATAATTAGAATTCAACATGACCACCGCCCATCAACTACCTGAACTAAATTACTTCTCTTTTCACTACTCTAACACACAAATTTTGCATCACATCAATGCCATGCAAGTATTTGCATCAATCAGCACAGTTATTTCCTGCACTTATTCCTTATAGCTTCAGGTATACTTCATGGCATTCCTTTTTTTTGCATACATATGCATTTGATACTTATCTCTCATAGCACTGTATTCTTATCTTTAACATACCATCTTTCAGTCCACCATCAGTTATACTTCTTACCTTGCTATCAAATTCTATCTTGTATATTCCTCAAATCATTCTTTGTCATTAGCCATCTACTGATTTCATTTACTCCGCTTTCAAGTTTCTTAATCATGAAAGTTTTGCCACTTCCATTCATTTTCTTATTTCTGTTGCAATTTTCCACAATCATTCTCTTATTCATAACTTGCACTGCCACTTTGAGGTGTGCAACAGCTAGGTTCTCATTCCTGTGTCCTATTAGTACCCATTAGGGGAAGCAAAAACTGCTATCAACCAAAAGCAAGTGATCAAACTAAAATGCTCCCAAATTCCTGCCCTATAGTATCCCACCTGGGTCCAGGCCTAAAAATAATATCATTTAATACTGAATGTTTCTCCAGTGTCAGGCAAGATCTCATTGCAAATATTTGCAGAGATAATGACTGTGATGTGCTCTGCCTGCAAGAAACTCACAGAGGGAAAGGTGCCAGCAGACCTTACATCCATGTGTAAAATCTCGTATAGAAAAAAAATAGAAATATTTTTTCTATGTCGATTTTACATGGGCAATTAAATTACATATTATACTGTAAGTAAAAGAATGTATAACTCACTGTACTGAGATAAATGTTGTAACTAAATGCTAAAATATATGAATAAGAACCACTAGATTTGTACTTAAAATTAAGCTCAAATAGGGCTAAGAGACCTAAGGCTAACAACAGTCGCAAAGGTCACTAGATTATGAGTTTTCCCGCCAAAACACAGTGATGGCGTGGATGACGAAGAAAACCCTCCAGTAAATCCGGGGGACTTTAGAGAAGAAGGGCCAAGGTTGGGGGAATGATATAAAAGATGGATTGAGTGGCTAGGGGCTCTCTTTTCGAAGTATGTTCCTGTGCCAAGCCATTCAGAGGACGGAGAGAGTCACATTTCCCGCGAGCAGCAGTTCCGATGAAGACGGGAAGTTCGCTAGTAAAAGAGACGGACTTTTCAAAATATCCCACCGTGTGATTTCCTCAATGATCTACATGTGTGCTGAATTATCGCATCCATATCCTAGTGCCCGATCGAAAGTTAGCTGGTAAGAAGTGGAAATTGTCCATAATCCTTTAGGATCTAAGACTATGTAATAAACTAGAAAGAGTGCAAGAAGAATGTTTCATGTAATATTCTAGATTGCGAAGTTCAACGACAAATGTTGGTTCTGTTATTCAGTGGCATAGAAGGTGTTAGAAAGAATCGGAAAGTCATATTTTAGTTTGAGTGTGAATAGTAGAATACAGAGATCTACAGATTTGCCAATGTTATGTAATGCAAAGAGTGAATGTGGTTTAAGTTTTGCCTTTTATCGTTTACAACATGACAGAAAGTTCATCATCAAATTCCTGACATGTACCCTCACTGGTGTACAGGATATAATATTACTACATGAAAAATTTACATCATTACCAACTTCCTATCTACAATTTTCCTCCAAATCAGTCTGTTACTTGTCAAGACTCCGACATTATCAGATCTTATATTTCTATCATCAAAAGGCACTTTGTACCGTATCAATCCAACTATATCTTGGTCTTCCTCTGGGTCGCTTTCCTGCCAACCTGGCAGAGAACACCTGTTTTGCTAATCTTTCCTCGCCCATTCTGTTCAAGTGACCATACCACCTGAGATTAGCTCTGCTAACGCATTTCTGGATGCTAACAATGTCAAGTTCTTTCCTAATATCCTCGTTTTTAATATATTGCCATTGATACCATCTGTTCATGCCTATAATCTTTCTCAGAACTCTCATATCTGCAATCTCTAGTCTTTGGTCAAGTGTTTTACTTCTGACCCAGCTCTCAGATCCATAAGTTAAAACTGGTTTGAACACTGTCTTGTATACAGCTAATTTAGTGTTCCGACTAATTTCTCTCTTATTCCATATGAATTTATTCAATTGACTTCCTACCAACCAGCTTTGTTGATTCTGTTGTCTATTTCCATATTTAATTTACCATCTTCACTAAAAATTGTGCCTAAGTAGCTGAAATATTTTACTTGTTCTACAGGTTCCCCATTCAAAACAGTTGAAATTTGCAACGATTCTGCCTATTTTCATTGTCTTTGTCTTTTTACTGCTGACCTTCATATCATATCTATTTAAAAAAGTTATTCAATTCAGTCAGGGAATCTTGCAAACTTGTAGCGGATTTATTTAGAAGTACAGGGTGTTCGGGATAAATTTGACATATTTATAATTAATTATATTTTTCCGTAAGTTACATGTATTAACACACACTTCTCTTCATTTAAAAGGTTGAACCCTTCTTCATTCATATACAAGATATCAGAAAGGATGGATAGCTGGAACCTACCTGAATCATGGAAGAGAATAACTTGTATCATGATGATTCGTGCCGGCCATCAAAATAAGGATATTTCGACTGCTGCCCAATGCTCCCTGAATACAGTAAAAACAATCAGGCATGAACTAGAGACTTGCAATGGTGACTACGAGGATGTAGCAAGAAGAAAGATCCCTAGCAGACGATCTGATTGCGTTCGTACAGCAGAATTCCTCGCAAATCTGCAGGAACAGGTGTTGAAGAACCCTGGCATTGGAATTCGGGCTTTGTCACGTGAAATGAATGTTGCAGCCTCTACTATGAAGCTTGCACTCAATGAAGACCTCCGCTACTACTCATACAAGCGCCGCAAAGGTCAGCTGCTTACAGAAAAGGCCCGTGAAAAACGTTTGATAAACGCGAAGAAACTTCTAAGCAGAGTGAAACATCCTGCGGAACCACAAACAATCTGGTTCTTTTCCGATGAGAAAAACTTTTGCCAGGATCAAAAACACAACACGCAGAATAACAGATGGCTTGCATACAGTACAAAGGACATTCCTCGTGTAATGCAGACTAAATTTCCCCAAACTGTGATGGTTTTCGGATGTGTATCCTCTGAAGGCAATGTGATGCCTCCGCATTTTTTCCAAGAGGGCCTCAGGTTGACTTCAGATGACTACGTGGAGTTGCTAAACACTGTAGTCAAGCCCTGGATAACAAGGGTAGCCAATGGTAGGCCGTATGTATGGCAGCAGGATTCGGCACCTTGCCACACCTCTGGGAAAAGTCAAAAATGGTTGTCTGAAAATTTCTACGACTTCACCAGTCCAAATGTTTGGCCTCCAAACTGCCCAAACCTTAACCCCATGGATTATTTTGTATGGGGTGCAGTTGAAAAAGACACCAATCGCACTTCCAGTAATACAAAAGCCCAGTTAATGGATAAAATTAAAACAGTTTTTGCGGCCCTTCCCAGGGAGACTGTAGCATCAGCTTGTTCGAGGTTCCGAAGCAGGATTGAAGCTGTGATCGATGCTAATGGTGGTTATTTTGAGTAAATCTTGTTGATAGTATTGTAATTAACTCTGCCTGTAATGTTTTTTGTCAATTCATTAAATTTAATAGATACAAAGAAGATTTTCTTTTTCCTCACGAAACTGTCAAATTTATCCCGAACACCCTGTATAACATTGTCTGCATAAAGCAAAGAACTGACATTAACATCTCCAATTCTGATATCATGTTTAATACCACTTTCCTTCATAGCGTGATCCATATAGATAATGAATAACAGAGGGGGATAATGTTCATCCTTGTCTCACACCAGATTTAACATTAAACCATCTTCTGTACTTCCTTCAATTCTAACTACTGACTTGCAACTCAAATAAAGACTAAGTATTGCTTATTATAATGCCCCATTGACACCACATAGCTGTAGCGTATTGAATAGCTTTCCTATTGGTACCTTGTCATATACCTTTTCCAGATCGACAAAACTTAAATACAGATCTTTGTTATATTCTCATGCTTTCTCAACCGATTGTCGTAAAGTGAACATCTGATTCTGACAGCCTCTATTTGTCCTGAATCCAGCTTATTCTTCACCAAGCTTTTCTTCCGCAATTCTTCTCAACCATTTCTCAAGTATACTGGCATAAATCTTGCCTGGAACACTCAGTAGCGAAATACCTCTGAAATTCTCAAATTCAGTTTTACTTCCCTTTTTATATATGGGTACTATTAGAGCTCTACTCCAATCATCAGGAATTCTTCTCTCTGTCCAGGCCTTCTGAACCATGCAGTGCAGCCATTGGAAGACTTTTATACCATACCTCAGCATTTCTGGTCGAATATCATCTACTCTCGCTGCCTTTCCACATTTCAGGCCCTTGATGGCTTTTTCTACTTCAAGTATGGACATGTATTCCTGACTGTATGCCTGTTGAGTGTTTTTTTTTTTTTTTTTTTTTTTTTTTTTTTTTTTTTTTGCCACTGTGCTATTACTGCTTGTTTCATTTAGCAATTTTTCAAAGTAATTACTCCATACTTCAATGATATCTTTTTCTCCCATTTTCATGTCACCATTATCATCTCTAACTCCTTTTACAGCACTCTTTCCTCCATTTCTAAGCTTCTTCAACAATCTCCAGAATATATTACCACCTTCTTGATATTTATTTTCTATGTTCTTGCCAAAGTCCTCCCATGACTTTTGTTTAGCTAATTTTACACAGTGTTTAGCTTTCTTACATTTGTCTCTATATTCTCTAAGAGCACAAGCTGATTTATTTGCCAGGAACTTTTGATGTGCTTTCTTCTTTTCCTTCACTGTCTCTTTAACTTCCTGTGTCCACAATGGAGTTCTAATTTTTCTATCCTTGCAGACTAGCTCACCACATGCCTCTCTAGCTGAATCAATCAGGATTTTCTTCAAGGTTGCCACTGAATCTCCAAGGTTTGGTTCTTGTTCTCAAACTCTTTCATTTTTTTTTTCAATAATCTGTGTATTTTAGTCTACAGTTTACATCTAAGAACTGCTCAACTTCTATTCACTTTAAAACTTTCTTACATTTCATTCTTTTCAATATGAAATTCAATTTTATCCTGCTCAAGACTAAATAGTGATCACTTCCAATTTCAAATCCTCGCTACACTCTGGTGTCCTGCACCAGGAAGAAAACATTACTATCAACAATAACATAGTCAATGAGACTTTTCTTATTCCTTGCCTCTTCTCTCCATGTGAATTTGTGCACATTTTTATGTTGGAACATGGTTTTAGTAATAACCAGTCCATGTCCTGAGCAGAAATCCAAGAGGTATTTGCTATTATTATTAGCTTAGCTCTTTTCTCCAAATTTTCCCAAAACATTTTTGTATGTCTGACAATCACTTCCTACTCAGCTATTTAGATCCCCAACAAGGACCAACTTTTCCTTTTTCATTGTGTCAGTAGCTTTCTCTAGAGCCTCAAAAAATTCCTCCACTTCCACCTTAGTAGAACCTTCTGTGGGACCATAGGCCCAAATAAGTCTTATTGTCCAGTTCCCCATTCTGATATTTGCCCACATCACTCTACTTGAGTCTGCCTGCCATTCAAGAAGATTAGCCTCGTATTTAGTGTTGAATACTATGGCTACCCACTTCTTTTTCTGGATTGTCATTGCCTGAATAACATTTTTTATTTATTGCTCAGAAAGATCTCACCAGTTTTTGTCTTTTTTTTTGTTTCAGTCATCGCTATTATGTCGATCTGGTACTTATCTAATTCCTCAGCTAGTTCCATTTCTTTACCATTCAGGCTTCTTATGTTGATAGTACCAATCTTTAAACTCTGGTGATTTTGAGTTGGGGTGTGCTTTCAGATCTGTTCTAGTAGCTGACTTTTCGCTGATCACCCTGGTTCCCTGGCAAAAACAATGGGGGCCTTGTTTAACTGGGCAATGCCCCAGCCGACATGAAATTTTGTCATCATGTACCAATCATTTTGTATATTGATTTAAGCCAATAACAATACAATTTGATCAGTTAATCCCAAATTGCCAGCCCATCCTCATTCGTTCAGTATCCAGGTAGATACCCAACAGGGTGCACCACGAAAAGGTGAGGATTGGACATTACGTCAGAAGCCCTGATCGGTTCTCCGCATTCTTTTAAAAGCTATGTGGAGGTCTCCTCTCAGTTATACAGCTTTGACCCTTAAGCACCCCGAAGAAAGTACCCTGAGAGAAAGTTAAGTGTGTTAAGTATCATCCAAGTGTCTGAGAAGTTATGTGTAATTATGATTTCTTTGTCTTAAAGCTTAAGTGAAATGCTTAATTGACTTTGTGGAAAGTTAGACACGTGACAAGTATTGTCTCCAGTGTACTCTTGTCTTAGTTAGAACCAGACACATGAGATGTGTTGTTTGAATGTTGTATATAATTTGTCTTAGTAAGAATAAACATGTTGTTTTTGTTAATAGCTTGCCTGATCTTGTTTAACCAATGCACTTCTCATAAAAATACCAAACCTGTGTGACCTAAGAGTAGCAATAGCCACGACTGACTGATTAACTAATAGGAGTTGCTTGAAATAAAGTTATTATTGTGCTTAGCTAAATATTTCTCATATATGTAAGGGAAGGAATAACAATTCTTTTATGTGATCCTTAATGGTGCAGCGATAAAAAAAATAAAAATTTTTAAGGATCAATACAAGTGAAATATGGCAAAGTAGATTAAGAACTTAGAAAAAGCCTCTGGCTGGAGCCAAGTCTACAATTCAAGCATGTGCAAGAGCATATTTATTGCCTTGAGAGGGGGGGAGGAATAAAACTAAGTTAAGGATTAAAGGATTCGGATTAATTGAGTTTTATGCGTGAATTAGAAATTGAAGTCTTTAAACAGTTTGAACAAGCTCAAGCAACTACGATATAAAATAAATAAGAAAAATATTACAATGCCACAGTAGACTCCATTCATTAAATAATTAAAATAATTGATAAAAAGTAAATATAAACTTTTACACATGGCATGAAACTCAGAGATATCCCATGATAAATATGGTAGTGCAGTATTTACAAAAGAAAACTTAATTCCATCGTCCATTGAGCTGTAATAATCTCAATGTCTCTGTTGTCAACAAACAACAGAAACATTGAGATTATTACAATCACATTTAAAAATATCCCAATCACCTCAGTTTATAAACCAACAGAAGCTTTTTCCTTTCCCAACATCCTCATCAATAATAATGCATACATGGCTATAATAAATTTAGTTTAATCCTTTATCCAAGTGTGAGCAAACAAAGTTTGCACCTGAAAATATCTTCAGGACTAGGGTAAGGTAGTACAACACCGGGCAACTCACAGCAAAGGTGGAGCAAGCTAACATCACTCCTATCTCAGTATCTCCCGTAATGCAAAACACATCTCCTTGCAGATATGTATAACTATGCATTAAGGGAAAGGCCACTACCCAGACTAGTTTCGACCTTTATTGAGGTCTCTTCAGTGGGAGCCAGGCCCAGAGGTGGAGATACCTGGTGTTGTACTACCTTATCCCAGTCCTGAAGATATTTTCAGGTGCAAACTTTGTTTGTTCACACTTGGATAAAGGATTAAACTAAATTTATTATAGTCTAACCAAGTGAAAAATAAACTTTCAGCATACATGGCTAATGTTGTATTAGGTGACTTTAACAGCAATAGTATTAACTGGAGTTACACAAAGTCCAATGAAGATAGAGAACTTATTGAAAAATGGCTGAAAACATTTCTCTAAACCTGATACATAATCCAAAACTCCCTGCATCTTTCAAAAGTGGCAGATGGAAGCGAGGCTATAACCCTGATCTCATATTTGTTAGCCCAGAAATATCCAACATTTGTGTTAAAAAGGTTTTGAATCTCATTCCAGATACTCAACGTAGACCTATAATGCTTCAATTCAACCCAGCCATTATGCCTAACATAGTACCTTACAGACAACTATTTAATTTCAAAAAAACTAATTGGAAGATTTTCATGGAGGATCTTGACCACTCCATAGAACCAGTCCCTCCAAATCCTTATGAGTATCCCCAATTCATAAAAATACGGAGGAAAATCTCCAAACACATCTCCCGAGGATGCTGCACAAACTACATTTTCCAGTGACATACAACCCCAGCATGCTGATTACAACTTCACAACACCAACCCCTTCTCAGAGGAGACTATCCATGTAGGAGAAAAATTATGCTCCAAGATGGCAGAGGAAAGGCAATCCTCATGAAAAAAAGAAATAGAAGCCCTTGATATGACCCATAGTAGTAGAAAGGCATGGAACTTTATCAACAGAATTAGGAAAGATTTCACTAAGCCATATGAGCATCCACAGGTAACAGCGAATCAAATAGCTCAACAGCTGCTGCAGAATGGAAAATTCCCTAAGAAGCACCCAAAAAATAAGATATTTAGAACCCTAAGTGAGAAACAAAATATGATTACCTCAGATTTCACCATCACTGAATTCATCGCTGCCATAAACCTATTAAAACCTAGAAAATCTGCAGGCCTTGATGATATCTGCAATGAACAAATTAAACACTTTGGATTCAGGACTAAAGAGTGGTTATTAAACCTATACAACACTTGCCTCAGAATCCTAAGGATACCAACTATCTGGAGGCATGCTAAAGTGGTGACATTTCTGAAACCAGGGAAAATTCCAACCAAAGCAAAAAATTACAGACCTATATCACTACTCAGCAACCTGGAAAACAGACACTTTTTTGTAAACCTGGGGGTAGGGGTAGGAAGTGCAACTGGAATCCCTTTAAACTCTATGAATGATTAATTTTGAATAGGCTAGTCAAACCCTAATCAAACTCCATCTTGTTGCTGAGCAGGCTGGTTTTCGACAAGGTAAATCCTGTATATCACAAATTCTCAACCTCATTCAATATATAGAAAATGGTTATGAGCAAAAACTAGCCACAGGAGCAGTTTTTGTAGACCTAATTGCAGCATATGATACCATAAACCACCTCGCACTCAGAAATAAAATACAGTCATACCCCGAAGTTACGCGGTAGGTGGGACCAACAAAAAGCGCGAAAGTCGAATTCGTGTAACTCGGGTATAATTTTGCATACAAACATACAAAATATTAGTTAATTGGGACCAAAGGTTTAAAAAAACACCTATAATTTTTAAGAAATATAATCATAATTATAGTTTTTTTCGTACATAAAAAAAAAAGTTATTTTGATGTCAATGGTTTCATAAAATCTAATAGATTCGACTGACTGCATAACATCTTTTTCTTGTCAGGCAAAATTTCTTCATAGCAAGTTATTGATTTTTTTTTTTATTCCTTGCCTTGTGGCTACAATTCGTTCCTCGTTAGAATCCATGACCTCCAAAATCTGTAAACCCTTCTTTTATGATTGTTCTGTGGATTCCTGTAGATCAAACTTCTTTTCTAGCTCACAAATTTTCATTCCGCCTTCAAAATCCTTAATAATGCCGAGGTTTTATTTCCAAAGTCAATGTTTTTCTTTTCTTGCTAGCTGTAGAAGAATCAGACTTGCTTCTTTTGGACAACATTATTATTTTTATGTGATAAAATTTTTATCAAGAACATGACATTAAACAATATCAAGGTTTGTTGACTATAAAAATCATGTATGAATGGAGACCGCACGAAACACATCAGTGCTTGTTCACAGCATGGGCAACAATGGCGAATGCGGCCGCCACCAGAAAGAAATAACTAGTGGTGAAGCGGGACGGGAATACGTACATATATGAAACTGCATAAGTCGGGTTATGGCTGTATACAGAATAACTAGAGGCTATCACCTTGTCCTCTTGATCCAATCACTTTTGGAAAACAGACACTTTTTTGTAAACCTGGGGGTGGGGGAAGGAAGTGCCACTGGAATCCCTTTACTTTTCAACATCTATGTCAATGACCTCCCTATCTTTCCAGGAACTAGGAATTTTAGCTATGCTGATAACCTTGCCATAGCCACTCAATCAAAAAATTTCAAGTCCATTGAAACTACTCTATCACTTGCCATAAATAGTCTAACCACATATTATAGCAGTAATCAATTAAAACCAAATCCCTTGAAAACCCAGACTGTACTTTTCCACCGTAATAAGGAAGCCAATAAGAAGCTACAGATTTCTTGGGAAATCTCTAATATAGAAAATTCCTGGAATCCTATCTACCTCAGTTTGACTCTCGATCACACTCCTTCATATAAAACACACACATAGAAAAAACAAAGGCAAAAGTGAATGCAAGAAATGATATACTAAGAAAGCCTACCTCCTCCAAACGAGGTGCAGACCCTAGCACACTGACATCTTCTGCCTTGGCCATTTGCTATTCTTCTGCTGAATATTCCTGCCTGGTATGGTCCAGATCCTGCCATGCTGAAGAACTTGACCCAGCATTGAATGAAAGCTGCCACTTAATTACAGGATGCCTGAAACCAACACCACTAAGAGACCTGTATATTTTGGCTGGTATTGCACCCCCTTCAATTTGATGATCTGCATTCTCAGCTGACGAAAGAAGCAAACAGATGAACACCACCCACTATTTGGCCAGACCACAGTGTCCAAAAGACTAAGATCCCGACATAGCTTTCTAGCAATTGAACCACCTAAAAACCCTCCAGAGACAAGACTTCAACTTGCAAAACTATTCTCAGGATATAGCAAGACTTCGGCTTGCTATACCCTGAGAATAATACTTGTATTCCAACAGCTGAACATCTTTCACATGGTGCCCACTTGGACTGGAATACTTGGAAAAGCCTCAACAGACTTTGAACGACAGAATGCGGCAAACAAAACCTCATCAAATGGGGCTACCTCACTGAACCAGATAATTTCGAATGTGGGGCAACCCAGTCCATGGAATACCTTTCTTCTCCCCTTCTGCAATCACCTTGCACAAAAGAGGACCTTATATCCTGCACAGAAAAGAGCAGTTGATTGAACAAGATACTGGAGGAACATCTGACCATATTTATTGTATATAACTTATGTATAGTTTCTTTTTTCTTCATACTTTTATTATTCCCTGTATAATTCACCTACCAAATTTAAGCTGTTCTCATTTGTAATGTATCCTAATTTGTCGTAAATAATGCTGTATCACCCACTTACTACTGTACTGCTTATGTTTGGATATGAAATAACTGCCACCTTTATCGATACCACACTATTTATTCCTTTATTTTCACTTCCTCTCACAATATTCTCATTCTTGACTACTATTGGACTTTGTTGCTTTTTTGCTGCACTTGCTCCAAAAATGTGCTTCCTCATCTGGTAAAGTCATCTCCATCCCATCTTAAATATTAATGAATTACACACAAAACTTCCAACTTTTACTCATAATCTAATGAATACATTTCAGTAATTAAAGTAGACAAGAGGGTGGCTAAAGTCAGTTATCAAAAAAAGTGAAAATTACTTTTGAAAAATGCACAGAAATCACTCATACTAATCATAATAATCAAATTCCTAATATGTAGCCATCCAGGGATATATGGGATATTATGATAGCAATGAGATAACATGTTCATATAGTACTAAATATTGGCAATTTTCCTTCAAACTCATCTGTTACCTCTCAAGACTAACACTATCACAAGACTATCACATCTTATATTTTGGTTTTCTAAGACACTTTTTACTGTACAATCCACCTACATTTTTTTTTTTTTCCTGACCTAACAAAGAACACTTGTTTTGCTAATCTTTCCTCCTCTTCCATTCTGTTTAAGTGACCATACCACCTGAGATTAGCTCTACTAACACATTCCTGAATGCTAACAATAGCAAGTTCTTTCCTAATATCCTCATTTTTACTATGAAACTGCTATTGATGCTATCTGTTTACTTCCCTAATCTTCCTCAGAACTCCCATATCTGTGGTCTCCATCGTTGACCAAATGTTTTATTTCTAACCCAGCTCTGAGATCCACAAGTTAAAATTAGTTTGAACACTGTCTTGTATACAGCTAGTTTAACATTTTGACTAACACTGCTTTCTTATTCCATATAAATTTATTCAGATGACTTCCTACCATACCAGATTTACTAATTCTGTTGTCTATTTTGCTATTTAATTTGCCATCTTCACTAAAAATTGTGCCTAAATAGCTGCAATGTTTTACTTGTTCTATAACTTCTCCATTCAGGATACAGTTGAAGTTTTCTTCTCATACTAATCAAAAACACAAAATGACAATCTTTTGATGAAGGGGAAAAAATTTTTTTTTTCTCAAGAGAACCCTTCACTTGTTGCCAAAATAAGAAGTTTATATAAACATATATTATATAGTAATTAAATTGCTGAAAAGCAAGTATTAGTAAATAATTTTAACAGGAATTATACTTCTTTCATAATACCTTTTAATACCAATATAACATATAGCTTAATACCTGCTCTGTATTCTGTTCATATTCTTCAGCCTTAAAAGATTTTAGTGCTTCCCTCAGTTCTTCAGCATTAAATTTCCTGTTCTGCTTATTAATCACTCCTTTCCGTCCATTATCTGTCTTCCAGAGTTCATATTTTTCTCCTTTTACCTCTGCTACTTCATCTGCAGTCTTTTCCAAAACTGCATCTCTACTCATTAGTTTTGCTTCTTTTTCACCAGTCTGTAAATTGAGTCTCACATGCAATCCAGATGGAAGAATCTGTCCTATATAGATAGGAGTAAAAACAAATTTCAACATTAGTATATAATATATATCAAACTTAAATACTTGTTAATTTTGCATAAGTGAACTTTTAAATCTAAAAGTGATCATCATTTATAATCTATTGCCTCCATTCTCATGTGCTAGAGAATAAATATATTTTTATGCATAGATGGTGGTGTCGGTGAATAACTGAATAAACTACTGGCATACCTACTCTCAACTTGCAAGTTCAAATCCTTCAACCTGTATGCTCAAATCGCACTGAAAACCTGCTTTCTATGAACTTACAGACTCAACAAGATTATAACCTCATCAAGATATAGATATAAATAACTCATGAAGCTTCTTTACCATTATGAAAAGATACTAAAACCCAAAATTTCAGGCTTCCAATAAGCAGTTTCACACTGGCAAAGGGGGTAAAAAAAAAAAATCATCTAACACCTAGAGTCCTGCAAACATGAGTGAAGATGCTTAATAAAGTGATGCATTTTTACCTCATTTATGCTTTTGCCTCCACCTGTGAATGCTTTTAATTATGGTAAATGTTTTAAAACTACCATCATCATCAAATTCCTGCCATTTACCCTCAAGGGGTGTACAGGATATCATAGCACTACATGAAAAATTTACATCATTATTAACTTCCTATCTATAATATCTTACTCCCTATCTCCAAATCAGTCTGTTACTTGTTAAGATTCCAACACTATCAGATCGTATATTTCTAACGTCTAAGGCACTTTGTACCATATCAATCCACCTATATCTTGGTCTTCCTCTTAGTTGTTTTGCTGCTAACCTGGCAGAGAACACTTGTTTTGCTCATCTTTCATCACCCATTCTGTTTAAGTGAATGCTGACAATGTCAAGTTCCTTTCTAATAGCCTCGTTTTGAATATGATACTGCCATTGTTGCCATCTGTTCATGCCTCTAATATCTGCGGTTTCTAGCCTTTTGGTCAAGTGTTTTACTTCTGACCCAGCTCTCAGATCCATAAGTTAAAACTGGTTCGAACACGTCTTGTACACAGCTAATTTAGTGTTCTGACTAATTTCTCTCTTATTTCATATGAATTTATTCAACTGACTTTCACCATACCAGCTTTGTTGATTCTGTTGTCTATTTCTATATTTAATTTACCATCTTCACTAAAAATCTGCCTAAGTAGCTGAAATGTTTTACTTGTTCCACAGGTTTTCTCCGTTCACAATGCAGTTGCATTTTCAACGATTCTGCCCATTTTCATTGTCTTTGTATTGCTGACCTTCATACCATATCTATTACAACAGTTATTCAATTTAGTCAGGGAATCTTACAGACTTGTAGCGGATTTATTTAGAAATATAACATCATCCACATAAAGTAAAGGGCTTAGACTAACATTTCCAATTTTGATATCAGGTTTAATCCCACTTTCATTCATAATGTGATTCATATAGATAATGAATAACAGAGGGGGGATAATGCTCATCCTTGTCTCACGCCAGATTTAACATTAAACCATCTTCCTGTACTTCCTTCAATTCTAACTGCTGACTTACAACTCAAATAAAGACTAAGTATTGCTTGATAAAATGCTCCATTGACACCATATAACTGTAGAGTATTGTATAGCTTCTCTCTTGGCACCTTGTCGTATGCCTTTTCCAAATCGACAAAACTTAAATACAGATCATTGTTATATTCCCATGCTTTCTCGACTATTAGTCGTAAAGTGAAGATCTGATCCTGACAACCTCTATTTGGCCTGAATCCAGCATGTTCTTCACCAAGCATTTCTTCCACAATTCTTCTCAACCGTTTCTCAAGTATACTTGCATAAATCTTACCAGGAACACTCAGTAGTGAAATACCTCTGTAATTCTCACATTCAGTTTTATTTCCCTTTTTATATATGGGTACTATGAGAGCTCTACTCCAATCATCTGGAATTCGTCCCTCTGTCCAGGCTTTCTGAACTATGCAGTGCAGCCACTGTAAGACTTTTATACCACCATACTTCAGCATTTCTGGTCGAATATCATCTACTCCTGCTGCCTTTCCACATTTCAAGCCTTTGATGGCTTTTTCTACTTCAAGTATGGATATGTATTCCTGACTGTGTGCTTGTTGAGTGGGTTTTTTTTTTTTTTTTTTTTTTTTTTTTTTTTTTTTTTAATCACTGTGCTATCACTGCTTGTTTCATTTTGCAATTTTTCAAAGTAATTACTCCATACTTCAATGATATCTTTTTCTCCCATTTTCATGTTATCTTTATCATCTCTAATTAATTTTACAGCACTCTTTCCTCCATTTCTAAGCTTCTTCAACAACCTCCCGAATATTTTGCCACCTTCTTGATATTTATTTTCTATGTTCTTGCCAAAGTCCTCATATGAATTTTGTTTACCTAGTTTTACACAGTGTTTCACTTTCTTACATTCGTCTCTTTATTCTCTAAGAGCACAAGCTGACTTATTTGCCAGAAACTTCTGATATGTTTTCTTCTTTTCCTTCACTGCCTCTTTAACTTCCTGTGTCCACCATGGAGTTATGATTTTTCTATCCTTGCAGACAACCTCACCACATGCCTCTCTAGCTGAATCAATCAGTGTTTTCTTCAGGTCTTGCCACTAAACCTACAAGGTTTGGTTCCTGTTTTCAAACTCTTTCATTTTTTCTTCAATAATTTTTGTGTATTTTAGTCTATAGTTCCATCTGAGAGCTGCTCAATTTTTATTCACTTTTAAACTTTTTTACATGTTATTCTTTTCAATATGAAATTCAATTTTATCCTGCTCAAGACTAAATAGTGATCAATTCCAATTTCGAATGACATGTAAGAAAGTTTTAAAGCGAATAAAAGTTTAGCAGCTCTCAGATGTGAACTGTATAAAATACACAAAGATTATTGAAGAAAAAATGAAAGAGTCTGAGAACAGGAATCAAACCTTGGAGATTCAGTGGCAAACTCTGAAGAAAACATTGATTGATTCTGAGAGGCATGTGGTGAGGTTGTCTGCAAGGATAAAAAAAATCAGAACTCCCTTGTGGACACAGGAAGTTAAAGAGGCATTGAAGGAAAAGAAGAAAGCATATCAACAGTTACTGGCAAATAAGTCGGCTTGTGCTCTTAGAGAATACAGAGACAAATGCAAGAATGCTAAACACTGTGTAAAACTTGCTAAACAATAGTCATGGGATAAATATCAAGAAGTTGGCAATATATTCTGGAGGTTGTTGAAGAAGCTTAGGAATGGAGGAAAGAGTGCTGTAAAAGGAGTTACACATGAAAACAGGAGAAAAAGATATCCTTGAAGTATGGAGTAATTACTTTGAAAAACTGCTAAATGAAATAAGCAGTGATGACAGCACAGTGGTAAAAAACACTGACCAGGCATGCAGTCAGGAATACATATCCATACTTGAAGTAGAAAAAGCCATCAAAGGCTTGAAATGTGGAAAGGCAGCAGCAGATGATATTCGACCAGAAATGCTGAAGTATGGTGGTATAAGAGTCTTACAGTGGCTGCACTGCATAGTTCAGAAAGCCTGGACACAGGGACCAATTCCCGATGATTGGAGTAGAGCTCTCATAGTACCCAATAAAAAGGGAAATAAAACTGAATGTGAGAATTACAGAGGTATTTCCTACTGAGTGTTGCTGGCAAGATCTATGCAAGTATACCTGAGAAACGGTTGAGAAGAATTGTGGAAGAAAAGCTTCGTGAAGAACAAGCTGGATTCAGGCCAAATAGAGGTTGTCAGGATCAGATCTTCACTTTACGACTAATAGTCGAGAAAGCATGGGAATATAACAGAGATCTGTATTTAAGTTTTGTCGATTTGCAAAAGGCATATGACAAGGTGCCAAGAGAGAAGCTATTCAATACTCTACAGTTATATGGTGTCAATGGGGGATTATATCAAGCAATACTTAGTCTTTATTTGAGTTGTAAGTCAGCAGTTAGAATTGAAGGAAGTACAAGAAGATGGTTTAATGTTAAATCTGGTGTGAGACAAGGATAAGGATGTACATTATCCCCTCTGTTATTCATTATCTATATGGATCACATTATGAAGGAAAGTGGTATTAAACATGATATCAAAATTGGAGATGTTAATGTCAGCTCTCTGCTTTATGCAGATGATGTTATACTTATAAATAAAAAAATAAAAAAACAAAGTGCCTTAGACAATAGAATTATAAGATCTGATAATGTTGGAGTCTTGACAAGTAACAGACTTATTTGGAGGAAAATTGTAGATAGGAAGTTAGTAATGATGTAATTTTTTTCATGTAGTACTATCATATCCTGTACACCCCTTGAGGGTACAATGCAGGAATTTGATGATGATGTTGTTATTGACTTTTCTTATTCCTTGCCTCTTCTCTCCATGTGAATTTGTGCACATTTTTATGTTGGAACATGGTTTTAGTAATAACCATGTCCTGAACAGAAATACAACAGGAATTTGCCATTACTATTAGCTTTGCTCTTTTCTCCAAATTTTCCCAAAATATTTTTGTATGTCTGACAATCATTTCCTACTCTGCTATTTAGATCCCCAACCCGGACCAACTTTTCCTTTTTCATTGTGTCAGTTGCATTCTCTAAAGCCTCAAAAAATTCTTCCACTTCTACCTTAGTAAAACCTTCTCTGGGACCACAGGCACAAATCTCATTGTCCAGTTCCCCATTCTGATATTTGCCCACATCACTCTACTTGAGATTGCCTGTAATTCAACATTAGCCTTGTATTTAGTGTTGAATACTATGGCTACCCCTTCTTTTCCTTGATTGTCATTGCCTGAATATAACATTTTGTATTTGTTGCTCAGAAAGATCTCACCAGTTTTTGTCTTTTTTTGTTTCAGTCACCCCTATCATGTCGATCTGGTACTTATCTAATTCTTCAGCTAGCTCCCTTTCTCATGTTGTACCATCATTTTTTATTTTGGTTTAAGCCAGTAAGAATACAATTTGGTCGGCTAAATCCCAAATTGCCATCCCTCGTTCGTTCAGTATCCAGGTGGATACCCAACAGGGTGCACCACAAGAAGGTGAGGACTGGACATTAGGTCAGAAGCCTTGGTCGGTTTTCTGCATTCTTTTAAAGGCTATATGGAGGTCTGCTCTCAGTTATACAGCTTTGACCCTTAAGCATCCCTAATAAAAAAAATAAAAAAAAAAGCAAAATAACAAACCTAGTACAAAAGCCTATTAATTAGAAAGGTGTAAGATTTAATTCATCTTAGGAAGTTTCCTGTCAGCAGGTGAATAAGCTGACTGAACTGTACACAGCTGCTCTAAACACATATGGCCATTTCAAATGCCATATGATTTTTTTTTTTTCACTATAGGATTAGTAATCATATTAATTCATTTACCAGTTTGGTTGGACAAGTGGACAGTCCTGCTCTCCAACAGTTGGGAGCTTGAATACCACTGTAACATGGATACTTATGGAAGTCTTTAGGTGATGGAAGACCTAGTGCAAGACCACCACTCTGCTTACTGGCAGCTTCAATATGACTTGAAAAGTATGTTTAGTCTCAAGAACAAGGTTACAGGAATTAACTCTTGGTCCAAGACTAAATGTATAAGTTCCCAATATGTTGTGGGTTACATTCACATAAAAAAAATAAAAATAGATAAATAAGTTAGGTATTCATCTCACAAATTAACTATTTAACCTTCTCTTTCCAAAATTTTAATAAAACGTTTAATAAAAATGGCATTCATTTGCTGCCTCTACCACTGTTAAATTCAACATTTTATCCACAAACTTATTTTCTGCAGTCAACCTATCTTTCTATGTAACTTGAACATCTCTAACTGGTTCCTCAAATCTCAGATTAAACTTAAAAAGATGCCAAAATATTTACTCTCAGCAATGATTATTTATCAACATTATTTACCTACCAAAATTCCAGGCAATCCTCACCACTCTCTCTTAACAGTATCTTTTCTTCATGAATAGCTATGCATAGAAGCATTAGCTATTTCTTGATATACCAAACATTTCCCACATTATTCTCAGCCTCACACAATCTGGCACTACTCATCTTCAATGTATAAATAAAAAAAGGACACACTAAAAAATAATAAATAATCCCTCAAAAGTGAAGGTGGAAGCACTCTAGTCCTAACCTTTGGTAATGGTTAGTAACTAGTCTCCAGTATCACCACTGTCAAAAATTAATACAATTGCTAGCCAGCATGCATTGCTGAAAGTACATACAGATACAATATACCAGCAACTGCCATTTCATATTATTAATTCTAAGTAATATTCTGTGAAATTGTGTAAATCCTATGACAGTTTTATGAATAGAACTGTTGTCACTATGGGAAATCTAGGCAGATTTGCAATTCATTAGTTAAACATACATATACAATTAAGTGTATTAAGGGAATATAATTTACTTTTAAACCGAATCACACATTGGTCTGTATGATAAATATTACAAAGATAGTTTCAAATAAATCTCTTATTACATGATATGACACATGATATCTTGATTACTTGAAGCTTGAGGTCAGATAATGAAACAGAACAGTTTTTTTTTTTTCTATGTTTATTCTATAATCTGACAGGAAAGACAAAAAAAAGATTTTGGCCACCAATACTGTTTCATTTAAAGTTACATAGAAAGATGGTTAACATTGGGTTAATGACTGCATATATATAAAATAAGAATATAAAAAATTTTCATTGTATTTTGTCCAAGTTCATTTTGTTCTTACTTGGAAAAATCATTTCTTTTTTTTCAGTATGCTACACTATTTTAGTATAACAATGATATAGGTCATTGAGTTTAATTTAAGGCATTTAATTTAATGTTTAAAGAGTTATCAACATTCAGAAGAACAGATATCCTATCCCATTCCACACTGCACTGATAAGCTCAATAGCTTGTTTTCTATTGAGCCTATCAGTGCAGTGTCAAATAGTTGTTGACCAGGTTGTTCAATTCAGCAGAAAAAAACCTGTATTACCAGAAGGGGAACCCTTCTACTGTAAAGATTGGCTAACTCACCTTCAATGAAAAGTCCTGTCAAAGGCTTAGACAGGATTCAAATCAAGGTCTTTCCAACCAGGGGTATTTTCAGAACCAATTGAGCTATGGAGGGCTCTTAAAAAAAGACAAACATAATTTTAATAAATACAACTTTTTTATATTTTATTTTATTCAAGTTGATGACAAAACAAAAGTCATGGAAAAACTTTGGTAAGAACATAGAAAATAAATATCAAGAAGTGGCAAGATATTCTGAAGATTGTTGAAAAATTTCAGAAATGGAGGAGAGGATGCTATAAAAGGAATTAGAGATCACAAAAGTGACAGGAAAACTGGAGAAAAAATATCCTTGATGTATGGAATAATTACTTTGAAAAACTGCTAAATGGAACAAGCAGTGATGACAGCACAGTGGTACGGAAAAAAAATAAATAAATAAATAAATAAAAAAAAAAAACTGACATACAATCAGGAATACATATTTATACTTGAAAAAGCCATCAAAAACCTGAAATGTGAAAAGGCAGCTGGAATAGTGATATTCAACCAGAAATGCTCAAGTATGGAGGTATAAAAGTCTTACAGTGGCTGCACCTATTTTCATAACTGTTATAATAAATATGATATGAAGGTCAGCAATTACAAGAAGACATATCTGTTACAACAGTCATTCAATTTAGTCAGGGAATCTTACAGACTTGTACTGGATTTATTTAGAAGTATAACATCATCCACATAAAGTAAAGGGCGCAGATTAACATTTCCAATTTTGATATCAGGTTTAATTCCACTTTCATTCATAATGTGATCCATATAGATAATGAATAACAAAGGAGATAATGTACATCCTTGTCTCACACCAGATTCTAACATTAAACCATCTTCCTGTACTTCCTTCAATTCTAACTGCTGACTTACAACTCAAATAAAGACTAAGTATTGCTTGATATGCCCCATTGACACCATACAACTGTAGTGTTTTGAATAGCTTTTCTCTTAGCACCTTGTCATATGCCTTTTTCAGATCTACAAAACCTAAATAGAGATCTTTGTTATATTCCCATGATTTCTCAACTATTTGCCATAAAGTTAAAATTCTGATCCTGACAGCCTCTATTTGTCCTGAATCCAGCTTGTTCTTCACCAAGCTTCCCTTTCATAATCCTTCTCAGCCATTTATCAAGTATACTTGCATAAATCTTACCAGGCAACACTTAGTAGGGAAATATCTGTATAATTCTCACATTCAGTTTTATTTCACTTTTTTTATATGGGTACTAAGAGATTTCTACTCCAGTCATCTGGAATTCATCACTCTATCCAGGTCTAAGAAGAGCAGAATCAGTTCTAACCATTTCTGTTAATAAATCTGACTAAAAAAAAATTATAAAAAGATCAACAAAACCAAAATGTAAATAACTAATGTTAGAATAACTGATACAAGCTATAGCCACCGAAGAAGTTTCTTGCAGATAGTTGCAAACTCAGTTGTTGGGATGTCAAAAGCAGTATATATACAGGGTGTTCGGGATAAATTTGACAGTTTCGTAAGGAAAAAGAAAATCTTCTTTGTATCTATTAAATTTAATGAATTGACAAAAAAACATTACAGGCAGAGTTAATTACAATACTATCAACAAGATTTACTCAAAATAACCACCATTAGCATCGATCACAGCTTCAATTCTGCTTCGGAACCTCGAACAAGCTGATGCTACAGTCTCCCTGGGAAGGGCCGCAAAAACTGTTTTAATTTTATCCATTAACTGGGCTTTTGTATTACTGGAAGTGCGATTGGTGTCTTTTTCAACTGCGCCCCATACAAAATAATCCATGGGGTTAAGGTCTGGGGAGTTTGGAGGCCAAACATTTGGACTGGTGAAGTCGTAGAAATTTTCAGACAACCATTTTTGACTTTTCCCAGAGGTGTGGCAAGGGGCCGAATCCTGCTGCCATACATATGGCCTACCATTGGCCACCCTTGTTATCCAGGGCTTGACTACAGTTAGCAACTCCACGAACAAAGCCCGAATTCCAATGCCAGGGTTCTTCAACACCTGTTCCTGCAGATTTGCGAGGAATTCTGCTGTACGAACGCAATCAGATCGTCTGCTAGGGATCTTTCTTCTTGCTACATCCTCGTAGTCACCATTGCAAGTCTCTAGTTCATGCCTGATTGTTTTTACTGTATTCAGGGAGCATTGGGCAGCAGTCGTAATATCCTTATTTTGATGGCGGGCACGAATCATCATGATACAAGTTATTCTCTTCCATGATTCAGGTGGGTTCCAGCTATCCATCCTTTCTGACATCTTGTATATGAATGAAGAAGGGTCCAAACTTTTAAATGAAGAGAAGTGTGTGTTAATACAAGTAACTTACGGAAAAATATAATTAATTATAAATATGTCAAATTTATCCCGAACACCCTGTATATATATATTAAAAATACCCAATATCTTGAAACCATGGTTACGTTCATTATGGGAGAGGGGAAATTAATTAAATGAAGTCCTAGAATTTGTTCTGACAAGTATAACTATTCTGAGAAATTTACAATTGGTATAAAGTTTGACAGTAAGTTTTGTGCATCAGACTACACATTTCAAAAACAAGTTTCAGATCTATAGATCTACCAGACCAGAACTAAGCGCAATTTTATCAGATCTTGGAAATATCTAACAAATAAATCAAACCATTCAACAAATAGCAATAATTCGATAACTGATGAGAACTAACTTGTCCCTAAACAATGAAGTATTTTCTAGGAGAGTAGGCTTAATTAGAAGAAATAACAAACTTCAGATATTGCACTTCATTCTATTTCAGACATTATTTCTTGATATCTCAAGAACTAGAAGATACTGGGTTAGAACAAAATAAGTTTGCTTTATTATTAGCTTATCAAGAATCTTCTTCAAAATAATCTGTTATTTGTTAGGTTCCAATATCTAAGATATCTCATAAATCACAGTCTTCTAAAGGCACCTTTAATTGTATCAATCCATCGAGATTTGTCTTCCTCTGGGACTGAAAAGAAATACCTATAAGAAAGAACAATTCACTGAAACTTATCGGCTTTATATTAAAAAGCAGAGAAGGAAACCAGTTAAAAGCTACTTTGAACAGTGGGTGGGATCCAAAAAATGTAGCTCAAAATAAAGCTTAACACATTTCACAGAAAGCAGATAAGTGCAAACATTCTTTAAAAAAAAATTAGTATATTGTAACATTATGAATGTTTCAATATACGTGGGTTGTCTGAAAAGTCTCAGCCTCAACCATAGATGGCAACACTATTGGCAAGTTTTTTTCGAAGTTAGTACCTCTGTCATAAGCATCATCATCAAATTCCTAACATGTACCCTCAAGGGGTGTACAGGATATGATAGTATTACATGAAAAAAATTACATCATTAATTTCCTATCTACAATTTTCCTCCAAATCAGTCTGTTACTTGTCAAGACTCCAACATTATCAGATCTTATATTTCTATCGTCTAAAGCACTTTGTACCGTATCAATCCACCTATATCTTGGTCTTCCTCTGGGTCGTTTTGCTGCCAACCTGGCAGAGAACACTTGTTTTGCTAATCTTTCCTTGCCCATTCTGTTTAAGTGACCATACCACCTGAGATTAGCTCTGCTAACACATTCCTGGATGCTGACAATGTCAAGTTCTTTCCTAATATCCTCATTTTTAATATGATACTGCCATTGATGCCATCTGTTCACGCCAATAATCTTTCTCAGGACTCTCATATCTGTGGTCTCTAGTCTTTGGTCAAGTGTTTTACTTCTGACCCAGCTCTCAGATCCATAAGTTAAAACTGGTTTGAACACTGTCTTGTATACAGCTAATTTAGTGTTCTGACTAATTTCTATCTTATTCCATATGAATTTATTCAATTGACTTCCCACCATATCAGCTTTGCTGATTCTGTTGTCTATTTCTATATTTAATTTACAATCTTCAGTAAAAATCGTGCCTAAATAGCTGAAATGTTTTACTTGTTCCACAGGTTCTCCATTCACAACACAGTTTACATTTTCAATGATTCTGCCTATTTTCATTGTCTTTGTCTTTTTATTGCTGACCTTCATACCATATCTATTACAACAGCTATTCAATTTAGTCAGAGAATCTTGCAGACTTGTAGCAGATTTATTTAGAAGTATAACATCATCTGCATAAAGCAAAGAGCTGACATTAACATCTCCAATTTTGATATCATGTTTAATACCACTTTCCTTCATAATGTGATCCATATAGATAATGAATAACAGAGGGGATAATGTACATCCTTGTCTCACACCAGATTTAACATTAAACCATCTTCCTGTACTTCCTTCAATTCTAACTGCTGACTTACAACTCAAATAAAGACTAAGCATTGCTTGATATAATGCCCCATTGACACCATATAACTGCAGCGTATTGAATAGCTTCTCTCTTGGCACCTTATCATATGCCTTTTCCAAATCGACAAAACTTAAATACAGATCTTTGTTATATTCCCATGCTTTCTCGACTATTTGTCGTAAAGTGAAGATCTGATCCTGACAGCCTCTATTTGGCCTGAATCCAGCTTGTTCTTCACCAAGCTTTTCTTCAACAATTCTTCTCAACTGATTCTCAAGTATACTTGCATAGATCTTGCCAGGAACACTCAGTAGAGAAATACCTATGTAATTCTCACATGCAGTTTTATTTCCCTTTTTATATAAGGGTGCTATGAGAGCTCTACTCCAATCATCGGGAATTCGTCCCTCTGTCCAGGCTTTCTGAACTATGCAGTGCAGCCACTGTAAGACTCTTATACCACCATACTTCAGCATTTCTGGTCGAATATCATCTACTCCTGCTGCCTTTCCACATTTCAAGCCTTTGATGGCTTTTTCTACTTCAAGTATGGATATGTATTCTTGGCTGCATGCCTGGGCAGTGTTTTTTACCACTGTGCTGTCATCACTGCTTGTTTCATTTAGCAGTTTTTCAAAGTAATTACTCCATACTTCAAGGATGTCTTTTTCTCCCGTTTTCATGTCATCTCTAATTCCTTTTTATCATCTCTAATTCCTCTAATTACAGCACTCTTTCCTCCATTCTTAAGCTTCTTCAACAACCGCCAGAATATTTTGCCACCTTCTTGATATTTATTTTCTATATTCTTGCCAAAGTCCTCCCATGACTTTTGTTTAGCTAGTTTTACAGTGTTTCACTTTCTTACATTCGTCTCTTTATTCTCTAAGAGCAAAAGCCGACTTATTTGCCAGAAACTTTTGATATGCTTTCTTCTTTTCCTTCACTGCCTCTTTAACTTCCTGTGTCCACCATGGAGTTATAATTTTTCTATCCTTGCAGACAACCTCACCACATGCCTCTCTAGCTGAATCAATCAGTGTTTTCTTCAGGTCTTGCCACTAAACCTACAAGGTTTGGTTCCTGTTTTCAAACTCTTTCATTTTTTCTTCAATAATCTTTGTGTATTTTAGTCTACAGTTCACATCTGAGAGCTGCTCAACTTTTATTCGCTTTAAAACTTTCTTACATGTTATTCTTTTCAATATTAAATTCAATTTTATCGTGCTCAAGACTAAATAGTGATCACTTCCAATTTCAAATTCTCTGTACACTCTGGTGTCCTTCACCAAGGAGAAAACATCACTATCAACAATAACATAGTCAATGAGACTCTTCTTATTCCTAGCCTCTTCTCTCCATGTGAATTTGTGCACATTTTTATGTTGGAACATGGTGTTAGTGATAACTAGTCCATGTCCTGAGCAGAAATCCAACAGTTATTTACCATTACTATTAGCTTTGCTCTTTTCTCCAAATTTTCCCAAAATATTTTTGTATGTCTCACAATCATTTCCTACTCTGCTATTTAGATCCCCAACAAGGACCAACTTTTCATTTTTCATTGTGTCAGTTGCTTTTTCTAAAGTCTCAAAAAAATCCTCCACTTCTACCTTAGTAGAACCTTCTGTGGGACCATAGGCACAAATAAGTCTCATTGTCCAGTTCCCCATTCTCATATTTGCCCACATTACTCTACTTGAGACTGACTGCCATTCAAGAAGATTAGCCTCGCATTTTGTGTTGAATACTATGGCTACTCCTTCTTTTCCTTGATTGTCAATGCCTGAATATAACATTTTGTATTTATTGCTCAGAAAGATCTCGCCAGTTTTGGTCTTTTTTGTTTCAGTCACCCCTATTATGTCGATCTGGTACTTATTTAATTCCTCAGCTAGCTTCATTTCTTTGCCATTCAGGCTTCTTACGTTGATAGTACCGATCTTTTACTCTGGTGATGTTGAGTTGGGGGTTTGTTTTCAGATTTGTTCCAGTAGCTGACTTTTCGCTGTTCGCCCTGGTTCCCTGGCGAAAACAACGGGGGCCTTGTTTAACCGGGCGACGCCCCAGCTGGCATGAAATTCTGTCATGTTGTACCATTATTTTTTATTTTGGTTTAACCAATAAGAATACAATTTGGTCGGCTTAATCCCAAATTGCCAGCCCATCCTCGTTCGTTCAGTATCCAATTAGATACCCAACAGGGTGCACCACGAGAAGGTGAGGATTGGACATTAGGTCAGAAGCCCTGGTCGGTTCTCCACATTCCTTTAAAGGCTATGTGGAGGTCTCCTCTCAGTTATACAGCTTTGACCTTTAAGTATCTGTTTGAAATTGCAAGTCATTCTATCAAGTAGTTTGTTTTACGCAGCTGTCTGAATCAAAAGTGTTGTCTGTATCTCTTGAAATGGATAAAATTAAGTATCGTGCAGTTATAAAATGCTTCGTGAAAGGTTTAACGGCAAATGAAATTCATTCAAAATTCATAAAAGTTTGGGCACTCTTCTTCGTTTTCAACAATTAGGAAATGAGCTGCCGAGTTTAAACATGGCCGTAAAAGCCTTGAAGATGATCCACATCCACAACGTGTAACAACACCAGAAATCATTGATCATGTGCACGATATGGTATCAGATGACCGGTGAGTCAAAGTGCGTGAAATTGCGAAGACTATAGGCATTTCAAAAGAACGTGTAGGATATAAGTGAAAAAAACTTTACACAAGATTGGTGCTGGGCTTGCTCACAGCAGATCAAAAACGCACTCGCATGAAAATCTCTGAACAGTGCTTGGAGCGTTTTAACAAGAATAAAACTGATTTCGTGCATCAATTTATTACTATGGATGAGACTTGGATTGACCATTACACACCAGAATCCTAAAGAGTCAAAACAGTGGACAGAAGACAGTTGTTCAGTGCCAAAGAAGACAAAGTCGGTTCTATCACTAGAAAGGTCATGGCATTGGTGTTTTTGGATGCTAAAACGCATTTTGTTTATTTATTAACTTGTAAAGGGCAAAACGATAACTGGGGAATATTATTCTGATCTTTTAACCACTAGACGAAAAAATTCATGTGAAAAGACCTGGTTTGCAGAAGGAGAAAAATCATCTTTCATCAGGACAATGCACCTGCCCACAAAGGTGTTTTGGCAATGGGAATATTAAAGGATCTGCACTATGAGTTGTTGGAACATCCACCCTATTCCCCAGATTTGGCTGCCTCTTATTTCTATCTCTTCCCAAAACTAAAACTCTTCCTCACTGGTCAGCATTTTTCTTCGAATCAAGAAGTGATTGCAACTGTAGAGGGGTATTTTGCAGGTCTTACTGAGAACCACTACAAGGATGGGATAATGGTGCTGGAACATTGCTGGAATAAATGTATTAGTCTTAAGGGGGGATTATGTTGAAAAATAAAAATAATTTTGAAATTATAAATTCATTTTTTTTGTTGTTAGGCCAAGAACTTTTCAGACCACCCTCGTATCAACACGATGATGACAAATAAAATACTTGTGTTTTTGATGATCATTTATGGCAGGTAGTGATACATCAATGCATTTATATATTCCAAAAATGGCTTCTGTTCTGTTTCTATTTCCAGTAGAGGAACAAGTCAGTTTGCAATTTTTGTCGCTCCACAATGTGTCACACCAAATGACATTTGCAGATTTCACCTGCATATATTAGGGGGGAAAAAAAGTTTGTTATGCCACACAATAAACTGGTGGTAGAAAGCAATCCATAAATAGGTGGAACAACATCAAATATGGAGAGGTGTGTGATCAGCTAAGATCAACTAATACAAACATTACTTGCCATACATGTTGTCATTTAAAGCAACATGTATATATACTGCTATAGATACTCATTTTTTAAGATATCATCCACAACTGCTTATATTAAAAAGGTAGCTGCACAACTGACCAAAACACACCTCTGGAGACCAAACTGTATGTGCTACATACAGTCTGAAACATCTGCAGAAGTATCAGCATGAGATTGGACCACCATTACATACCAAAGAGTACATAGGGTGGAAACACTCCTTCTCCCCTATGCAGAAAGATCTACACATGTCCATTCACATAAAGGATCATTCTGACTAATTTTATATCTCGAGGCTACCCTATCACTACCAAATAATATTGCATCATAGGGGGATGTGTCAATTTTTGCAGATAACACAAAACTTGAGCTACAAAGGGCCAAAACTAACATTAACTTTCTTGGGATTTGAACAGACCATGTGGACAGAAGTGGATTTGCATACAGTATTGCAAAATGTAATATTCTGAGATTTGGAAAGCAAAGATGGGATGCTACGCATTCAATTGGTGGGAATATATTAAAAAGAAGGGAGAAAGTAAGGAACCTGTCAGTGATGGTGCATGACCTGAAATCTAAAGGACTTACTGCAAGAACACCACAAAAGATTACTGCAATAATGAGAGCATCAAGATACTAATAAAGAGATTACAGTTCCACTATACAAGACCTTTACTGAGCTTCATTTGGACAGCTATGTGAAGATTTCTCCCCCAAGGAGAACAATTAGAGCAGCATTATTTCTGGAATGCTGGGTGTGAAGACATATTGAGGGAATATCATCTAATAGGATGATAGGAAAAGGAGAGATGATATGATTGTGTCATACTTAGGCAAGAGGTTTGTACTAAAATAATGCAGAAAAGATTTTTTTTTTTTTTTTTTTTTTAATTAGATGAAAAGAAGAAAAAAACCTGAGGTCCTGAAAGTTGTATAGAGGTGTGCACAAAAAAGAGAGAGATTTACTGCTTGGGCAGTGGTAGGTAAGTGGAGTACATTGTTTAAGAATGTGCAGAAACAGCAAGTTTAAAGCATGGTTTGATGGTGATGATATGACCTCCCATTATGAGTCTTTTTTTTCACTTTAAACAACATGATAAAACATAAGATCTCAAATGAAACATTTTTTAATAAAATAAAAATTAACTGACATCATACCTGGTTTTATTTGTTGCCATTCTTCTGTTGGTTGAAAAACATCTCCACTTTCTTCATCAGTATCACTTTCATTTACTACATCTGTTTCTTCATTCTCACTTTGAATAACCGTTAGTGCTCCCTGCTTTTTATCATCTTCAGTTTTACCGAAGGCAGAAAAAAAAAGGCAAGTAAGGTACAGTAGGAGGTAATAACCATTGCCTTTCATATTTCCCCATAGATTTCACTTTATATCTAAATAAGAGTATAAACAGAAATCATTATAATTACAAATCTAAATTTTGACATGCAAGAGGAAAATAAAATTGCTACACATTAAGTCCTGAATATAGTAAAAAAGAATATAGATTACAGTAAAACCATAGCCATCCCATACATTAAAGGGTTATCAGAAAAAATCAATAGAATCCTAGACCATTATAATCTTAATGCCACTTAAACCACCTATAAAATTAAAAAAAATATTCAACTCCTCTAAGGATCCTCTCCTCCCATTGGCACATCCTGGAGTTTATTGCATCTACTGCACCTGTAACTTACCTTATATTGGTGAAACTGGATGTACCATCCCTATATGTAAAAAAAAACACAAAAAAACATTAATATAACAATTTTGGTGAAGCAGACCTCTCAGATCACGCTTTCAACACCCTACACCAAACTGATTGGAAAAGTAAATACTCTTTACATACAAAAACCTGTATGAATGAAAATTTAAAGAAGCCTGTGAAATTCCGATTAACCACCCTAATCTCAACAATAATGGTAGCATAAAAATTGGCACATATTCAGCCTACTTAGTTTCCAGCATACTTTAGGACTTTAAGCAATTTTCAGCCCAATTTAATTTTGTAACCGAATAGATAATAATAGGACTCTAACTTTGATGTAATAAAGGTTTTTTTTTTTTTTTCTCATCAGAGGTCAGGCCAATAATTGTTGTAACAGTTGGTCAGTAACTTTAACAAACCATGTAGATTGTAGTGAAGCTTGTTTCTTTGTATATATCTGTATGCTTCGGATGACGACCTTGATATGAAGGTCGAAACGTCAACTATTCATTTTGGTTTATATTAAACTAAAGTTTTGCTCTAACACGGTAGTTCTCTCCATAATTTTTCATAATGTATAAAATCTATTTAATGTGAATGCCAGTGGTAAAGGGCTCACAACCTATAGCATAGATGGCGAACCTGTGGCACATCTGAGAATTTTACTGACACATCAACGGTTTACAAGTGATATCCTTTTTTATAAGCTTATAAATTATTAGCTTTTTTTTTATTGTTACAATATGTACAAGTTAAATTTTGTTTTACATGAAAGAGCAGCTATGAAGACGTGCATATGATTGGTGCAGTATTAACAAAAGATCACTCGACCCAAAGGTAACCAACTATTGTTGTGTTGAAATACTAATTCTCTTCAACCGAATTCTATAACATCTGAAACTGTCCTAACAACATTCACTATATATTTCTTAGTTTTAACACATTCACGAAGGGGTGTCGTTTGTCGTTCCGATGGAACTTCTCATTACCAGCAGGCTCAACTCGCACAAAGTTTCAACCCTTGGTTGAATTTTATTGCTACTTATTTGAGCTGCAGACGAACTCACATAAGCATTATATGCCATGTTTCAATTTGTGGTAGAATTTTATTTGAAGTTAGACTTTGTGATCTGCCATAATGACATCGAGAATTTCAAATGCAATAAAACAAACTCTTATTTCATGTAATTGAAAAATTGGAAAATAGTTTTTAGTTAGATACTGTGTTTCTAATGCAACATATGGTTTTGCTCGAGTCTATACAGCATAGTTTCTGTGAGACATGTAATTCATTAGTTAGTGCCGTTTTTATTCCAGCTGTCAGTAATTGCACTGTTTGTTCAGAAATACAGGTGATATTACACAGACTGCAAAAGTTTCGTGTACCTTATTGAGGGATACAATAAAACTACTTGTTTTTCTTGCATCTGCAGTATAATGGCTGTTGCAGAGGGTGCTGTTAACTGCGAGGCGCGAGTCACTATCGTCTCGACGTGAACATGTTCAAACATTAAATTATATATTTAGTTTAATCCTTTATTCAAGTGTAAGCTAACAAAGTTTGCACCTGAAGTATCTTCAGGACTGGGGCAACTCGTGGCAAAGGTAGACTGACTTCACATCATTTGCCTTAGTATCCCATAATGTAAAGCACATCTCCTTGTGGAGATGTATAATGCTATGCATAATGGGAAGGGTCACTACCCAGACTGGTTTCGACCTTTATTTAGGTCTCTTCAGTGGGAGCCAGACCCAGAGGTAATACCAAGGTTGAAGTATTACAGAAGTCATTTTCCTATACTAGTTGCTAAAAGGTGTCACACTTCCAACATCTTTCTCTAATCCAAAGTAATTTAATAATAAGGCGTGAAAATATGACTTCTGCATTACTAACTTAACCAGTCTAGATAGTGGCCCTTCCTTAGTTCCCATAATGCTATACATTATGGGAACTAAGGCAACTGATGTGAAGTCATTAGCCTCTACTTCACATGCAAACGTTGTTTACACTTGGATAAAGGATTAAAACCAAGAATATAATTTCTTGGTATCTTTAATTTGCAGTATTACCAAGCAAAAAAAACTTTCAACAATATAAGATCGATTCCAATAACTACAGCATGCTCTCTCTCTCATCCAATATACTAAGTCTACCTACTGTTTCTAGCAATATCCAACTCTGCTGTGGCTATTATAAAAGGATAGGTTACTAAAACATGATCTTTCCTTTAACAAAAGCAGTTATGGCAATCCACTTAATATATGACCCATCCTTCAGACTCCCTGGGATCATTTCACATAGTCCCGATTCTTGCATCCCATCTTTTCTATTAAGTATTCTTATGGGTACAGCTCCAAACTTTCCTCTAAACATAAAAACAAAAGTAGCCACCACTGATCAGCCTCAAACTTCTTGAACCAAAATTCTTCCTTTTCATTTATCTAGAAAGGCTTTCCCTATACCTTTCTACCCAATGATCAAAAATCTCCAGCTCTTCAAGATCACATTAACAGATTCCACATGTTACAAGTTTTGAAAACCTACCAGTTGTATGCAGAGTTAATAACTAAAACAAAAACCACCAAAAGGCAGTTTATAACTGATTCTTTGAAACTGCCTAAAATTAATTTGAATATAACAAATTTTGCAATGAGAAAAAAAAAGGTAGATAATATCATATAACATCAAGGATTCATGACAAAAAAAAAAAAATGACAGATATCCATAATATTCTTAAAGTGTGTGTGTGTGTGTGTGTGTGAACACACACTCATGTTGACAGAAACCACATCACCTGCTGTAGCCATTTTTTTTTGGTAATTAAATTTGAATGCCTATCTGAAAAGGGATAACAACACAATAATTGTCACAAATAATGAAGAAGATAATACAGCAGCTTAATTTTTATTAATATTTGGCTTTTTTAAGTACAAGATGTGACATAATTAGGAAATGACAACAAACTTGACAAATATGTAAATATTTCAAAATGCAGTGGACAGTGATATTTTCACCGGAAAAACAAATACCAGTATCAAAAGTTAATTCAACTAGACAGTTTTACTAACATTTAAAACTAAAAATTCACTTTTTGCTGTTTAGTGCTTTGTGGGTCCCTTGCTTTTATTACAGCTTGGCATCAGCTGGACATTGACAAAATCAATTTCTTGATGGATGCAACTGTCAATTCATGATTCCATACCCTTATGCCACTTCTTGGAGCTCCCAATGTTTTTGGTCTCTTGTATATTTCACTCTCCATTTGGTACTACCACAAATTCTCAATGGGGTTGAGATCTGGCTGTTTCCTGGCCATCGTAATCACTGAATCAGAGCCACTTATTAACTTGTTAATTGAGCCACTTATTAACCTGCAATTAAAATTGAAGCTTTTTTTAAGTACTAAACTTAATTTAGTATGGCAAATTTTACGGTTATAATGACATTACTTATTTTTTGCCTTATGACAAAGGGCCGAGTCATCCTGAAAGAGGCAGTTTGTTACAGTAAAGTGGTCTCCGAGAGTAAGCAGCAATTCTAAAATATTCTGGTACACCTGTGCATTCACTGAACCTTTTGTGAAATGCAAGTGACCAACACCATGATAAGACATGCAGCTCCAGATCATCTGACCAGCTAAAAATTTGACTGTTGAGACCAGTCAGCCAGGGTTGAATTTTTCCTCTGACTGTCTTAGAACTGTCTGTCTGCTGTCAATGCCCTGCAGGTGCCTTCTCTCATCAGAAAAAAATTACTCTTTTCCACTGATCAGTGGTCCATTTGGCATGCTCTTTGCACCAATTTAACTGAATTGATCTTTTTTTTTTTTTTGGTTAAAGACCAGACAGCCAGGGTTGAATTTTTTCTCTGATTGTCTTAGAACTGTCTGTCTGTCAACACCCTGCAGGTAAGCTTTCTCTTGTCAGAAAAAATTACTCTTTTCCACTGATCAGTGGTCCATTTGGCATGCTCTTTGCACCAATTTAACTGAATCGATCTCTTTTTCTTTTCTTTTTTTTTTTTTTTTGGTTAACAAGGATTTCTTTTTAGGGCAGGTGTTCTAAAATGAAACCCTACCAAATTAGTCTTCTCCTGACAGTTACAGAGCTTGTCCTAACTCCTGTTTGTTCTTCCCAGTCCCATATAAGTTCTCCAGATGATGCATGCCGATTTTTGAGGAAAAACCGTTTTAGAACTCAATCTTGCCATGGTGTAGACCAGTGTTTCTCAAACTTTTTTCGACTACAGAACACTTCACAAATCTTGAAATTTTCACGGAACACCTTGGTTATTTTGTAATGTATAAATTAATTAATTGGTAATTTAGCTGATTTTTTATTATTAATCAATAACTGATAATTAATTCTTGATTAATAATTAATTATCATCAATTAAACCATCATTAAATTAATTTGTGCTGACAAATTAATTTAAAAATGACAAATTCCAGAACTTCTCGCGGAACACCAGTTAAGAACCACTGGTGTAGACAGTGGCTTTCTTCCTGTCCCCTTCTTACTTTCCTTCACTTTCGACAGCAGCTATTTCACAAGAGGAATAACCTTCTCTATTCAAAGCTTGAATCACATTTTTTCTGCGAGGTGTTAACTGCATGTAACTAGCCATGACAATCTCAGCACAAACATGTGAAGACTAACTCTTGCTGTCTACTTATAGCATAAAAAAAATTATTCTGACACAATAGCAGCAACTATTACTCCTCTTCTTCTCCCTTCCTATGTGTTAAGCCTACTGATCTGTTACAGAGCTATCTTAAGCCCTTCTAAGTTGTACCTGTCCCAAGGATAAGGTGACTAGCCCTTCTTTATACAAAAGCAAAGAAAATAAATCATAAATCAAAACACTGTGAAATCTACCTGAGTATCATCCTTTTAAGACAGAGATATTTTACTTATTTTCTTATCCTAATAGGAATAAAGCAACATCAACTAATCCTCTTAGTGATGGTCAATGCTCCATTTTGCATTCATTATATGCTCTTCCCGTACATTTTTAGCTACACTGAAAACGATAATTGCATAACGATAATGCCCTGCAAAACTTAAAAACCAATATTTTACTTCATATTGGACTATGTAGTAGTAAACTGAATCTCTGTCACCCTGGGAATGATAGATGATGCAATACAATGAAATATTTAATGATAAACCAATGAAAATGCCCATTTAATTACTAAAACCTACATTTATATAAGGTGATGCAGTTTCTATGAACATGAACTGTGTGTGTGTGTGTGTGTGTGTGTGTGTGTGTGTGTGTGTGTGTGTGTGTGTGTGTGTGTGTGTGTGTGTAGGGAGGCATAGGACTAACCACCTTATCCTCGATACAGTAGGGGTTAAATGTAGAAAAAATCCTCAACACCGCAAGGTAAAAGAGGACAGAAGGAATAATAATAAGAATACGCACAGATATTTTTTTATAAGGGAATAGGGATAGGTATTTAGAAAATAAATAAAATATATGCATAAATATATATGCACATTTTTTATAAGGAGATATGAATAAGCATTTAGAAAAAATGCAACTAGAAAGGATGAAATTTGTTTGAGTTTTTTCTAGCTGAATTTTTTTTCTAAATGCATCTCCACTTCTTGTTTAAAAAAATATAAAAACATCTTTGCATTTTACTATTCCTGCATGTTCCATAAAATCTCACAGAAACTCCTTTCTTGGAATCTGAATAATCACGTATATAAATAACTGTATAACTTATTTGTTACCAGTATTTATTTCAGTCAAGTACCTCATTAAGTGTCTTAAATTAATGTTTAATTGCAATTTTATTATATAAGGGACTTCAAAATATAATAACCTTCATAAGGGCTTTTTCAAATGAATGTAACTTAGCTCGTCTCCTACAGAGATGAATCCCTTCCAGGAAACCTTCCTCCCCGACCCCACCCTTGCAAAACCAAAGAATGCATCAATTAATACATAAAGTACAGTGGTGATGGGTGGAAGGATTGTGCAGTGCAGTGTAGCAATCTCCCATGACTACATATCTATGAGCTATATAATAATACAGATCACACAACTTTTCTTTATTCATGTACTGACTTATGGCATGCTCTGTGGTTGAGAATTCAACTTCAGTAGTGTCATAGATATCTATGAAGATGCAATTTCCTGCAGGAGACTTAATATCAAAAATACAGGCACAGAATCAAGAATTGCTGCAGATTTAATTATCATTAGGTTAGTTAGTCAGGTCTGAGCATGCTGTTTCAATGCTGTAGATCAATACAACATAACAAATACACAAGGATGTAGCAAGCACATTCTGAATACCTTAAAATATAGTGACCAGATTATCCAAGGACCAATGCTGGACACGTTCCACTGGTTGCATAGCTTTTGTTTCCTGCTTTGCAGGTTTGCCTTCCCTCTAGGCGTATATTCTAAAATTGCTGTATTTCTTCTTATCCCAACAGAAACATAATCATACCTTTTCAATAAAATATTCTGCTTTTATTCTTATTATTACTAATTAATAATATTGTTACTGCTAAACTATCAAGAAATTTTTATTTAAATTCTCAATAATGGATACAAAGTAAATATTCCAAAAAAACTTATTTTATTTGTACAATGAATAGATGTTTATTAAAAGCAACTTTTATTTAAATTCTTAATAATATATGCAAAAGTAAATACCACACAAAACTTATTTATCTTATAGAATAAATATCTATTAAAACTCTCCAAATGAACAATTTAAACATTTTTCGGAAGAATGAATTCTTTTCAATAATTCATCATCATCTGATATTTCACTCATAAAATCTTCACAGGAATCAACCATATTATATTTCACAATAAGAATGGCCTTTATTGTCTCAAATTTTAATTGTGTTTTCTCTGCAGTCCATAATTTATTCACAAATGAAAATACTCTTTCTGTAACAGCATTTGTCACAGGTAAGCAAAGGACAAATTCCACTGTTTTTTTTTATATTACCATAAGACACTTTTTTGTTTCTCAAAAAAGCAAATATCTCAACCCATCTATCTCCTATAGGAGTTTTTTTCTCCTTCCATTCTTCAATTTTTGAATCAATTATATACTTCTTTAAACAAGAAACTTCATCAAAAAGGTTATTTTCATATATTCCATGATATGATTTTTTCCAAAATTAGAATCTATATACTCCAACGATGCCTCAAAATCATGCCATGATATCCTACTTTTAAGATTCACCTATTTAAATGTCTTAATTTCAAGGAACTGGGATGACCACATGTCCAAAAATTCCAAACAGTTACTGTAAAAAGTTTTAACGTGAGAAATAAACAATTTTTTTTTTATGCTTCCCTCTTTTTCAAAAATTCTTAAATCTCTTCTTATGCCGATAGGAACGTAGTTTGATTCGAGACATTCTCTGTATTTTTCTTTTAGCATATCGAGTTTCTCTGAGACTTCCGTTATTGTACAATCATTTCCTTCAATGTTTCTGACTACTGCCTCAAATACTGATGCTGGACTATGAAGAAATGTTAACCACAACTGAGAGGTATTATCATTGAAAAAGAGTTCAATTATACTTGAACACTTATCAAGGGATAAGAAATATGACTTCAATGGACTATATAATTTCAGAATCCTCTCAATCACAGGCATTAAAGCTAGACATCTAGTTTTACTGTAGCCTAGTATTTTGTGATATTCAACTTCTGCTTCTTCACAGAGTTCTTTCAAAGATTCTACTCTGACAGTGTAAATGTAAAAATGGCTATAAATTTTTGTTACAATAGACTATGTCTAGTGGTAAAAGTTCAGCAGCAGTTTGAATAACATTGTGAACTATATGAGCTACACAACCTACTCCAATAATATTTTGCTCAAAACTTCTGTTCAGTATAGCGAAGAAATTGTTAATACCCTTTCTAGCTACACCACCAAAATTGGTATTTGCATTATCAGCACAATGTGCAACAACCTTCTTAGATAAATTGTTTTTTTCAAGAACAGTTAAGATAGAATTGCTGATAAGCTCTGCAGTTTCCCCAGGTTGGGACACAAAATCAATATTCTTATTCTTCACACCACTTTTTGAATCAAAATAACGAATGATAGTAGGAAAAAGTTTTACATCATTATGGTTTGATGCATCAGAAAACACAGATATAAAGTTTATATTTTGTAATTCCTTACCAAGTTCTTTCAATGCATGTGGTGCTAATACATGCTTGATGATAGCTTCTGTTTTTGTCCTTGTGCATGTGAATTTGCTGTCGAATAATTTGCAGATCAGTTTGGATGTACAGTCCATGGATCTAAAAGTTTGATTGTGATATATGGTATGGAAAGAAAATACAGTCTCTGCAATCGCTAATTCATCCCAAATTCAGTTTGACGGAGAAAATTGGTCATCTTTACGGATGAAGAAGCTGCCTGTAGAGCTTTCTTATGCTTATCAGAAGCTAAATGCCTTGTGATATCGCGCTTTCCTCCAGAGGTCACAGAAAATTTTCCCAAACAGATTGTACATGAAACATATCCCTCCTGTTCATACTCTTTAATAAATGGATACTCTTTTTTCAAATTATATGTCATTTTGCAATCCCTTCGTTTTCTTTTTACTGACATGGTTTAAACATGATTATTAAAAAATAAAAAATATTTTAAAATAATTATAAACTTTCCAATTTTTAAACATTAAAAAATGATATAGCAAAGTATCACTTCTGCGAATACCTGGAATCTATGATATCAAAAACGATTGTAATATTATGTCTGCAGGTAAAACTTTGATTTTGAAACATACAACAAAATATCATTTTTTAAATTACCATTACTATAACCATGGTCAATATATCATTTTGTGGTTTCCTTTGCTCCACAATCAATTTTGTATCGACATGAGTGAAGTACTGAAAGCCCTCAAACTAACAATAACTTAAAGTACCTTTATTATTAAAAAAAAGGAAGGGGGGGGGGGAATACAGCTTTTGCTGTCATGTGTAATTGTTTATTTTATGAATGAAATTTAAAAGCAACAGATATCATATCTAAACTTTGTTTTATGGTAATAATAATAATATTTATTATGGCATTATCCCAGTCACAATTTGTTACAGATAGTTGTGAACACAGTAAAAATAGATAATTTTACCAAACAGAATACAAATTACATACATTAAACATACACTATGTAAATTATAGTAGTAAAAACAAAAACGTTGGTATTATATAAATTTAGATTACATTGATTGACGATAATTTTGTCGAACTTAAGTTTGGCATATAATCAAAAAATAATTTTACATGAAAAAGTTCCTCAGAATAAACAACTAATGTATGTTTGTAGTTTACTCTTTCTGTTAAGGTGAATAAAATATTTCAAATGCTGTACATTTTGCTGTACAGGACCGGTAAATGTTATACAATATGGCATAATGCTGTACATCTGGTCACATAACCTTAAAATCAACAGCTAACTTGCTGTGTAAGAAAGAGAGCCTTCATAGGCCCCAGTGAAAATGGTCAAAAGATGTACAGATCTAAAGAGAAAACAGGAATCTACATTTCTAGAAGAATGTACTGGGGGGGGGGGGTCAAGTTAAACTATTACTTCAATACTGCAACTTGAGATATGATGCTATAATACCATGATTTATTGTTCAGAAAAAAGGAATTTATGTCAATCTTGATTGTAATAAATTATAGGCATTATTTAGACCACATCATACCAGTCTTTCAATGAGTTCAAGGAGAGGTATATGATGGATATTGTGTGAATAGTTTGGGTCTCCCGCGGCGAGTCTTCGGACTCCTTAGTAGCTTAAAAAGGCATAATCGACAATGTGAGACCCCTAAAGTGTCGTTCACATCTATCAAAACTTTCAACAACGAATTTCTGCATTACTTTTTGCAAGCCAGGTATGGGCAATTGCATTCTCTTTCTCATAGACATCCTCAATAAAATATATTTGGCAGACAATTTTATAATGTCATAATGACATTATAAAAACATTTTAAAAATATATATTTTTTTTTTAAATTTCAAACACGGGATCATTTTTTATTCTTACTCACACCAGTTCAGGAAATAAATATATTTAACTCATAACGATATTATAACACACTTCGACACTACGATAATCGCAAACATAAAATAGGGATGGCATTACACGTAGAAGACAAGCATAGAATATTACTTAAATACACGTGTTCCAATGTAACAGTTTGCCAACAGATTTATAACACCCTGCCCTCTAGTAGTGAAAGAATCAGAATAAGCAAAATTATTATTAATAATAATCTAGTTAAAGTTCATAATTCACAAAAACTTCGCTTGATCATTAATGATTATCTAAGGGAGCACACAGTATTATTGCCATTAGCATCTTAACTCTTCATTTTATGCTATCGTTGCAGATAAGAACCAAGGTAGAATCAACTGAAAAAAGAATAAGGAGTGTGAAACAAAAGTGTCGAGTTGTCCAGCTTTGGTGGTATATTCAGATAGGAAATCGATCGTCCTAAAATTAGTTATTAGTTTCGGGAAAAAAAAGAAAAGAAAGAAAATAAATGCGAATGCCTTTTACTCCCTGTCTTATTCTAATTATTAGAGCCTGATGGGAAATCAAACTCCACCATTAGCCAAGTAGAGATAACAAGTCCAAAACTATCACTTATTTTAAACGGTATCTGGTGAAGAGACGACAGACAACAAAGCCGTCATTTCGTATTCTCTAACTTTAGACTAATACATGATTGCAGGAAATTGTATGAGTTCTGCAGGTTTCTTGATTTTTTTCAGTTTCGAGAAAAACCACCTTGCTTCCGACAGTGATCGACTAACTCGGGAACCTGATGAAGAAAGAGTTAGAAAAGCTCCTCTGCTCAGTGACTAGAATCGAACAATGAACGTCTTATTTTGGGTTGCCTAGCGCTATGGTAAAAGTCATTTCCACAGCGCTAAAAGCTTGTAAATGAGTTCTTTGGTTAAAAGTGAATTAGCTTATAAATAAATAAATCCCCTTATGCATTTTATTCTGCATAGAGTATAGGCGGATTTATCCATGATTAACGTTTTTGAAGAAGATAAGAACTACTTTGAATTCAGCCATCACTAATAGAGAACACAGGCTCTTATCTGTCTTCCTAGACTGGTTTTTGCCTTTATGGAGGTCCCATCGGTGGGAGCTAGAGCTATAAGGATATTAGGCTAAATCAATGGTGGTGAGCTTTAGACCACTCCAGCTAATGCTTAGCATTGCCTTGATTTTAGTTTCTACATACAAGCAGTAAAACAGTATGCCCCATATTATGAAAATACTCTAGATCAGAGATAATTGTTTCTCTTGGTTATAAAGTGCACTACCTCATCATACACTTCATACACCATACACCTCACATACACACACATACACATCATACACCTCACCGTACACTTCATCATACCTACTCTCAAACTAATATGGAGTTGGTCCACCTTTTGCTGCTATAATAGCCTTCAGTCTTCTGGGAAGGCTTTACAGTAAAATATGTTGCTGCAGTAATTTCTTTCCTTTCTTTGAGCAGATCAGGATCATGATCAAGATCCAGATCCTGACATCAGTCTGATGTCAGGCAGTTTGACTTGGCTTGCAATCGGCATTCCAATGCCGATTGCACGGATGCGTGCTCAAAGGGAATGACACAGGGCTCTACATAGGCCAGTAGAGTTCTTCAACACCAATCATCTCAAATCATTCCTGTACAGTTCTCACTTTGTGGATGAGGTCATCATTGTGTTGATACGAGGGTGATCTGAAAAGTTCTCGGCCTAACAACGAAAAAACGAATTTATAATTTCAAAATTACTTTTATTTTTCAGCATAATCTGCCTTAAAAATAACACATTTGTTCCGGCGATGCTCCAGCACCATTATCCCATCCCTGTAGTGGTTCTCAGTAAGATCTGCTTACTATCCCTCTACAGTTGCAATCACCTCTTGATTCGAAGAAAAACGCTGACCAGCGAGGAAGAGTTTTAGTTTTCGGAAAGGATAGAAGTCAGAGGGAGTCGAATCTGGGGAATAGGGTGGATGTTCCAACAATTCATAGTGTAATCCATTAATTTTCCCACTGCAAAACACCTTTGTGGGCAGGTGCATTGTCCTGATGAAAGATGATTTTTTCCCTTCTGCAAACAGGGTCTTTTCACACGAATTTTTTCGTATAGTTTGGTTAAAAGATCAGAATAATATTCCCCAGTTATTGTTTTGCCCTTTTCAAGATAATTAATAAACAAAATGCGCTTTAGCATCCGAAAACACTGATGCCATGACCTTTTCTGCTGATAGAACCGACTTTGTCTTCTTTGGCACTGAACAACCGGCTTCTGTCCACTGTTTTGACTGCTGTTTGCATTATGGTGTGTAATGGTGAATCCAAATCTCATCCATAGTAATAAATTGACGCACGAAATCAGTTTTATTCTTGTTAAAACGTTCCGAGTACTGTTCAGAGATTTTCATACAAGTGCGTTTTTGATCTGCTGTGAGCAAGCCTGGCACGAATCTCGCGCAAAGTGTTTTCACTTGCAATTCTTCATGCAAAATATATCTTACACGTTCTTTTGAAATGCCTATAGTCTCAGCAATTTCACGCACTTTGACTCACCGGTCATCCAATATCATATCCTGCACTGGATCAATGATTTCTGGTGTTGTTACACTTTTTGGATGTGGATCATCTTCAAGGCTGGTACGGCCACGTTTAAACTCGGCAGCCTATTTCTTAATTGTTGAAAACAAAGGAGAAGAGGGCCCATAAACTTTGAACTTCGAATGAATTTCTTTTGGGGTTATACCTTCTTTTACAAAGAATTTTATAACCGCACTATACTAAGTTTTATACATTTCAAGGGATACAACACTTTTGCTTCAGACAGCTGTATAAAACAAACTACTTGATAGAATGAGTTGCAATTTCACCCGGATGCTTATAACAGATGTACCAACCAAGAAAAACACTTGCCGATAGTGTTACCATCTATGGTCGAGGCCGAGAACTTTTCAGACCACCCTCATTCATTACTTTATGGACACAACAATTACCTCATCGGAAAGTTCTTTCACAAAACAGTTGCGAAATAGTTGGAAGCACAGAATTGTGTAGAATGTCATTATAGGCCACAACTTTAGGATTCCCCATCACTGGGGTCAGTCCGAACCATGAAAAACAAATCCAGACCATCTCCTCCTTTACCCAACTTCATAATTTGCAAAACACATTCAAGAGTCCGATGGTGGTGAGCTTTATGCCACTCCATCCAATGCTTAGCATTGCTCTGATTTTAGACTTGTATAAGGCTACACAGCCATGGAAACCCATTTTCTTTAGCTTCCTCTTGCTTGTAGAGGCATTTCAGAATTTTGTAGTGAGTGTTTCAACCGAGAATAGGACATTTTTTCGTTTCACGTGCTCCAAACTCTTTGAAGTATCGCAAAGAGTACTGCTCTCTGATTTTATGTGACCTACCAGGTCGCGATTGTGCAGTTGTTGCCTGTGGGCATTTCCACTTCATAATAACAACACTTGCAGTTGATCGTGGCAGCTGCAGCAGGATAGAAATTTTCTGAAGTGAGTTGTTGCAAAGATAGCATCCTATGAAAATATCGCGTCGAAAGTCACTGAAATCTTCAGTACTGCCCATTTTACTGTATGTTTGTCTGTGAAGATTGCAAGACCATGAGCTACCTTGTATACTTGTATGAGTCATTGTTGTGAATATAGTCATATCCACCACTATATAAGCATGTGATACAGCCACTTGACAAGAAATTATGTGTTTTATTTAATCCATTATCCAAGCGTAAGCTGACAATCACTATATTAGTAAAATACTTGTCAACTTTGAATAAATATTCTGATCCAGAGTGGCTTCTGCATTGATCTAACCTTAGTTTCTTCATGGGTCTATCTTCTGCTGATGAGACCTCAATATAGCTTATGGAATACTGAACCAAGTGATGTCAAGTCTATCTTCTGCTGATGAGACCTCAATATAGCTTATGGAATACTGAACCAAGTGATGTCAAGTCGACTGCCTATACATACAGGTACACTACTCACATACTAATTTTGTTTATTGATGCTTGGATAAACTATTAAAGCACGAATATAATTTCTTGGCAAGTAAAATAAGCCTAAGCCATCATTGAACCAAGGCTTTTCTGGAGTGAGAGAAATACACAGGACGACAAACAATTAATGCAATATCTTAGACCAAAACCCTAACAAATCATACTATTGTTATCTGTACGAATTAATTATTTTATTTTATTTTATCCAAAAACTATTTATTTTATATTAATTAATTTATTTATTTTCTTTTTATTAATTACTTTATTTTATTTATTTTTGGTGTAAATGCGTTAACTAATTATTATTTTTTAAATTTATTATTTTTCTTTTTTAATGCGAGGGTTAAACACCCAAGTTTCCAGCAGAAAATATCTTATCTGCCCATGCCAAGGATAACTCGAAAGCCTACGAAAAAAGGCCTAGAAAAAGTTCTAATCGGTATATATCTAAACTTATAATGGTATAAGGAAGCGAACCATGGATATAAACACCCATGGACTAAGTTAGTTTTAGTTTAAAATTATTTCATCTGAGTTTATAGCAAAAGAAAAAATATATATAGAGAGAGAGAGAGAGAGAGAGAAAGTTTTTTACCTTGTGTGTACTATACGTTAAAGATACCAAGAAATTTTATAAACTTGGTTTTAATGCTTTTTTCCCAAAGTAAGCAAACAAGCAAATACTTCAGGCTCAAATTTGCTTTGCTTGCTTGTTTGTTTACTTGGGGAAAAAAGGATTAAACCCAAGTTTATAAAATTTCGTGGAATCTTTAACATATATAGCTCAGTGGATGTGACATTTGCACCCACGGCGCTTGACCGCATCAAGGAAGACTTTGTTTCAAAGCTAGTCGCGACTAGAAGAAATTTTTCTAAGCCTTTTTTCGACTGGTTCCAGAATTAGTCGATCTCTGGCACGGCAAGCGGATTTTTTCTCCCGTAAACTCGGGTTTTTCGTCCCGTAAACTCAAGAAAATCGACCATAGAACCCACATTATTTCAGACAATAAATATATTGTGTTATATTGTGTTAGGGTTAGGGACCACGAGATGGCGCACTTGTTGAGCCGTCTCTCTCTCTCTTCACTGCGTGCTGCTTAATTAGTGATAGCCTTAGGTCAGCTATCTCTGATTGGCTGCCAGTGGAGATTGAACTGCCCACTCATTCCCCAAAAGTTAGATAAGAAGACAAATTATCTCATTTACTTGGAATATTGCATTGAAACCCCCCCCCGTAGCTTTCTGGCAGAAAGGCATAAGAAAAACCTTGGACAACATAATAAAAAGGTTTCCAAAGTAATGAAGAAAGTTATCAACAGTCAACTTCTTTTACATCTGAAGAGCTGTCAGTTAATCAGCAACTGGAGATTTTGTCACTCAAGATCCACAGCAAATCTCATACACTATATCATCAACCTTTGGACATAAGCCATTGAAAGGTTGGAGAAATCTGTGCTCATTAAACCTGAAATTTCCAAGGCATTTGATAGGATCTAGCATCGAGGGTTTCTCAGCGATCATTTATGGTCTGCCTTCCTGCATTTATAAGATTGCGTTTTTTCAGGTCGTTCACAACGTGCAAAGGTGGAAGATGTTCTCTCTTCAGATTTTCCTGTTAATGCAGATGCTTTTTAGGATTCTGTTATTACACCAAGCCACTTCCTCATATACATAAACGACCTATTTCACTGACCTCCAACCCCATTAATAATTTTTATGCTGGTGATAGCACTCTCATTCTATGCATAAACAAATCTTGCAGTGCATAAACATTTCAGGTTTAAACATCGTCAATGATAAGTGCCCTGATCTGCACACCATCATATATTGGAGCAATAACAAGGTGGTCACCATGTCAGCTGCCTCGCAAAGAAAATCTTAGTTATTCCCTTATCTTTGATAATGCTTAACTGAAAAGTGAAGACCAGATCTCTATTCTTGGACTGATTCCAACTCCTTCTTCTTCAGAGAAGCGGCCATCCTTTCGGCTCATTTATTGCATATAAATCTCAAATCCGTCTAAAATTCTTTCAGAAGAGAACGGTTCAGTTGATTAATGACCTCTCGCTTACAGGGAGTCTTCAGACGCTCTCAAAGACGGTCAGTTTCCACACTGATTGTGTCTTCTACAGATATTTAGATTAGCTTTATTCAGCAGAACTAGCATCCATTATTCCCCCCATTTCTGCGAAACCTACAGGAGCACGAGCAACAGCAGTCCAACATCCTTTTACAACTGAACTGCTGATTTACCGAACTTGTTACTTCTATTCATCGTTCAGTCGGAAGTCTTCCTGGGTATATTCTACGAGAACTACAATCTCCAGTTATTTGAGAAGAATATCAGCAGATTACTATACGCTTGACTCCAGCCCGCACGCACAGCATTTATATGCTGTATGCCTTGAGGTCTCTCGTGTGCGAGAATGATATGAAAAAATAAAATAAAATAAAAAGTATGATATAATAATAATAATAATAATAATAATAATAATAATAATAATAATAATAATAATAATAATAATAATTTAGTTAATCCAATTTTTTATTTATTTTAGGTTGATTATTTTCTTTCAGTTGAAAAATGATGGACCAGTGTTTCTCAAACTTCGGATATCCGCGTACCCCTTCTTAAATTTTCATCATTACCAAGCACCCCCTTATGAAATAATAAATAAATAAAGTATATTTCATTGTAAATGTCTATTTTATTTGAATTTATATGTTCATGTAAACAAAAAATATGATTTATTTTTAATAGAACAAAATTGGGAATAGGTTCCTCTTCATTTCCTGTCCATGAAAATCCACATTTCAAGTAATTCATATCATACTTACGAAGATTTTTATCTTCTTCCTAGTTTGTCCTCTAGAGATGTCAGACGACACACCCTTATCAATTTCATTTGATCCAGATGCAATATCACCGTTTTCTTGTTGGTTATAGCTACTTGTATTTGCTATATTGCTCTTTTTTGTGGGTTTTATAAATCCAATGTTTGAGCTGTGTAGACGTTGGACATATCGCCAGTCAGTGTCCCAATTCTGCCAGAAATGTGAAGTTTGGAGCAGCACATTACTACCTGTTCCCTTAGAACTCTCACCGAAAGAGCTGCAGCACCGGTAGAACAGGACAGCATGCACATCAGAGGCCAATAAAGAAGAGTTTCTGGAGCTTCCAATTTAGTCTAGCAAAGAGGGCGCTTTAAAACAAATCACACTGGGTAAAATTCCATAAACTGCTTGAGATTATCAACTAGAAATTAGTACAAAAGTGTCAGAACAGCAGGAGTTAGGGCCGTTGTCAGATTAGATCGCACCCTGAAGCAAACGATTAAATATTGCCTCTGATGGATTATAAGACAAAAATATAAGAAAATCTCCAATTGCTATTGTGTTTTTGTTAGAAGAGAAATATTAATCCAGAACAATTACATAAATAATATTAATTAAATGTTTGCTTTACAGGGATATCGTACAATAAAACTGTTTATAAGCTCTTCTAAATTTAAATTACAAGCTATGTCCGCCTCTATCGATATAGTTGCTAGACCAACCAATCTTTCTTGGTCATTGCTGTTCGAATAATTTTTAATCAGTTCAAGCTTGGAAAAACTTCTTTCCGCACTTGTTATGCTAACAGGAATTGTTAACAATATCCTTAGGGCAGTATTTACGTTGGGATAAATTTCTGCAAGATTGTGGTTTTATATATATATATATATATATATATACATAACAGAAGAAATTAAAAGACTAACTAAAAAATAAGGAACAAATTCTAAAAGGAGGAGGAGGAATTATTAAAAAATGTAAAGATAGAGAAGGCTGTAGATCGTCAAAATGAAGCCTCTTCAAACTCAGACGAGTTCATGGACTATAATTATCCAATCTCACGCAAATAAAAGGAAGGAGAGGTATCCAACTAAAGAAAAATAATAAAGTACACTGATGCAAAGTTCTCTCGGTATGCTACCTAAACAATCTCATGAAACAAAATTAATAATAATAACAATAACAAACAACTTCCAAATCAAGAACAGCAGCCATCAAATTGAAATAATGGCAAGCAACTTCAAAAATCTGAAAATAATTTGTAAGAAGCAGGACTGTTTCTCCTTCACAAATTGAATTCATCGGATTCACCCAAAATCTGGAAATTAAAGACTTACCAGTTACACTTCACAAATACTAGTATTTCCCTTCTGCTTTTGCCACATGAAATGTTAGAGGATTCCACAGTCTAGTTAAACAAGTTATACGGAAACTTGTGCCGTACCAT